>NC_081561.1:70303201-70502025 GCF_022355385.1 Mustela nigripes
TTCTCCATGTTCAGTGGGGAGTCTTGCCTTCTCACCACTGCCCCTCCCCCACAAGCACATGCTCTCTCTTTCTAAAATAAATAAATATTTAAAAAATAAAGGAGGGAGAAAGGATTTTTATTACAATAATCTTCACATTTTAATACTATAACTCTGTATTAATATTCTAAAGTAAGTGTTTACTCCAAAAATTAAAGTTTGGGAAATATTTCAGAGTGTAACTATAAAGCAATATCTGTCTTAATTTCTATTGACCTATTGTAGATATTAGTAGGTCCTATCATTATAGTAATAAATACTAACTGGATAAACCATCAAATAATTCTACCTAGAATTATATGAATAAAATGTGCAATAACACTACAAATGATTTCTAAATTAATAAAAACAAATCTATGTTAGTAGTATTAATGTCACGGGATTTTTGTACAAATAACTTCCAAATAAAACTTTTTTCCTTTGCTGGTGAAATGTGTTTTCTAAATCATTCCTTGAGTACCCAAAATTCAGTGGAAAAATGCATATATCACCTGATCTTTCTTCTTCTTTTTTTTTTTTTTTTAATTTTATTTATTTTTTTGACAAAGAGAAATCACAAGTAGATGGAGAGGCAGGCAGAGAGAGAGAGAGAGAGAGGGAAGCAGGCTCCCTGCTGAGCAGAGAGCCCGATGCGGGACTCGATCCCAGGACCCTGGGATCATGACCTGAGCTGAAGGCAGCGGCTTAACCCACTGAGCCACCCAGGCGCCCCTGATCTTTCTTCTTGAAACCTCTTTATTGCCTAATTTTATCCTTATCATCAGTACTGACATTAGTTTCCCATTTTAAAATTTAAACTTAAAATTTAAACTTAAACCACCTGTTACTTTCTAAATTCTATTTTTTAAAATTTCACTTATCTTAATTTTCCCCTTTCTTTTCTTATCATCAGTAAAATATTCATTATATTCATCCCTTCATATAATTCTCAAAGTTCCCCTTGTCCAGTCATTTCTGTCTGAAGTTTGTTCTTAACTTTCTTTACGATTATTTGTATGGTCACTTTCTAGGCCCAAATATTTTTCTTTCTGAAATTCCGTCAATGATAAATTGTTATCATGTGAATTAAATGCAATCTTCCACCAGTAAATGTCAAGGACCTTCTGTACTCTCACACTTTGTATCCTATTCCATATTGGATTTTTAAAAAATCCTACATTACACACAACTCAGCATGAAGCTTCCTTTCAAGGTGAGTGTTCAGGAGCTGTCTCCTAATCCATCTGGGTGGCCCCCTTCACAAAGTCATCTCTCATTAGTACTAATTCCTCATAATGTGGCCACAGTAAAATGACAGTGCTGGCTTGATCTGTTCAGGTTTTCTTTGGCAGCTTTGACAGAAATTCAAACTTTGAACAGCGTGGGCAAAGTAGAAGCAGCAATTTACAGTTCAATCTAAAGTTCAGTCAGTTGCTAAAAAAAATCCTTCATTAAAACTTGTTCATATAAGACAGATGATTAAGTCACTTAAAAACTTTCAGTTCTGATTTTATTTTGTCTTTAGGTATATACTTAGTTTTAAAGGCCATCTTCTAATTACTTGGGAGTGATTTTCTCTTTTTCATTTGTCCTTTTTCTCCCTCTTTAGCCTTTTCTCATCTTTATTCAGCTGAAAACATGTACTCATACTGCTTCTGGATGTATTTCTGCTTCATCTCTTAAGGAGATGTAGGATTTTAAAAGGTATTTTTAAAAATACTTTCCCTTCTCATTCTTTCACAGATAAAATAGTGCCTTTAATGGACAAGATATTTGTGTTCCCCCCAAATTCATAAGCTGCCCTAACCTCTACTGTGGCTATATTTGGAGATGGACCATCTAGGAAAGTAACTAAGGTTAAATAATGTTATAAAGGTAGGACTCTGATCTGATAGGGTTACTGCTCTTATAACAGAAGCCAGAGAACTTTTTCTCTTTCTTTTCCCCACCAGAGTGTAAAGGCCATGTGAGCACACAGCTAAAAGGCTGACAGGAAGAGAGGTCTCACCAGAAGCCAACCATGATAGGCACCCTGATCTCAGATTTTCAGCCTTCAGAACTGAGAGAAAATGAATTTCTGTTTTTTAAGACACCCAGTCTAGAATATTTTGTTAGGGAAGCCCAAGCCAAACTAAGATAGTGCCGAAGTTCCTGTAGGGTATTTTTTATTTTTTATATGAAATAATTTTAGATTTTTATTTTAGAAAACAAGAGTTGTTGCTTCCTGCATCTTTTTTTTTTAAATTTTTATTTTTTATAAACATATATTTTTATCCCCAGGGGTACAGGTCTGTGAATCACCTGTAGGCTATTTTTAAAGATTGGTGTTTGGTTAGGACCTAACATCCCTGAACTTGTTCACTCATTCTGCAGCCTGTCATTATTTAGGGAAGTTTCCTTATTTGTTTGTTTGTTTTATTTGGTATGAATATATTTGACAACCAGGAAAACTAAGGATTTGATATTTTGAAAGCCACTAAAGTCTATTGACTACCTGGGCTTGACAACAAAGAGGAGCTATGCAGCCTTGTCCATGGCAGACCTAAAAGGTCTATAATAGTAGAGTAGGCTGAGCAGTCCCAAGGCCATACAGGAGACTTGACTTTACCACACAGATGATAAGGCAAGGAAAGGAAGAATAAAGGAAAAGGATTAAGTGCAGAGAAAGTATTTTTACCACCATTTGGCAGGGGTCACATTTTGATAATAACCTGCTGACTGAAGTTACATTCTGCCCCTGGCTACTCAGCAACTTACCCAGCTCCCTCCTGAAAATTCTCCCATCAGGCAGGACTGGGCATCTATAAAAGCTTTTTTCATGGGTACTTGATTTTTTTTGGGGGGGGGGGGACTCTTAATAAACGGAGAATAAATTGACCAGGCCTATGAATTCTTGCTTTTCTGAAAATTAACAGTATGCTGTTGGGGATATATTTGGTATTCCCTGATAATAAAATTCACATTGTTTACATATAAGGATCTCCTAGTAATCATGTCATTGTGACAAAGTTTAGAAACTTTTAATTCAGCACATGTGAGCTTGCTGAGAATTTTTGGTAAAATACAGTTAGAAACTTTTAATTCAGCACATGTGAGCTTGCTGAAAATTTTTGGTAAAATACAGTAAAGTGCTGCTAACTTGTACACTACAGGGTCTCAAGAAAACTTTAAAGTGCTTAGAATACTTTTTCTCTGTTTGTCAGTTTTCTGTGTGTTTTTCTATTTGTAGAACTCCAAACTTTTCCATTTATCTCAACCAATTCTCTTTACTGCCCTCATGTATTTGAGCTTGGTTAGTGAATTTTTTCCTTTTATAAAATATTAGTTACTACCTTCCTATATGCACAATCTAGAAAAAGATGATCACCTGAAAAAAAAAAAAAAACCTCAAAACACAAGAAGTTTTGGTGGAATTATTTAAAAATTCATATATATCTTCTAAAAAAGGTATTAAGCATGATTTACTTTGAAAGAAACATAGATTTGTATTTCCTCTTGTAATACAAAGAAATTCTAATTGGCAGCTTTTGTGGTTTAAATTTCAAGAAATGATAAAAATTGCTTTTTTTTTTCAAGATATTTTATTGTTCACTTGGGTTTGGGTTCACCATATACAAATAAACAGGACAGTATTGTACACTGACAATAAGGAATTTTAAGGGAATGAAAAACAAATACACTATAAAATTAAAGTATAAAAATTCTTGACTCTAGGAATATCCACAATAATTTATCAAAGTTTGCTAGAATGTAGAATTACAAGTAATCAAATGACTCAATTTTAGTGTTATCATCCTAGGTTTATTGTTCTTGCTGGTAAACAGCTAGGTAAAAATAAATTTTATCCAGGAATACAAGGAAAATTAGAATACATTTTGATATAATTTTCCAGAGAGATAAAAGAAAGCAAGATAACAGTTTTAATTCAAATTCAAAGAAGGTTATAATTGATGCAATTTTCAGAGGTGTTTCTAGCAAGCATCACTTCTGGGCTAGAAATATAGAAGAGAACAAGGTGGAGAATATTAAGATGTTTAATTATAGTTCACTAGATTAAGGACTCATATATTCAAAGAAAAGTGAGAACCATCATTTATGCTGCATTTTCTTTTTCATCTTCCTGGGATGCAGATAAACTTAACCTTAGAACAATATTATCAGTGAAGCCAGCTCTGAAAATTCACTCTCTGCTTAACATGGTCACACAGAAATTAGAACTATTTTCATGTGTCATTTCTTTAGTAGATGAGATGGAAAATTAATTTAGAAACAAAATTGCATAAAAATTTGGCTTCACCAATATTTTATTCTATAACAATATTTAAAAATAATTTTTTTTCTTTTTTTTCTAAGTATAATTTTTTTATTTTTTATAAACATATATTTTTATCCCCAGGGGTACAGGTCTGTGAATCACCAGGTTTACACACTTCACAGCACTCACCAAAGCACATACCCTCCCCAATGTCCATAATCCCATCCCCTTCTCCCAACCTCCCTCCCCCCAGCAACCCTCAGTTTGTTTTATGAGATTAAGAGTCACTTATGGTTTGTCTCCCTCCCAATCCCATTTTCTTTCATTTATTTAATTCCTTCTATGAATAAACACTTTTATCTGAATAGTATCAGAGGTGTTATTAGAATACATTTCATCTATTTTTCTATTGTGATTTTTGTCAGTCTATAATTATGTAATAATACTAAATTTGTTAAATGTTTCCTGCCATTAGTTTAGTAAAGCAAAGAATACAAAAATAAAGTTTATCTTTGTAATAGCCTTATGCAAGGTCCAAATGAATTTTCTCCTTTTGTTAAAATTTTACAAGAGAAATTAGTTTGATAGAAGACAGACTAACTAGCAAATATGACATACAAGCACAAACATTCTTAATTGAACTTGTCACTTGAAACAGTAGCCAAACAAATTCATTTATTCTGTAATGCATCATAACTTAGACAAGATCATACTGACAGAAAATGTTCTCTGTAAGAAGCGATCTGAGTACCTATAGTTTACAATGAGATGGATGAGATAAACACTAGTTTGTTATGACAAGAGATATCATTATTATATCAAAATTGTTCTATAAAGGGTATATTGATCTTTACATTAAGATTGCCTCTTGTAATTTAGATGGTGATAAATGTGTCAGTAATAACCAAGTGAAATTGAGGGGCAAGTGTCAGATACACATAGCTAGGCTTGCTATATTATAGACAAGTGACATCCTATTGGCTATAACTCATCCCAAACAAATGGTGAAATGTCAAAGAACAAAATATCTATAAAATAGACCTCTTCCAAAGTCTTCCTGACTTAAAATTATTATCAGTGTACTGCATCTTTGTTCTTTTGTTTGTTTTCGATTTGTTAACCAAACTATATTCTCCCTTTCAAAAGAAAATCTCCTTTACTGTTGATGAAGGAACAGAAGGCTGGCTGAGGACAAAGCAAAAGCTGACACCCTCCAACCTTCCCCCAGCCCCACTCCTGGGTGGCACATATGTGACATTCTTTAGGAATCTCCCACCCATCTTAATTTAATACCTTGCTAGAGAGCAAAATGACCTTGGCAATGGCAAGGCCTCTGGTATCTGGTATCTTATATGTCCTCTTTAGTATATGAAAAAGTTCTACTGAAACTGAAAGACCCGCGGATCCCCTTACCCAAGAATCCAACACTGCCACTGGATGCAATCAGCAAGAGGTTCTTTATTGTTACGCAGGCGCCTGCGGGTGGTCAGCGCTCGCCTGCGGGTGGTCAGCAGCTCCTGCTAGCTGAGCACACCCGGCTGGGGTGGTGCCGGGTTTTTATAGACAGGTACAAACAAGTTTTGGGTGGGGCGCAACTGATTGGTGGACAGTTTGAACAGGCATACTTGGCGTCAGTGGAGTGGATCAGGGGACCCACATGTGAAAGCAGACAAAGCAATCTTACAGAAGCAGAACTGGCCAGTTAGCCCACGCATGCGAAGAGAGCGGCGGGAAGGGGGAAACAAAGAGGGGAAGTTAGACCTTATTACTCAGCAGAAAGACATCCTGTCTACGTGACTATGTGGCCCCCTGCCTACATGACCATGCCCCTGCTATTAGGAGAGGGTATCTTGTTCAAACAGGAGTCAAGTGTCATGCCCTAAAAGCCAAGCTGTTACAGAAAGGCAAAAGAGCAGTTACATTGAATTCAACCCTGGGGGAAGGGTCTTTTCACTGCAAGGGGAGGAGGGGTACTCTTACACAACAAAAGAGCAGTTAATTATTTAAAGACTGGGGGGGGGTCTTTCAAAACCAATCTTTTCCTTACCACCCCCCAACTCTGTGGTACTTAACCTGCCACCCCTCACAAACCCAGAGCAGCAGCTCTTCCTGCCCATGGGTCCTGTCACCTGTGCTTTGATAAACCACTATTTTGCACTAAAGATGTCTCAAGCATTTTTTCTTGGTCGTCAGCTCCTGGCCTCACCCCACTGAACCTCACCTATATTCTAAAACTTCATCACAGTCATCTATTCCCCCATCTCTGCTCACATAATATATGCAACTCCAAAACTCTGAGGGAAATGGACAAGGAGCTACACTTGTCAAAAACTTCAAGTTCTCCTGAAAATTTAGGAAAGGAATTTTTCATAAGCCAGAAAGTTTCAGAAATTCCTAGGCCTAATGATAGTGATTTGAACAAGGAAGCACTTAGGTTTATCTAAAAAAAAGTCCTTAATCCTGAGACAAACAGCATCCCAAGAAGTGAGTAGATAGGATATGGTAAAACCTCACAAACTCCACGTGAAGGTCCTAGGGCTACAAAGAAATGTGAGTCACAAGGCTGACATGAGCCCTACACCTGGAATCTCTTTCCCACTGAGGCTTAGATAATATTACAGAAGTTTCTTTGGAGGACCTTGGATTTCTGCAGGAACCACAGCCATAGAAAACTTGGGACTTCAACAAGGGACTTCTCCTTTGTTGAAAGGCAGACCTTCCCTTCAGCACCTGTGCAAAACACAGAGAAGATAAAAACAGAGAAATCACTGAATCTATCACAGTATTATATTCCAGATTACACAGGAACCTCTGTAAACTCAGTCTCTGAGGTAAATTTACATCAAACACCCATTCAGATTAACCTTACAGAAAAAAAAAGTGTTAAAAGCAGAGAGAGGGACTGTGAAAGTAAACAATGAATGTCTGTTTATAGAAAAACATGAAGCCTGAAGTAACCCTCTCATTTAAATATTGGTAGCATTGTACTGCAGTTAATAGTATAACTCTTCAAATAAAATAGGTTCAAAATCTGGATCCTCCACTTACTAATTGCATAATCATAGGGAACATATTTCATATGTTTTTGCCTTTTTCTGTGTGTATTAATTTCATCAGGTATTTCTTTATTTGTCAAGAAACAAAAGAAACTCTAAAAGGCCATATTGTCCTTTGTTTATGACCATATTATACTAAAACATTATACTAAAACACTCATCCTTTGTTTTTTTCCATTTCCTACTTACTCCAACACATAAAACCATTACACTATGTCCTATGAAATGTGTGTTCCATTAAAAGTAACATTCCTATTTCCTCAACCTCTTCTCTGAAAATGATCTTCATATTGCTCCAACAGAAGCCATCATTTAAAATAGATGTAGATGAAAGATGTAGGTGTTGTCACTATTTCTTTATGAAGTGAAATATATTGAAAAAGTTTTCTTTTAACTATGTCTAATTCCATTTCTCTCATTTTTTTCATGAATGTACTTTAGTCAGGTTTTCACCATGCGATTCCACTGCAACTGCTTTTGTCATAATCAGCAGTAACTCAACATTACCAAATGTGGTGTTTGATTATCAATCCACATTTTCTTTGAGCAATAAATGACATTTTAAACAGTTTATCACTCCTCTTGGCATTTTTTTTTTCAGTTAACTTTTAAGACGCCAAACTTTATTTCCTAATATTCATTTTATCCTTTTCTTCATCTCCTCTCAATTTTCTGCTCTTCTTAGACCTCCTATCTTCTCCTATCTTCTTTATATACACATACTATTTTGGTAATTTCATCCGATATCATGGTTTTAAATACTCAAATTTCCTAAATTTCCAGACAACATCTCACTCCTGATATCCAAACCAATATGCATAATTTTTAATTTAACAGTACCCCTTTAACGGCTGAGATATCTCAAAGTCAAAAGGAACTAAATCCAAAATTCTCATCCTTCCCAATTCTTATTTTACAACCTCCCTCAGCAATTCATCATTCTAATTCCTTAAGAAAAAACAGTTGTAGTCTTTCCTGATTCTGGTTTTCCTCACAACATGGATCTAATCCATCAACAACTGCTACTGATTCTACTATCAAAATACATCCAAATCTTAACTCTTACCATCTTTCACTATGTCCAGAACTACAATTTTGGTCCAAGCCATTGTCTTGATTACTTAATTAAATAGTATACCTTCTTCAAATGAGAAGAAAAATAAGGTCACATTAGCACCTATTTCAACACATTGATCAATGTGTTACTTAAAAAAAAAAAAAAATTGCATATACCATGCTACTCTTCTGTAAAACTGTTGAAATTGGCTTTCAGTTTCATTCAGTAAATGTCATTGTCCCAACAATTGCCTAAATGTTCTCATAATCTTCAGGCTCTGATACCAACTGGACCTCATCTCTTATTACTTATCTCTTACTACTCTTCTTAGATTAGTTAGTAAGAAATGAGAACTTACACATTTTGATTTTATACAATCTCTAGTGAGGGTAAGGGGATGGAAATTTGGCAATGGATAACAAAGAAAGTTGAATGTGGTTATTCCACGACCAAGCAATTACTTTCAAATAACCTTCTGCTAAATGAGCACCATAGCTACCTAAGGAAATGTTAACCTGATTTCTAAAAGCATCTGGGTAAACTATTTAGCTTCAATTATTCTACATTAAGCTCATAAATGTTCTTGGTTAAGTCTGAATGTGTCTGGGAGAGAGGCAGATGGCAAAACTGAGTTTATGTCTAAGTATTCTCCATATTGATATACATATTTTGCATTGTATAAATGCACATTGTACTATATCTGTTCCAGTAAGTTGGTCTCTAGCGTGTATTCAAACAGCCTATGTATAGAGAATTCACCTAGCTTTATGTCTGAAAAGGCTTGGCCTAAAGAAGTAGATACAGTTCTAAAAGTTCAAGTGTAACCCTCATTTTCACAGCTGTTATGCCCTATACTGTATACCTATTGGCTAACTATAAACTTCTTGACACTTGTAAAGAGTTTATAGCTTTGAGAACATTGCTGACTTCTGTGCAGTTAATTTCAAATGTGCTTTTTTTCTTCTGGGTCCTTAAATAAGGAAACATATTTGACTTACACAGATTTCTGGGCCTAGATTTTCTTTTAGTCCTTTTAGTCCTTTTCCACTATTTACACTTCTCACAATCATTTTCATCAAGAAAAGGGGTTTATGCAAAAATACCAAAATTATTTAAGCCATATTCTTTGGGGAGCAAACAGGAATAATGAAGACAAAAGAGATGATATTGTGACAACTGTTTCAGATGTCTATGTTGAGATAATCTAGGGTTATAGACAAATGACAAGAGAAAAAAATCTATCAGGGGTGTAGGAAATGATACTTTTAGTAACTCCGAACTGGGGTGGGGAAACTGAAAATAAAAAAGAAAGTAAAAGTTTTATAGTAGTTTTGTGTGGCTTACTGTATTATATACTATATATTGTCTATTAAATATAATAATATGTTTATATTAATATACTAGTAGTACCATATTAATAATATATTAAACTATTACATTCTTCATGTGAAGGAAACCGATTGAGAAAGGGTTTCAGGGCTCACTCATGCTTTGCGCTCCAGTACCCCCTATGGATCTAGTTAAGAAATACAGTGGGAGGAAGTTCCCCAAAAGACAAAAACAAAGCCACAGAGAACAATGGGGCTGGAGAATTACCCCCAAGGAACAGAAAGTACTACATAGACAAAATACTGGAATACAAAATACATTTCTCTCTTTACTCCAGCATGTGAGTGAGTGAGGGCCAAATATAAATTAGTCCTTTATATAATAAAGAGTAAGAGCTGATTTACACAAGTCTCAATTTGATGTGGCATTCAATGCATGTTTTGTTAAGCCAGACTGTTTAGTTAGAGAGGTGCAGGACTTCATTCTTGCCATTATTAAAACTTTTTGAGTTAGGAACTCAACATGTTCAACATTAAGGCAAAATTTTGCTCAAAGACCCAACTGCAGAAAAATGGGAAATGCCCTTTACAGTAATGCATTACAATTGAGGGTAGTTTTCAAATGGATAAATAACAATGTTCAAAAATTATCCAGTCTTTTAAAAAAATCGTTATAAAATTCCCTACTCATGTGCTCCAGGGGGAACTTTCTGAATTAGCCAAGAAACATGGTTTACCATGTTTGACTATTTGCTGGTTTACCCTGCATAGATCCAAATAACAGAGAAAATATTCTCTGGCCTTCAATTCAAGGAAGATGAACAAAAATGATGATAATTTTAATAGTGTGACTATGGGCTGACTTATTTTAAATATAGAAGATTGATCAGGATTTAGGAAAGTTGTAATGATGATTATGGTTTTTGGATGAGTGAAGTTTGGGCACCCAAACTGTGGTATAAAAGAGGTGATGACATTGGGGAGGGTATGTGCTTTGGTGAGTGCTGTGAAGTGTGTAAACCTGGTGATTCACAGACCTGTACCCCTGGGGATAAAAATATATGTTTATAAAAAATAAAAAATTTAAAAAAAAGAGATGATGATATAGATATGAGGTTCCAGTTGAAATCCCAAACCTCAGAATTATATCTGGGAAAAATCATTATAGAAATGATAATTCAAGGGCACCTGGGTGGCTCAGTGGGTTAAAGTCTCTGCCTTCAGCTCAGGTCGTGAGTTCAGGGTGCTGGGATCGAGCCCTGCATCGGGCTCTCTGCTCAGTAGGGAGCCTGCTTTCCCCTTTTTCTCTGCCTGCTGCTCTGCCTACTTGTGATCTCTCTCTCTCTCTCTGTCAAATAGATAAATAAAATCTTAAAAGAAATGATAATGCAAGCTATGGTAATAAACAAAACCTCCTAGATACATTGTTAAAAATAAAATCCTCATTTGAGTGATAGGCTGATACAAGAGGAACCTGCAAAATAGTTTGAGAAGTGGAAGCCAGAATATGCTGTCATAAAAACCAAGGAAATAGAATTTAAACCAAGCGGAAGAATTAGCAATGGGAAATACACACATGGTTTAAGGAAGATGAAACTAAGAGCAATCCATACTAACAAGGAGGTCCTTGGTGACCCTGATGAGGGCAAATTCCTTAAAGTGGTGAGGGTTGGAGGCTAAGGAATTCTCAATAGTTGAAGAGATGGAGAATATTATTGTTGATAAATTTTTAAAATAATTTTGCCTGTGTGAGGGAAAAGTAAGAAAAAAATAACAGGAAACATAGATTCAAATAACATCATTCTTCTCATTTATTCTTTCACAAATGACAGACTTGAGTATATTTATTTTTATTTTATTTTATTTTTTGACTTGAGTATATTTAAATACCAGTAGAAAGTATATACAAAGAATAAAAGGTTAATAAAAGGGGATAGTTGTTGAAAAAGGGCATCTGTTGAGGTGGACAGGATTAGCACATAGAACAAGATGAGGAATAATAATCCAAACTTTAAAATGGAATAACTAGGATGGATATAAATGTAGGTGTGCTGGCAGGAGGTTCTCTTCTCTGTATCTTCTACCTCTGTAATGTACAGAGGAGGGGGAAAGGTATAGGTGAGGTATTTGGAAAGAACAAAGGCAATTGGGATCACATTTGGGGACAGTGTGTCTCATTTAGAACAGGCATTTTGGAAGATGAATGAAAGACACAAAAAATATATATAAGAGAAGGATTTCTTGTTAGCAGGGGGGGACTCATCTTAGTATAAAGATCATGAATATTAATGATAAAAATATGATATGGTAATTCCATTAGTGTTCAGCAGCTTGGACGTAGGCTCTCAGAAAATGGACATTTAGATAGATCCAGTGTTGTGGCTTTGTCAGAAAAGTCAGACAGGAAACTAATGGGGAACACTTATATTAATTTGGCCAGAGGGTGGTTTAAATGATGCTCAATTTAACCTCAGGGGAGAAAATGAAGGGAGACTTCTAGTTGATAGAGAGTAAGTGGAGAAGTTGAAGGAGTGGAGGCCCCACTACTTAGAAGATGACAAAGGTGAAGATGAAGGCAAAGAAGATGAAACAGAAGAGTAAAAGTAAGAGAAGAGAGGAAGAAGGGAGGAGAAAGGAAAAGAAAAAAAAAGTCAGCTGTAATGCAAATAATGGGGTAAGAAATATGAAAGGAGATTAGGTGTGGACAGAGTGCAGAAGGTCTTGAGTTTAATATTTTGCAGGTGGTTCAGAGTCCAATATTTAGCCATTGGTGAGGATAAATGAAATGCTCTGTGGAATGACATATTCTTACAAATGGAAAATGAATGAACTAAGATTCTAATGTTTCAGTTCCTCCAGACTATTTATTCATCCTAAGGAGAAAGAGGCAAGCCACAATACTGGCAAAAAACCAAAATCTAGAATGCAGTGGATAACATCTGGAGTTGGATTCCAGGACCAGAAAAAGACTGCTCAGAAGTGGTATTAGGAATTTTCTTTGAAAGAACCAGAAGACCACTTGCTTAAACTAAACAAAAGGAGTATTATAAGGACACAAAGCTGTGTTCTTTAACCATAAATCAGACCTATAGTGAGAGACTCAAAAAGAGACAAGAACTAGAAATTTTCATGTCATGTGGATTTTCCTCCATACCTTTTATACCTCTTCTTTGTAAGGTTTTTCTCTTCTTCTTTTCATAAAAGCTGGGTTTCTCTGCTTTCTTATCCAACAAGAGTAGGCAGTTTAATATTCCCTGTAATCAAGTAATTAGTGCAGTAACAGGGGGATGATATGGGGAACATAAATCCCTCTTTAAAAGAAATCTGGATATATTAAACTAAGAATAAACACACTTTTGAATTCATAGCTAAATTTGAAATAAATTTAAAAAAAAATCTTAGGGGTGCCTAAGTGGCTCAGTGGGTTAAGGCCTCTGCCTTCAGCTCAGGTCATGATCCCAGGCAGGGGCCTGAGATTGAGCCCCACATCGAGCTCTCTGCTCCGCAGGAAGTCTGCTCCCCTCCCACCACCTGCCTCTGCCTACTTGTGATCTCTGTCTGTCAAATAAACAAATAAAATCTTAAAAAATAAATCTTAGTAACCAGATTAAGAGGGGGAGAAATAAAAGGGATTGATGTGCTACTAAAACTATAGGTACACTGGAGGCTGTTTGCTCTATCACATGAGGTAGATGTTGAAATGAAAGCACTAAAAATATACAGGAACTTGAAGAAATATGCTTTTAGTAAAAATGTGTGTGTATGTGTGTATAAATTCCACCAGCTGGCAAAGGGTTATTTGAAGGAATTTTGTCTGATAATGGTCTCAGATGCAAGTAGGAAACAAATCACCTCTCTAAGAATTCCTAACAAAATTCCCAACCTCACACATCTTGAGGGTTCACATATACCTTTCTTGTATGGTATAGTAAATGCTGGCCAATAATTAAGTTAAATTGGTATAGATCGCTATCTTACTAAATATCTGGAAAAAGCAAAAATCTATTATTCCTGGAGAAATATTCTTACAGAATTCTTACAGAGTTTCTAAATAAAGTTCAAATTAACATTCAGATAAAAAGCACAGGTAAAAAATATAATACACTGTGGACAAGAGTCATCAGTAAGACCCTTGAGTAGCAGATTCAGATTCAGATTTACACTGACCCAATGTATTGAAATTTCAGACATGTGATGTAATAATAAAGAAATAAATGAGGAAATAGGAAAAAGGAACAGAAAAACAACTGACTTTCCAAAATGATTACCAAGATTTTTTCAAAGATTTTATTTATTTATTTGAGAGAGAGAGAAAAAGAGAGAGAGAGAAGGACAGAAAGAGGCTGAGTGGGGGGAAGGGCAGTGGGAAAGGGAGTAGCAGACTCCCCTCTGAGCAGGGAGACCAAATCAGGGCTTGATCCCAGAATCCCGGGATCACAACTAAGTTGAAGGTTGAAAATCAACTGAGCCACCCAGGCACCCCAACTACCAAGATTTTAGAAAAAGTAAATAGAATTTCTAAGAGTAGTAGATACATGAATACAAAGAATAGATTAAGAATGCAAAGAATAGGTTATCAGCAGAATACACATGAAGAGAAAACTTGTGAATTGGAAAATAACTCTAAAGAAATTACTGTTAAGCCAGTTTACAGAGACAATGAGATAGACACTATGAAGGACATATTAACAGATGTGGAAAACAAAATGATAAGATGTGATTGATGGCTTCCAAAAATATTTTTATTTTTTATTTTTATTTATTTTTTAAAAAGATTTTAGTTATTTATTTGACAGACAGAGATCACAAGTAGGCAGAGAGGCAAGCAGAGAGAGAGAGAGGAAGAAGCAGGCTTTCTGCTGAGCAGGCTTCCTGCTGAGCAGAGAGAGAGAGAGAAAGAAGCAGGCTTCCTGCTTCCCAGGGTTCTGGTGGCTCCCAGAACCCTGGGATCATGACCTGAGCTGAAGGCAGAGGCTTTAACCCACTGAGCCACCCAGGAGCCCCCCAAAAATATTTTTAAAAAAGAACAATGATGGAGGACTCACAAAACCTAGTTCTGAAACTTATAATAAAGCAATAGTAATCAATGCCTTGAAACTTATAATAAAGCAATAGTAATCAATGCCTTGTGATATTGGTAAAGAGATAGATAATAGATCAACAGAAAAGAAGAAAAATCAGAAGTAAACTAACATATTTATGGATTTTTCACTTTCAAAGAAGTGTAACTGTTACTCAATGAAGGAAGAATAATCTGTGCAACTGGAACTGGAACAATGAGGAATCCATATGCAAGAAAATCATACCTCTAACAATACACAAAAATTAATTCAAAGTGGATCATAGAGTAAAACATAAACCCTACAACTATAAAACCTCTGGCAGATTTTGTACAATAAAATCTTTGTCACCTTGGGTTGGTAAAGATTAATTAGATACAAGAGCAAATACAATCTATTAAGGAAAAAAATAAATCATACTTCATCAAAAATTGAGTTTTTGCTCTTCAAGAGTGACTTAACAGAGTGTAACAATACAGAGAATGAGAAGTATTTGCAAACTACGTATCTGATAAAATACTTGTATGTTGAATAATATAAAGAACTTTCAAAAAATAAAAAATAAAAGAACTTTCCAAACTCAAAAGAAAACACAGCCTAACAAAAACAGCAAAAAAATTGAGAAGATACTCCAGCAAATAATATATATAGATTATAAATAAGTACATAAAAAGGTACAAATTGATACTACAATAAGATACCACTTTACACCTATTAGAATGAGAAAAAAAAAGGCAAGCTGATAATATCAGTTGTGGGAAAAGATTTGGAACAATAGGAATTGTCTTACACTGGTGACTAAACTGCAAAGTTGTACAACCATTTTACAAAGGAGTTTGGCCTTTTCCTTAAAAGTTGCAGAAATATGATGCAGAAATATAATTTGCGGGTATTTATCCAAGTGAAGAGAAAATAAATATTTATTCAAACCCTAATGTGAATGTTTATAGCAGTTTTTTCATAACCTCCCCAAACTGGAAACTATCCAAATGTCTTTCAACTGGTGAATGATAAACATACTGTAATATATGTACATAATAGAATATTATTCAATAATTTAAAAAGACACAATTATTGTACAGCACAACATGATGACTTTCCAATGCATTATGCTAAGTTAAGGAAGCCAGACTCAAAAGACTACACAATGTAAGATTATATTTATATGACATTCTTTAAAGAAAAAATGAAAAGGAGAGAAAACATGTCAATGATTGTCAAAAGTTGAAGGTTTGGGAGAGTTTAAACTACAAGCAAGAATAGAATACAAATTTTGGAGTAATAATGGATAATAGTTGATGGTTACACAACTGTGCCTTTGTTAAACTCAGAAACTGTTCACTAAATGGAATGAATTTCAGTGCAATTAAATTATATATGAATCAAACAAATGAAAAAAGTGTCTGATAATGTCTATAGTATTTGGGTTTAAATATATGATGTCATTCAACCATTTTGATCTACAAAAATGGCAATTTTATATGGTTAAACCTAAAACACTTCAAAACTTTCGATGCATCTAGGTCATGATTTGAGGAAAATTTATAGCTCTTAATGCTTACTTGAGATAAAAGAAGGACTAAAATTTAAATAATTCAGTCTCCTACTTAATAAATTATGATAAGATATGAATAAATCATTAAGTGCCAAGACTGATGAATTTGACATCTTAAAATAACTACTCAACTAAACACACCTTCAAAAGATGAAGAAAATTGTCTGTATTTTGGAGAAAATATGCAGATCACATAAAATTTAGAATATGTTATTTTCCCAAATATATAAACAAGTTCTACCAATCATAAGAAAATTTGCAAAAATGTAGTGGAAAGTTGTGAACTGAAAATTCACTGAGGTGGAAATAGCCCATGAAATGACAATTTTCCCAATATAAAATCAGCAAATGCAAATTAAAACTACAGGAATTTCCTTCTGGATATGACAAAATGTCATGTAGAAGATTGATGCTTCTGTCACAAACAGAAAAATGGATTTAAAAAAAAATCTCTTTGCAGTTACATTAAGATCTGCTGATGCAGTCAGGGCTTGAAGAGCAAAGATCCTTGAGAAAAATGGCACATTTTGTATGAGTGTTAGTTAAGCATGACATACCAGTGTTGCCTTTGCCCTTGTATCATTGGATGACTTTTAATGGAAGCCAAGCATCGAGCTGAGAAGATAATCAGAGGGCAGTGCGTAAGAAGCAGAGAAACCACCAGAGTTTTGACAACCTAAATTGAGATAAAACACAAATATTGTAATTTGATTCCTTGAAAGCAGTCAGGACTTGTAGAAAAGGGGAAATTCCAGAGAAAAGGGAAGAGTAGAGACAGTAATGTGATCATAATCTGTTTCTGCTTTAGGCATTTGCCCAGCTTTATGCTACTATACATGGCAACCTAAGAAATGAGCAGAAAACAGCTGGAAGGCTGAGATAACTTTATGTACTATTATAGTGCACAATTGAATATAAGGGACTATGTTGCAAAAAGGATCCTGGTGAAATCCCTAGACTTTCAGTTGGGACACCTGGAGAGCCATATGGCTCAGTAACAGAAATAATCCCTGAATAGATGGTAAAAGATGAAGTTGGACTTAGCAGACAACAGCAGACTAATACAGGATAAAGCAAGGAGACCCATAAAACACATTAAAAGTGTCTACAGTCTATGTAATTAGAGCTCTAGAAGATAAGAAAGCAGAAGTGATATTTGAAGAGCTGGTGATTAAGAATTTGTCAAAACTGATGAGAGACAACAATCCACAGATACAAAAACAATACTATGAACTCTAGTAAAATAAATGTAAAGGAATCCCAACCAGGCACATTTCATAGAAAACTTCTAAAAACAAAAGACAAAGGGAAAATACAAAGATTGACCAGAGAGCAACAGTAAGATGGCTGGCTTCCCAACAAAAAACAAAATATAAAAGCAGACAATAACTGCTTTTATAGAAGATAATATAAATAATACAGACGATAAGATAAAGTACTAAATAAGAATACCTGCCACTGTAGAATTGCAAACCAGATGATAACATCCTTCAAAGTGAAGATGAAATGAAGGTAATTTCAAACAAAATAAAATTTTGAAAGGTTTCATTGTTAGCATGCTAACAATATCTAACAAATAACAAAGGCAGTTGTTTGGTTTGGTTTGGTTTGGTTTTCCTCAGAGAGAAGGAAGTTTATTTTAAGAAGACATACAAAAGCAAATGAAGGAACTCCTGGGTATTTCTATTGGTTTTATGTCCAACTCTTGACTTCAATTCAGGTCCTGATCTCAGGCTTCTAGGAGTAAGTCCTTGTATCGGGCTCCTCACGCAGTGGGGCATCTGCTGAAAAGTCTCTTCCTCTGCCTTCCCTCCTAAAATGAATAAATAAATCTTTAAAAAAAAGGATAAATAAAATAACAAATAACTGAACAGGAATGGAAGTAATAATTATGTAGATGTGGCTGTGTCTTGACAACTGTAAGAAATAAATAAAAATAAATAGTGTTGTACACATATATAGATGACCAGTGCATTTAAACAATATTATCACAAAAAGCAGAAGGGTCTAAAAGGCACAAAATTTCTGTGTTCCTAACATTGTTTTTAATTACATTAAGGTTGTATAAAGTAAACTCAAGGCAACAATTAGAAGAAGGATAAAAGAATGATTTCTTCATGAGCTTATTGCAGAAAATTTCTAAAAATATCTGAATATTGCACTGAGAAGAAAAATGGCATAAAATTGAGACAAAAGAAAAAAACTGTTCAATGATAGACATAAATCTAGTATGTTGAAATTACTTATCATTTTATGAAATCTAACTCTGAAATACAGTGACTGACTTGAAAATAACCACAATAATAATGACATGGATGTCATAATTATCACATTCACAAACTCTTTTTGTTATAAAAGTCTTAAAAACTATTAGTATGAATTATGTTCATTTTGGAATTCTGTGAGGTATTAAACTAACAGCCCTAGTTATAGTATAATTGGGGAAGTAGGGTTGTTGTTGGAAAAAGCAGCTAATTTGAAGGAATTGGAATTTGAAATTCAACAGCCCCCAAAAGCATTAATACATTACAAAACAAAGCATCTTAGAAAATCAGTTTTGTATGGTACTTTAGGATTAGCAATCCACTTCCCTCACTGGAGATCAAGAAAGTGAAATAAAGTATCCAAGAAGACAATGTTAAATAATGAAATAGATCTTTAAAAAACTTACATTCTTAAGGTTTACTTACAGTCTTGTGGATCATGGGTGGCTCAGTTGAGTGTCTGATTCTTGATTTTGGCTCAGGTCATGATCTCAAGGTCCTGAGATTGAGCCCTGCATGGAGCTCTGCAATGGGCTCTGTGCTTGGTGCAGACTCTGCTTGAGATTTTCCTTCAGCCCCTCCTCCTGTTCACTCTCACGCTCTCTCCCTCTCTGTCTCTCAAAATAAATAAGTCAGTCCTTAAAAAAAAAAAAAAAAGATTTACTTTCAGTCCTAGGAAATAATTTGTTATCTAACAACATATTAAGAATATTTCCATTAATATTTAATATAATATTAATTACCAGTAGAATTATTAGACTAGACTCAATTGCTATTTGAATGAGGTCTTCTGGAACTTTTCTCACATGTAAGAGTGTACTTCCAAAGAATACACATAGTTCTGAAATATTTTTACAATGATCTATGGAAAGTAATACATAGTACACAAAAATACTCAAAAAAGTGTTACTAAAAAAGTTTTCAGTGAAAATTCTATATAATATATGACACATTGTACCATTTTCTGTTCTACTCTAGTGTGCTATTTCATTTGCATAAACATGCTTGTCATGTCCCACTAAATTCGTTTAAGGATGCACTGAATGGTTTGAGACCTGCATTTGAGAAACAACGTTTTAGATACAATCATTTCTCCAATTGTTTAATAGACTCAAATGGTGTACAGTGTCTTTTTCAGTTTTGTAGTTTAGGCTTGATGCCCCCAAACTGCATCCCTCTCTCCCTTTGTCTCTCCCTCTTTCTCTCACTCTCTTTCTGTCACACACAAACACACACAGAGTTAAGCTTCAGTGGACACCATGTAAATAAGAGACTTTTATTTCTAAATAAAATCTTTGAGCTTTGTGTTATAGATTTGTTAATTTTAGGCTTGTTTGTTAATTCTAGGTTTGTTAATTTGTTAATTCTAACTAATAGGTTTGTTAATTCTACCTAGTAGAAGGACCCTAAAGTTCTGAGAATCTAGTCAGCAGAAATTTCAGTAATCTGAGCCATTGGGTTATCACTGGGCTTGTGGTCAAATATTATGATCTGTAAATCTGATGATTTTTTGTTGATAAATGCTTGTAGAGAAGAATTTTTGGCAATCTTTCTCTTTGTAAAAGAAAGTTCATTAATCAGTGCTTAATTTTCTGTGTAAATTCTACTAACAACAAGAAAAAGGGCCTTAATTAAACAGAAATTAATAGAGGTCTATTTGTAAAGTATTTCCAAAATGTTACTTAGATAAATTCTGCATATTATGAATGAAAGAAAAGCTTGATCTAATTGTGATTGACCTTTACAGTGGCAATGAAAATCCTGAGACAAGTGTAATAAAGGTAATTTTGAGTAACTATAAAATTGTTGCATAAAATGGTATTTCTGTGATTCAAGAATCTGACCTCATAAGTTTTGCATTTCAGGTTATTGATGTATTTGTTTGTAAACTTAAAAAATATATATTAATTGTTTAATAAAATGTAAAGTGATCAATCTTTGCTAAACTGATAGAAAATAATAAATACAATTAATTTAATTTTTATCAGCATTATCATGTTGTTAAAGCCAACCAATGTGACACAGAAATCTACTGTTAAGAAAGATGAAAACTCAGGAAGTCACTTGTTATCAATTAAATATTTAATTTAAAATGTTGAACTCAAAATTATAATCAGTTAGAATAGGCTCTTGCCCATCAAAAGAAATGAAATCTTCCCATTTGCGACGATGTGGATGGAAGTAGAGGGTATTACGCTTGGCAAAATAAGTCAGTCAGAGAAAATCAATTATCATATGATCTCCCTGATATGAGGAAGGTGAGAGGCAACGCGGGGAGTTTGGGGGATAGGAAAAGAATAAATGAAACAAGAAGTGATCAGGAGGGAGACAAACCATAAGACTCTTAATCTCACAAAACAAACAGGGTTGCCGTGGAGAGCGGGTAAGGAGAGGGTAGTTGGGTTATGGACATTGGGGAAGATATGTGGTATGGTGAGTGCTGTGAAGTGTGTAAACCTGGTGCTTCACAGACCTGTACCCCTGGGGCTAATAATACATTATATGTTAATAAAAAAATTTTTTTTAAAGGCTGTTGCAGAATTTTTCAGAAGAAAGTTTTTAAAATCATAACAGATTTTTTAGACTATAGACTAAAAAATAGACTTTTTTAATTGTGTATTTTTATTATATTGATTAGAAAAACAGTTCTTCTAGTGATAATTGTCCACACCAGACTCTAAGCAATTGGAAAAATTCTGAGGGCTTACTATTTAATTTCCAGAGCAAACTTTATGCTATGCTTTCTGTGTTTAACATGGTTGAAACTTGAAAAAACAGACGCAGCCTTTAAGGAAATCTAACCCTGGTTCTTTTAAGTTTCCAGAAATGGGTATGATGATTTTGAGAGAAGAAAGACTATAGAAATCTTTTCCTAGCTGAATGCTAAATCATCATCTGCATTTTTGTAGTTCTGGAGGGTAAGCTACTTAAAACGATGGCCTATGAATAAGAGATATCTGCAACAGATTGGGTATTTTCAACTGTTCTAACGGAAAGCCTAACATTCAATGGCTTTATCATTTTTTTTGAATAAAATAAAATTAGTCTGAATTTCACTCTGCCAATTTCTAAAATGTATTCAGAAATTTACATAAAAATTATTTCAATGGCCAATGGGTTTCTTTTATTTTAAAATATTTATTTTCTTATTTAAATTAAATGTATTTGTTTTGATTTATTTTATATTTGAATTAGTATTCAAAATGTTAATTTTTAAAGTTTTTATTTAAATTCCATTGTAGTTAACATACAGTGTAATATTAGTTTCAGGTATGCAATATAGTGATTCAACACTTCAATATATTACCTGGTGCCCATCATTTCACACCCCCCCCCCCAACCTCTCCTTTGGTAACCACCAGTTTGTTCTCTATAGTTAAGAGTCTGTTTCTTGGTTTGCCTCTCTCTCTCTGTTTTCTTTTTCCTTTTCTTGTTTTGTTTCTTAAATTCCATATATGAGTGAAATCATATGATATTTGTCTTTCTCTGTCTGACTTATTTCACATAGCATAATACTCTCTAGCTCCATAGATGTTGCAAATGGCAAGATTTCATTCTTTTTTATGGCTGAATAATATTCCTCTGTGTGTGTGTGTGTGTGTATTTTTATTTATGTATTCATTAATCCATAGACACTTGGGCTGCTTCCATATCTTGGCTGTTGTAAATAATGTTGCTATAAACACAGAGGATCATGTATCCCATTGATTTAACTTATGATTTTAGTTTTTATATCCTTTGGGTAAACAACCAGTAGTGTGATTACTGGATCATATTGTAGTTCTTTTTTTAACTTCTTGGGAAATCTATTTTCCAGAGTGGCGGCACCAGTTTGCATTCCCACCAACAGTGAAGGAGGGTTCCCCTTTCTCATATCATTGCCAACACCTGTTTTTCCTAGTGTTATTGATTTTAGCCATTCTGACAGGTGTGAGGAGATATCTAATTGTAGTTTGATTGGCACTTCCCTGATGATGAGTGATATTGAGCATCTTTTAATGTGCTTGTTAGCTATCAGTATGTCTTCTTTGGAAAAATGTCTATTCATGTCTTCTGCCCATTTTTAAATTAGATTGTTTTTTGGGTGTTGAGTTGTGTAATTTCTCTCTATATTTTGGATACTAAAAACCCTTTATTAGATATGCCATTTGCAAGTATGTTCTCCTATCCCATAGATTGTCTTTTAGTTTTATTGTTTTTTTTTCTTTCCCTGTACAGAAGCTTTGAATTTTGATAAAGTCCCCCAAATTTCTTTTTTTCTTTTTTTTTTTTCCCTTGCTTCAGGAGACATTCTAGTAAGAAGCCGCTACATCTATGCCAAAGAAGTTACTATTTGTATTCTCCTCTATGGTTTTAATGGTTTCTTATTTAGGTCTTTAAACCATTTTGAGTTTATTTTTGTGTATGTTGTAAGAAATTGGTCCAGTTTTATTCTTTTTCATGTTGCTATACAGGTTTCCCATTACCATTTGTTGAAGAGGCTGTCTTTTTCCCATTTGATATTCTTTTCTGCTTTGTTGAAGATAATTGACCATATAGCTATGGGTTCATTTCTGGGTTTTCTGTTCTGTTCTATTGATCTATGTGTCTGTTTTTGTGCCAGTACCATACTGTCTTGATCACTATAGTTTTGTAATATAACTTGAAGTCCAGAATTGTGAATGCCTCTAGCTTCGCTTTTCTTTTTCAAAGTTGCTTTGGCTATCCAGGATTTTGTGGTTCCATAAACATTTTAGGATTATTTGTTTTGGCTCTGTGAAAAATGGTGTTAGCATGTTAATAAGGATTGTATTAAATGTGTAGATTGCTTTGAGTAATATAGACATTTTAACAATATTTGTTTTTCCAATCCATGAGCATGGAATATCTTTCCATCTTTCCATTTCTTTTTGTCATCTTCAATTTCTTTCATCAGCATTTTGTAGTTTCAGAGTACAGATTGTTCACTACTTTGGTTACATTTATTCCAAGGTATCTTATTATCTTTGGTCTAATTGTAGATGGAATTGATTCCTTAATTTCTCTTTCTGCTGCTTCATTACTGTTGTACAGAAACACAACAGGTTTCTGTATGTTGATTTTATATCCTGTAACTTTACTGAATTTATGTAACAGTTCCAGCAGGTTTTTGGTGGAACATTTCAGGTTTTCTATACACAGAATCATGTCATCTGCAAATACTGAAAGTTTTCTTCTTCCTTGCTGCTTTGGATGCCTTTTATTTCTCTTTGTTGTCTGATCGCTGCGGCTAAGATGTCCAGAACAATGTTAAATAACAATGATGAGAGTGGATATTCCTGTCTTGTTCCTGACCATAGATGAAAATTTCTCAGTGTTTCCCAGTGAGGATATTAGCTATAGGTTTTACATAGGTGACCCTCATTACGTTGAGGTTGTTCTTTCTAAATCTACTTTGTTGAGGGTTTTTATCATGAATGAGTGTTGTACATTGTCAAATGCTTTTTCTGCACCTATTGAAATGATCATATAGTTCTTATCCTTCTTTTACTAAAGTGATATATCATATTTATTGATTTGTGAATACTGAGACAGACTTGCAACACAGGGATAAATCCCACTTGGTCACAGTGAATTATTTTTTTTTGAAGTTTTCCTTCCTTTCCTATTTTTTGAAATAGTTTGAGAAGAGAGGAAACACCCAAGTAAATAATATGACAAATGAAAGAGGAAAAATAATAACCAACACCACAGAAATACAGACAATTATAAGAGAATATCAGGAAAAACCATTTGCCAACAAATTGGACAAACTGAAAGAAATGAATTAATTCCTACAAACATATCAACTACCAAAACTGAAACAAGAAGAAATAGAAAACATGAACAGACTGATAACCAGCAAAGAAATTGAATCAGTAATCAAAAAGCTCCCCAAAAATAAAAGTCGAGGGACAAATGGCTTCACAGGTAAATTCTACCAGGTACTTAAAAGGAGTTAATATCAGGTGCCTGGATGACTCAGTCAGTTAAGCATCTGCCTTCAGCTCAGGTCATGATCCTGGGGCCCTGGGACAGAATCCCACATTAGGTTCCCTGCTTAGCAGGAAGTTTGCTTTCCCCTCTGCCCCTCTCCTCTGCTTGTGCTTTCTCTTTCTCTCTCTCTCAAAAATAAATGAATAAAATCATTTTTAAAATAAATAAAAAATAAAAAAACTTACTATATTTTCTTCTCACACTATTCCAAAAAATAGAAAAGGAGGTAAAACTTCCAAATTCATTTTTTAAGGCCAGCATTATCCTGATACCAGAACCGATAAAGACTCCACTAAAAATATCCCTCATGAACATGAATGTAAAAATTCTCAATAAAATACTAATAAACTGAATCCAATGATACATTAAAATAATCTTGAGATCCTGGAAGTGATCAATCTTTAGACTAATTATTTTCAAGGGATAATTTCTTCACTATCTTTCTAATTAGGGATCAAAGAAAAGGTCTTATATTTGTGTGTTTTAGTGATATTTAGCATAATCCACATATATCATCTGAACATTCAATGAATTTTTAACTGAGTATAACTTTACTTATTGTTACTGAAAGTACTATTACTGAATGTTTATATGTGGTTCAAAGTTCTGTCCTCATGCATAATATTAGAAAACTTCACTTCATTTATAAGTACTTGATCACTGTTCTAATTATTTACTTAGGATAGTTTTTAAAAGGATAATTGAATTATTTTAATATTCTCGACATGTAGTATTAAGTTGTTTTCTACAAACTTGCATTATTTTGTAAGTAGATGCTCTACCCTAAATAACATATATGAACTGCAATACCAAAAAACTATTTTGAAGAAGTAATATTCATAAGTATTTCAATTTAGTAAGAAACACAAATCTACAGATTAAATAATATAACTGAACCTCAAGCACAATAGACTCAAGGAAATCCATACCTAGACACATCATAATCAAACTCGTGAGAAATTTCCAAGAGGTAATCTTGAAAGCAGCCCAAGAAAAATAATGGTACAATGATTGGAATGATAATAGATTTCACATCAGAAACTGTGGAAGATAGAACTAAGTGACACAATTATTTTAAAGTGTTTAAAGACATAAACTGACAGCATAGAAATAAATAGACATGTCAGAACAAGAAAACAAAACAAAACAACCATGACTTTCTACTAGAATCTAACAATGAGTGTATTAATATAGATAGCTTACAAGAAACTTCTCAAATGACTATCTAAGCTTTTCTCTGATGCCACAATCATATATATTATTTTAAAAAAAGAACATTCTCTTACACTGTACACAAAGATAAACTCAAAATGGATAAAAGACCTCAAAGTGAGACAGGAATCCATGAGAATCCTAGAGGAGAACATAGGCAGTAATCTCTTCAATATCAGCCACAGCAACTGCTTTCAAGATATGTCTCCAAAGGCAAAGGAAACAAAAGCGAAAATAAACTTTTGGGACTTCATCAAAATCAAAAGCTCCTGAACAGCAAAGGAAACAGTCAAAAAAACAAAGAGGCAACCCACGGAATTGAAGAAGATACTTGCAAATGACAGTACAGACAAAAGGTTGATATCCAGGATCTATAATGAACTCCTCAAACTCAACACACACAAAAGAGACAATCATATCAAAAAATGGGCAGAAGATATGAACAGACACTTCTCCAATGAAGACATATAAATGGCTATCAGACACATGAAAAAATGTTCATCATCACTAGCCATCAGGGAGATTCAAATTAAAACCACATTGAGATATCACCTTACACCAGTTAGAATGGCCAAAATTAGCAAGACAGGAAACAACATGTGTTGGAGGGGATGTGGAGAAAGGGGAAAGGGGAACTCTCTTCCACTGTTGGTGGGAATGCAAGTTGGTGCAGCCTCTTTGGAGAACAGTGTGGAGATTCCTCAAGAAATTAAAAATAGAACTTCCCTATGACCCTGGAATTGCACTCCAGGGTACTTACCCCAAAGATACAGATGTTGTGAAAAGAAGGGCCATCTGTACCCCAATGTTTATAGCAGCAATGGCCATGGTCGCCAAACTGTGGAAAGAACCAAGATGCCCTTCAACGGACGAATGGATAAGGAAGATGTGGTCCATATACACTATGGAGTATTATGCCTCCATCAGAAAGGATGAATACCCAACTTTTGTAGCAACATGGACGGGACTGGAAGAGATTATGCTGAGTGAAATAAGTCAAGCAGAGAGAGTCAATTATCATATGGTTTCACTTACTTGTGGAGCATAACAAATAGCATGGAGGACATGGGGAGTTAGAGAGGAGAAGGGAGTTGAGGGAAATTGGAAGAGGAGGTGAACCATGAAAGACTATGGACTCTGAAAAACAATCTTAGGGGTTGGAAGTGGCGGGGGGATGGGAGGTCGGGGTACCAGATGGTGGGTATTATAGAGGGCACGGATTGCATGGAGCACTGGGTGTGGCGAAAAAATAGTGAATATTGTTATGCTGAAAATAAATAAAAAATAAATTTAAAAAAAGGAACACTAGAGACAAATATCCCTCATAATCACAGATGCAAAATCTTTAACAATATATTACCAAATCAAATCCAGCAGTATATAAAAAGAATAGTATATCAGGATCAGCTCTGATTCATGTAGGAGTGCAATTTAGGTTCAATCATTGAAAATCAATGCTTGGGGTGCCTGGGTTGCTCAGTGGGCTAAGCCTCTGCCGTCAGCTCAGGTCATGATCTCAGGGTCCCAGGATTGGGCCCCGCATCGAGCCCTCTCCTCAGTGGGGAGCATGCTTCCCCCCACCTATCTGCCTTCCTTTCTGCCTACTTCTGATTTTTCTCTGTCAAATAAAATAAATAAAATCTAAAAAAAAAAAAGTAAAATCAATGTTTGTCATTCACCAATTAACCAATACATTTTTTAAATTATGTAGTCTTCTCAATAGACCCTGAAAAATCACTTGAAAATATTTGACATCATTCCTGATTTTTAAAATTCATAATAAATTAAGAAATAAGGGAACATCTTCGGGGCGCCTGAGTGGCTCGTGGGTTAAGCCGCTGCCTTCGGTTCAGGTTTTGATCTCAGGGTCCTGGGATCGAGTCCCGCATCGGACTCTCTGCTCAACGGGGAGCCTGCTTCCTCCTCTCTGTCTGCCTGCCTCTGCTTACTTGTGATCTCTGTCTGTCAAATAAATAAATACAATCTTTAAAAAAAAAAAAAAGAAATAAGGGAACTTCTTCAATGTGATAGAAATTGTATTTTTCCTGATTGTCATGGTGGTGACTACATTTGTTTTTTTGTTTTGTTTTGGTTTGGTTTGGTTTTTTGTTTGTTTGTTTGTTTATTAACATATAATGTATTATTTGTTTCAGGGGTAGAGGTCTAGCACTACCCTCCCCAATGTCCATCACCTAGCCACTCTATCCCTCCCACCTCCCTCCTCTCTAGCAACCCTCAGTTTTTTTCCTGAGATTAAAAGTCTCTGATGGTTTGTCTCCCTCCCCAGTCCCATCTTGTTTCATTTTTTTCCACCTTGTTTCATTTTTCCCTCCCTTCCCCCTGCAACCCCCTGCCCTGCCTCTCAAGAGATCATATAAAAATTGTCTTTCTCGGGGCTCCTGGGTGGCAGAGTGGGTTAGAGCCCCTGCCTTTGGCTCTGGTCATGATTCTAGGGTCCTGGGATTGAGCCCCACATCTGGCTCTCTGCTCAGCAGGGAGCCTGCTTCCTCCTCTCTCTCTCTACCTGCCTCTCTGCCTACTTGTGATCTCGATCTGTCAAATAAGTAAATAAAATCTTTAAAAAAAAATTGTCTTTCTCGGGGCACCTGGGTGGCTCAGTGGGTTAAGGCCTCTGCCTTTGGCTCTGGTCATGATCTCAGGGTCCTGGGATTGAGCCCTTCATTGGGCTCTCTGCTCAGTGGGGAGCCTGCTTCCTCCTCTCTCTCTCTCTTCCTGCCTCTCTGCCTACTTGTGATCTGTCAAATGAATAAATAAAGAAATCTTAAAAAAAATTGTTTTTCTCAATTGACTTATTTCACTTAGCATAATACCCTCTAGTTCCATCCACATCATTGCAAATGGCAAGATTTTGGGGGGTTTGATGGCTGCATAGTATTCCATTGTATACATATACCACATCTTCTTTATCCATTCATCTATTGATGGACATCTAGGCTCTTCCCATGGTTTGGCTGTTGTAATCTCCTGTTATAAACATTCGGGTGTACATGCCCCTTTGGACAAGTACATTTGTATTCTTAGGGTAAATACCCAGTAGTGCAATTGCTGGGTCATAGGGTAGCTCTATTTTCAACTTTTTGAGATAGTGACAAAATGGCAGAGGAGTGGGAGACCTAAATTTCATTGGGTCTGATGACTACATTTGTTTTTCAAAATTCTAGAACTGTATCACTGTGGGGGGTGAAATTTACTGAATATAAATTATAACTCCGTTAAAAATTAAGGCAATAAAAATAAAGATATAGACCAATTTATCAAGACATACACACATAAAAGTTTATGTTTTAATCTTAAAGTTGTAACAAAACGTTCTTATAATTAATATTGAATATTTCAAAAGTGCTATTTGAACTTAAATTTAAAGTAATTAGAAAATTTGTATTCATCTTGCTGAGGAAATTGTTTTGT
This sequence comes from Mustela nigripes, assembly GCF_022355385.1. NCBI lineage: Eukaryota > Metazoa > Chordata > Mammalia > Carnivora > Mustelidae > Mustela > Mustela nigripes. The sequence continues at coordinate 70,332,430 of NC_081561.1, forward strand.
TATGTTATTGACCTTTTGGTAATATCAGATCTCATCCAGATGTCCAAATTGACAGAAATCCTGGCCTGCATGCTTACAGTATTTCAGTTATTTGTAAAATTGACAAGTGCCAGGGATTTTGAAAGAGAAAAATTCTGAGATAGCTAGAATAGTTGCCTTAAGGCACAATGTAGTATGAACAATAAGACAGTTCATGTATTTTTGGTGTATGGCATGCTAGTCAAATATTCCATCTTTAGTCATTCCTCCAAGAACAATACTACTCCAAGTGCTGATAGTCTGAAGATTAGAACTGAGCTCATTAGAAGTGCATTTACTGATGCACTTATTGATTTGACCCCTACCAGTCTGGCAGTTAAAGAGAACAAATTGTCTTCAAGACAGACAGACTAAAATGCAATAGCAGATCCATCTTATGGAGATGATGAATTCATTGTACAAGCAGAGCAATATCTCTAAAGTGCCATTATTTGTTTTGGAACATAAGGTTTTGTGCTTCATAATGTATTAGATACTTAAAAACAGGATTTTAAAATATATTAGCTTTCCCCCTTTTCCCCTTTTAATCTTTTCTTTTCTTTTTTTTAATTAAGACTTTATGTTTTTAAAGCAGTTTTATAGCAAAATTGCGGGAAGGTATAGGGATTTCTCATATACCTCCTGCTCTCACAAATGCATAGCCTCCCTTATCATTAACATCCCCCTCCAGAATGATATATTTGTTACAACTGATGAATCTACAGTAACAAGCACATTAATCTCCAAAGTCCATAGATAACTTAAAGTTTCACTCCTAATGGTCTACATTTTGTGGATTTGAACCAATGTAGAATGAGATGTATCCAGCACATAGTATTATACAGAATAGTTTCAGTGATTTAAAAGTCATATATGCTTTGCCTATGCATTCTTCCTCACCCCAACACTTGGCAAACACTGACTTTTTTGCTGTCTTAATAGTTTTGCCTTTTGCAGAATGTCATATAGTTGGAATCATGCAATATAGCCTTTACTGGATTGGCTTTTTTCACTTAACAATTTACATTTAAGTCCTCTTTGTCTTTTCTTGGCTGGGTAGCTCCTTTCTTTTCGGTGCTGAATAATATTCCATAGTTAGGATGTATCACAGTATATTTGTTTGTTTTCATATTTTAAAGAGCATGAGTGGGGTAATGGGGAGAAGCGGAGGGAGAGGAAATGAGAGAATCCCAGGCAGGTTCAACATTCAGCATGGAGCAGGACACAGGGCTCCATCTCAAGACCCTGAGGTCATGACCTGAGTTGAAATCAAGAGTCTGACACTTAACCGACTGAGCCATCCAGGTGTCCCCCACAGTTTATTTATCCATTCAATTACCAAAGGACACCTTGGTTTCTTTCTAGTTTTGAAAATAATGAATAAGTTTGCTATAAATATCTCTGTACAGGTTTTTGCTTGAATGTAAGATTTCAACTCCTTTGAGCAAACACTAAGGAACATGACTGATGGACCTTAGGTAAGAGTATGTTTAGATTATGGTAGAAACCACCAGACTGCCTTCCATAGTGGCTGTACACATTGGGTATTCCCATCAGCAGTGAATGAGAATTCCTATTGCTCTACATCCTTGTCAGCATTTGGTAATGTCAGTGTTCCAGATTTTGGCCATTTTAATAGGTGTGTAGTGGCATCTCATTGTTTTAATTTGCATTTCTCTGATGACATATGATGTAGAGCACCTTTTTATAAACTTATTTGCCATCTGTATATCTTCTATGTTGAAGTGTCTGTTAAAGTCATTAGCCCACTTTTCAATTAGGTTGTTTGTTTTCATATTGTTGAGTTTTAAATATTCTTTATATATTTTTGATAAACACTCTTTATCAGGCATATCTTTTGCAAATATTTTCCCCCAGTCTGTGTCTTGTCTTCTCATTCCCTTGACATTGTCCTTTTTTATAGGTAGTGAAATTAGAGGAGACTTTATTGTTTATAGTATTATTCCATTAATCTATTTTATATCATACTAATTATTTAAAAATTGCACCATTTTTCAAGTATGTGAACATTAATGTTCATCACATATACATTTCATTGTACCCTGAATTCAGAATTAGTAAACTAGAAAAGAGAGCTAGTTTAAGCTGAAGCTTAAACATCCTATTATATGGAGGAAAAAAAGCTAAGGAAGAGAATTATTATTTATGAATGCTGGTTTTCTGTGGGCTAGATATTGTTCTTGTTCATGAAATACATCATCTTATTTCATCTCCATCACTCCGTGAGAATGTATTAATCCCCCTCACCTTTTTTTAAACAGTAACTTTAGATTTACAACAGAATTTAGGGGGAGGTACCGAGATTTCCCAAATATGCCCTGCCCCCTACACATGCATAACCTCACACTTTATCAACATCACTCTCTAGAATAGTATATTTCTTATTAAGAATGAGCCTACATTGACACATCATAATGGACAAAAGTCCTTGTTCACTTTAGGGTTCACTCTTGGTGTTGTATACTCTGTGTTTGGACAAATGTATAATGATGCCTATCCATCATTAGAGTATCATATACAATATTTCGCTGTCCTAAAAAGACATTTCTTTTGCAGAGCAGAAGATATGAACTTTAATGAAATCCAACTTATCAATTATTTTTTTCCATGGATTGTGCCTTTGATGTTGTATCTAAAAAGTCATCACCCTACCCAAGGTCTTCTATGTTTTTTTTCTTATGTTATCTTCCAGGAGTTTTATCATTTTGCATCTTGTTTTTAGGTCTTTGCTCCATTTTTGAGTTATGCTTTAGCCTTCTGAGGTCTTTCTTGGTTTATCATACTCTTTATTATTTAATTCCTGGCCTCCTTTCTCTATAGTCCTCCCATTCTTTCCCCTGTGATTTTCTTGAACTACTCTTGGCTATATACAATGCACCATTTTCCTTGGGACATTTAATATGATGACTATTAGTCAGAAATCTGACTGGAACAGATGAGGCATTTTGAAGAGAGTTTTGACAAATAGAATTTATAGCAATGGAAGCAACAAAAGTGAAAAGATGGGATCCAGCAACAGTGGGGAATGATCGCCACCTTCAGGCTTGAAAGGACAAGGGATGGGACACTCACTGCAACCCAGTGACAGCTTTTTATTTTTGAGAATGAGGCCTAGACAGAGCTGCAGCTTAGGGAGAATTCAGCAACTGTCAGACTGCAGACTGAATGGTAAGTCCTTGTTCACTTTAGGGTTCACTCTTGGTGTTGTATACTCTGTGTTTGGACAAATGTATAATGATGCCTATCCATCATTAGAGTATCATATACAATATTTCGCTGTCCTAAAAAGACATTTCTTTTGCAGAGCAGAAGATATGAATGGTAAGAAACAGAGGGAAAAAACACGCATCCTCTCTTTCCTGCAAGAGACCATTATTAACTGAGTTCAAATGGAAACCATGGAAGTTCAAACATCTTGTACACAGAGAAAGGCAGAGAAAGATGGAGAGTAGATCTAGAGGTATAAACAGAATATCTATACAGTACACAAACTGTACCCCCTTAGTATCTGCTCTAGCTTTTGTTTGGTTAAAGAAAAATGATCTCTTAGTTTGGGAAACACAAGGCCATAGTAGTCATGTTTTCATTGACTTTGCACAGTGGACAGTGTCATCAGGCATGAGAATACTAAGTGGAAATCCAGTCAGTATTCTAATCCTAGACATCATTCCTCCCGGCCCCAATTTTGTGCCATGACTGGTAGTTAGGATCACTTACTCATTCTTTGGTTCAGTGATGTGAGGATGTGAAAGATTGCAAGGTGGCACTCTCGATTTTCAATTCATTAAAATCAACTCTGCTCTGCTAGAAGCATTTATCTCTTAGGAACACTAGGATTATAAGAAAAAAATTACATTTATTATTATCATTAATTATGTTTGTGAGAGGGTCATTCCTACTTCTATCTTTTGGTCTCTGGATCTAGGTAACCTGGACATGTGGGGAAAGGCATCTATATTGACCTTTGTTTTAAGACATAAAATGTATCTTATAGCACAACACTCCAGGATTGTAAAATGTGTTTTCCTAGCATAATCTGTAATTGAGTCTTTACCACTCTGCCTTATTGTTCTGTCAAGCTGCATGCTTTAAAGAGAACATGGTAAAACAATTTAATACCTTGACTTTGAGCCTATATATGTACTTTCTTCACATAAAATATGTCCTTTAGTCAGTAACAATATTGTGTGGTGAAGACTCAGGCATTCTATAGATCCACAAATGGTGATGTCAGCATATGCACTGAGGCAAAAAAAGCAAATTTATGTCCTTATTATGTATTTCATTGATTGCAACCTTTGCCTCCTCCAAGATGAAGACCATTTTGTAAAATCAGCCTGCCAACATCCACTCTCACCAAAGGATGTGTTGATCCCCTTGCCCCAATGAAGAGTGTCATACAGGCTCAGTGTTGATGCCTTATATGGACACAGTTTGTCATTACACTCTGAGCCCATTCTGGATGATCAGCCTCATTACCTCTTTCCTAAGCTACCTTGTCAGCAATCTCATTTTGTTTTATTAAACATCTGGATCAGTGTAAAATATTGTCTCAACGATTTCTCCTACTTAAAGGACACAACAAGTCACAAGACAAGATGAAGCACACTCTAATCTTTTTCTTTCCTTCTCTTCCTCCATCCTTATGGTCTTATGCATGTGTCCTCTCTGGTTCCTAGAGGAATTTGACTTTAGGGAAGTGATAAAGTATCTCTTTTTTGTATCTAACACTGTTCTCATATGAATAGCAAAATTATCTTCTCACTTTAGTTTACAGGATGAAGATATGGTTGACTCATTGTAAGAAAATGTTAGTCACATTTTCAGAAGTTATTTTATCTAGATTCTGCTGACATTAATTGCAATGTTTCTTTGTCATGCAGCTACATCTGCTATATTTGATCTATCATAGCAGTGGATGAAGTGTAGCAAAATTTGTATGTGTATAGCTGATTAAAATTTGCTATAAAGTTTCAGGCAATATGAGCTGTACACATTGATTTATGAATTTATCTGCACATGGAAAATGTGACATTTGCTGTGTAAATCCCTAAGGGACAGGAATCAGAATTTCTCTGGGATGAACATAATGCATAACTGTTGCCTGAGGAAAGTTGCTAAGAAAAAAGTTTACCAAATTACAGTCACAGAGATGATAAAGTTCTGCTTTCCTTTTCAGCCAATTATCATCTTTCAGTGATGAATTTAGAAATTATTTGAAATGAACTTTACCTGTTACATAAAATAATCAGTAATACTGGATGAGGATTAGGAATATAATTTTAATATTCAGTTCTTTACATTTGCTTATCTTTAAAGTAAATTGATGACCATTATATAAATTTTTACTAAGGAAGTTAAATGGTCAAGTTAGATTTTCTTTGCTATTAAATACATAGTTATATTAATGGAAGGTCAAAACTTTCATTAAACATTTGAAATCTGGCATTTAATTTTGTCAGCAGGTAAAGAAGATGTACTTCCTCCTTTCATTTATAGGTATAGATTAGGCATCTTGAAATTTAAACAGCTTGGAATGTAAAGTTTGGGCAAGATTACCTAATTTTTTACGAGGTTTCACCTCTGGTTAACAGCAATAAAATGTTAATTTAGTCTTTGCTGGGAATATTAACACTATAACTCAGAACAGTTTAATATGCTAATTCTGAAATTAAAATGGCTTTGATTGATGCATCAATCAATATAAAAACTATTAATTGTCTAAAATGACGAAGCTGATCAAAGCTGCCAGAGTGGTATGACAGTGCTCTGCCAGGGTTATATGCTAAGTGATTCAGGGAACTATTAACAAAACCTCTATTTCATAACATCTGAAAGCATGAACATTATGTGCTGTTTCCCATGCTATACGGGCTGTACACATTTTTAAACTAGAAAATGAATATTATGAAATTTACCTTTATACATTACAATTTTGCAGGTGATAAGCAACAAAGCCTGATGAAAAACATAAACTGTTTTCTTCTGTGTTTGCTGGTTAAGATCATACAAACTGTTTTCAAAATAGGCTGTTAATAATAAAACACGATGATAACAGGAAAATATTTTCTCCTGCTTCTAGTTAGCTGCTTCTAGTTAGGCTAAGAACGATTTATTCAATTTATTTTTTATTGACATCAAATTGTGTTATAAAATAGACAGCCATGGGAAGAATCCAATAGCCATCATGTGTTTTTTTCTTCTGTACTTTTTCCTGTCTCACTCTCACATTTATTGCACTTTTCCCTACTCAATGCCATACCTTTGGAATTGTGCCATAATTCATATTCATGGTCATTTCTTTGTCACTCAGAATATTCTTCAACCCTAGCCTATTTCCTGAAACATTACAATCCTTGATGGTTGCTATCCTTATTTACTTTAAACTCTACTGATATGTCTTAACTCTATATTTTAAAAATTTTCACTTTGGATACTTTGTATGAGGCAAAATGTTTATACACAATTTAGTGTTTTTGGTATATTCTTTATCACAACTGTGTGTTGTGTTTACAAGTTTATTTTAAAGAATTATTTCCACTTCATCCAGTCCATTGAATTCTACGATGTTGTACTTAATCTTCACAGTACTCTTGGTGAGGGTATTCTAGTCACTTAAATCTTAAAAGTCACACACACACACACACACACAAAATCACATTATTCAGTCTGTTTGGCAATTGGATTCACTGTCAGAGACAGTTAGGATCTCATTTCTCTTGTCAACATCCTTACTAATAAAGAATTTATCTGAAGACTATATGTGCTCAGATGATGAGGGGACCTAAAAAATGAATGGGATAGCTAACAAACAAGAGTTAAACAAATTAATGTATTACAAACTGGACTTAAAGATTTGTGCGTACATTCTTCTTTTCTGGTGCTGGGGCTTATAATATTAATAAAATGGTACTTTTGATTTACTTTGGATATTTTTCTGAATAGCTCACGAAATTTTAAATTTATGCTCTTAATTATCTGACTTTTTTATTAGTTTCCACCCTCTCAGAGCACAACCTAAATTCCACTCTTCTCATATCTTCTACAGAATCATAAATTCTATGGACTATTTTTATATTCTAAACATATTTATTTTCTACATAGTTTGTTTTATCCATGATAATCTTTTTTAATTTTAAATATCATGACTGAAGACTAGAAGAATAAGACTATGACCATACTTTTTTTTTTTTTTTTTGCTTTATTATTTTCAGTTTTTCTGCTGAATACCCTAAACTCTGGTGAAGATTATCTTCTTCCCATTGCACAAATAGCTGTGATTTCCCAATCTTTATGAAGATATTATATCCAAAATTTTAGGTTTGATAACTATACCACAATGTAACATTTGCTACATTCCTATCTCTTAATCTTCAGTAGGAAAGCTGACAGTAAAAGATGTGTCTCAATACAACAGCAACATTTGCATCAAAATGGTCTAGACAGTTTCTGATATTGCAGAGGATGCACAAAGAAATTCTCTCTGAATACTGACTGTTCTCTGAATATTGACCAGACTTTTAATTTTAATCGGCCATTAAAAACATCTACCATATATTGTGGAAAAACCCTGCTAAAGTCTTAGATACGTTGGGGTGCCCAGGTGGCTCAGTGGGTTAAAGCCTCTGCCTTCGGCTCAGGTCATGATCCCAGGGTCCTGGGATAGAGCCCCGCATTAGGCTCTCTGCTCAGCGGGGGGTCTGCTTCCCTTCCTCTCTCTCTGTCTGCCTCTCTGCCTACTTGTGATCTCTGTCTGTCAAATAAATAAAATCTTTTAAAAAAAGTTTTAGATACATATATTTGGAACAGAGAATATACTGAACACAAGGTAGTATCTTTCACATCATTGCATGACTTAGTGCCAGCCTGGATATGCCTTACGGATATTTCTTAACAATTTGAGGTCAGCTAGTTCTTTATATTTGTTGAAGTATACCGCAAGCAGTTGCCTATGGTTATGAAAAATCACTTAGCACTGAATGCAAATCTCATGAGCATATTTAATGTACATATAACCTTGAATTAAATAGCTGCACATCTATGTATCACTTCATTTGTTCCATTATTGGTAAGAAACATATGGGCTGAGAAGTAGCCAAGGAGTTGCATCATATTTAGTGTACATACTTTTCAAAACCCTCTATGAAGCAATTTCAAACTAAGTCTCAGTGTCATGCAATTTAAGGATATGAAAATATCAAAGACCATCTGAATGTATCTAGACATTCTATGGTAAGTTATAGTCTACTTAGTTTAAAGCTCAAGATTCAAGAACTTTGATAGAATTTACATATGTCTTTTAAGATTTAAAAACTACAACGGAATAAAAATTTAAAACAGACAAAAATTAAGATTTAAATCACAAGCCAGAAGTCAGAATATCATTTTCTTGTCTCTCAGAGTAATATTATGTGTTATAAGGGAGAACTGAAAAAAATAGAGTCATCTATGATTATGCCCTTTCCACTGTTATTCATCTGAAGTTATTATAGTGTGGTAAAATATATTCTGGATTCTATCAATGTGTTTATCTATTCCTTTAATAATGTATAACCAATATATAAAGAACTGTACATATTTAATGTGTACAATTTGATGAGTCTGGACAAATATACCCATGATACCATTACCACAATCAATGTAATAGTCATATACATCACTACCCAATTATATAAAATCACATCTTCCTTGCTTACTCATATGAAGATGACGCTTAGATCATCTCCATATCTTGTCTATTGTGAAAAATAACCATCCTAACAAATGTAAGTTGTTATCTCATTATAGTTTTGATCTGCATCTCTCTCATAATTAGTGATGTATCTTTTCAATACTTGTTGGTCATTTCTACATCTTTTTAGGAAAGATGTCCTTTGTCCAGTTTCAAATGGCTTTTTCCACATTGTTGCATGGGTTTCTTACATGTACTGGCTGTTAACCTCTTATCAGAGATCTGATTTACAAGTATTTTCTCCCATTTTGTAGGTTGCATTTTCATACTGTTGATCATTTCCTTTCATGTACAGAAGCTTTTTAGTTTGATGTTGTCCTACATCTCCATTTTTGTTTTTGTTGCCTGTGCTTTTGCCATATCCAAAAAACCATCAATAAGACCAATCTCGAGAAACTTTTCCCCTATATTTTCTTCTAGAACTTTTACAATTTCCGATCTTACGTTTGTCTCTAATCCATTTTGGATGTAAAGTGGGGGTTCAAGTTCTTTTTTCTTTCTTTATTTACTTATTTTAGTGTATGTGGATATCATTTTCTCAGTACCATTTATAAAGTTTAGTTTGTCTTTTCTCATTGTGTGTTCTTGGTGCACTTGTCAAGGATCAGTTGACTGTACGTGCATGGGTGTTCTGGATTTAAACCAGCCTACCTGTTGATGTGTGTGGGTAAATTCAATTTCTGCCCTAAGTTTTGACACAATGAAGACTTAAGTACTAAAAGAAGTCAGACAAAAGGAGGTGGTTCAGGGACCTACAAACAGATTCATGCCCTAAGGCAATGAAGGCAGTGAGAAGGTAAACCCAGCTGCAGTGCTAGAGGGAAATCAGGTGCCAACAGAATACAGTGTCTGAATGTTGTCAGGGTGGAAACTGGCAGCAGGTATTGATAAATCTGCTAATAGTTGAGAGTGGAATATTGATAAGCAACAAGCTGACAGATTCCTACAATGTAAAATCATGAGGGATGAAACACTAGACTATCAAAGCAGAAGAACATGCTTTTTAAAGGTAGTCTTAGTAGATAGCAAGGTCTCATTCTGGGTTGGAATTCAGAGGAAATATTTCATGTATTTTGGGGAGACTAGAAAACCAGAGACCAGGTTCAAGGATTTTGTGCCTTTTGTCCAAGACAGATTGGAGAGGCCAAAATTCATACACAGGGAAATACAGCAAACTAGGAATGCAAAGCCACAGCTGGATTAATTACCTGACAAGATGGCTTTACGCTCATGACAGAGATATATTCCTTATGTTGATCAAGTCTAATTTCCCCTAGAAATTGAGACAGTGCTCTGTGAAGACATGGTAGAAAAAAACTGGAAAAATTTTATAAAGGCCTCAAAATATCCTCAAGTGCAAAATATATATGATAATACCACCCCCAAAGAGTTCTGCGAACTTTGAAATGTTAATATGATCCATGGGTGTGATTCCTCATTCACACTGTCTGATGAAGACTGCTGAATGATCATCAAAATTGATTTCCCCTTCTTTTTGAGATTATAACCACACTGAGTTTCTTTTACCCTCTCTGGAATTATTATGATGACAGTGGATCTCATGGAGAAGTGATATGTGCCATTTGAGGGCTGTACATTCAAGAAAGAGGTATTACTTCTCCAAGATCTCTTTCCTTTTTATTCGGTGTATATGGATGGTGTCAGATTCTAAAGGATGATGTACCAACAGAGCCTACATCCCTGACTCAGCACATGCAAGGGAGCTTCCCACGGACTTTTTCATCCAAGCTAGACTGTGTGTATGTGAGCAAGAAATAAACTTCTATTTCGTTTGATGCAGGACACATTTGGATTTGCTTGTTGAAGTGTTTTCAGTGCAACTACTTAGATTGAGCCCTGGATTTCTCATACTCAACCTTTAAAAAATTTTTTCTATAATTGCCTTTCTATTCTATTTTTCTTAAATGCTATTATCTGCTATCAATACCACACCAGTTTTCTTGTTACTAAATTACAGCCCTTTATTACTCAACTTCATAAAAACTTTAACCAGATGCCACTGTTGTTATATTTTACACATATATACATATTTATATATTATATATACACACAAATATATAGTTTATGTATAATATAAAGTAATATATATATTATTTTTGTTATTTTGTTTTAAAGATAAAAAAAAACACCTTTAACTTCTCAAGTCATATATTCACTTATTATAAATTTTTGATTCATGGAAGATATAGAAAGATACAAATATCTCAAGGAAGATAGATGTTAACATTAATAAGGGTATTAGAATTGCATTTTCAAATATAACTGGAATTTACTCTGTGTGGTTGGCACTTTTCTTCCCTAATAATAATTTAATACATAGTATGCCTCTCCTCCTATCGTTAAACCAGAAAGATACACGAATAAAAATAGCTCTTTTAAATCAATTCTTCTTTGGGATCCTGATTGATAGTATTAATGGCATTTATTTAAAATATTGATTGAGTTTTTTGTGGTGTGCTTTAAAATTTGCCTTCCCTACATATTAAAAATCCCTTAAAATCAGTGTTCTGTAAGAAACATTAAGGTTCAATAATGATTTCAGAAGCAGGGTGCTAATTAGTACTGACAAATATTTTACATCATAGACATCTCTTTCAGCTTCTCTGTATGACATTGGGAAATCTTCCATTTAGAAAACAGTTCAGCTTGGACAAAACGTTGTAACCTGAGGATAAGTAATAAGGAACATACCTTTTAGCACTCAAAACAATAAATATCTTATAGTATTGAGTAGAGACAAGAGTTGTCAGGTTCCTGCTCCACCTCTAATTAAATATTCATTTAAAGTGATATCTGGGACAGTTGTCCAACGGCCACCACAATGATCAATCTCTCTAGATCTCTATAATCTCTGCTTCTCTCCAGTATATATAATGAAACCTGTGTAATGTGACTATATCTTTCCACTCCAAGGAAATATGATTTCACAGAAATATATGTCCACAAATGTTCATGACAAGGAATACAAAAAATGGCCACATAAGATCAATTTTTATTTTTATGTAATTGCTCCTGAGGATATTGTAAAACATCCTTTACAGAGAAATCAGTGCCACAAATTATCTTAATATTTGGAGAAAAGAAGCATTTCCCCATTAATTATAATTGGCAAACTCATATTTCTAGTTTTCCTTGGCATCAATATCTTCAGGATGTATTATTTCAAGATTACAAAAACATGACACATATCTAGAATTTTGATTCACTCTTTTCCTTTGTATTGCTATTATTGTTTTAAATATTCTATTGGGATTTTTTCACTTCATGTTATTTTGTTTCTGTTTATTTTACATATGGTAAATTTTACAGCATAAAGTTTCAAATGATAGGTGTGATAGTAATTATTAATTTGTTAATATTTTACAAAATATTAACTAAAAGATTTTAATATGAATGAATGAATGAGTATACTGACACATAATATTTATCTCTCTATGTAGATATAATTGAAAACAATTTTACATAAGCATTTCAGCAAAAGAAGATTGTAATATAGCCTTATTTTATTAAAATAATTGTATTAAGCTATTATTCACATACTATCACAAAATAATTTTTAATATTTTAAATTCATTTCTACTGATTAAATTACATTGCATCATGTAAATGAAATAATTTTTATTGCAATTTCCAGACTATCAAATATTTAGTCTTTTTCAATTTTGTGTTATATGAAATGTAGCAATGGAACCCTCGTTCTTTTTTGGTGCTAGACTTTTTTCTTTAGATATAGTATTAGAAGTGAAATTACTGGGCAAAATCTTTCAACCCTTTTGAAGTTCTTGAAACATAATGGCAAATTATTTATATTAAAAAATCAATTTTTATTCCAAATAATATTTGGGAATTGGTGTCTTACCACAATTTTAACAACTTAATTGTTATACTTAAAAAATATCTAATTTGATAGTTTAAGAATATTTTACTGATTTGTTCAAAATACTATTAATTACTACTAACATTGTGAATGTTTTCAAGTGTTATTAGCAATCTTATACCTATTTCTGTGAATCCTTATTGCATTTTTTATCATTTTCATTTGGGTGTTGTTCTTATATTTCTGTATTTACAAACATATTTATGTATTAGGAAAATTTTTTATATTTGTTATTAATATTTTCCAGGTCTTTTATTTGTCTCAAAATATTTATATTACTTTCAGAGCAACTGTGTTTGCACATTTAAATATATTAATTTCATTTACACTATTTTCTGCTCCAGTTTCTTGTGTCTTCAAGGCCTTCCTGGATACCTTAGTTTACAATGACCTCTAACCATTTGATTAAACTCATTATAAATATTATACTTCATTTTTAACTACTTTTAAAAAATTCTGTGTTTTATATGTATTATTTACCTTTCTATTTTATTAAATGTATTTGTACCTTGATCTCTAAATATGCAATTTTCTTTAGAATTAAGTTATTCATCACTATTCTGTTTTATTACTGTATTTTAGCCCTTCCACAGTGACTAGCACATGACCTTGCATGTGAAATTATTTGGTAAGTGTTCTGACTTGAGCATCTTTTTCATTATTTCATATATAGTAGGTAAAAATAGACATTTATACACAAACTTTCTTTTAAAAACTCTAGGTTATTTAAATATAATTCTATTTAACATTTCTAGTTCAATGTCTTTTTTCTGTATGAATATATCAACAATTGCATTTTATTTTTAATCAGAGATATACTTTTAAGAATGCTTTAGTATTACCTTTAAATTTATGTTACAATTACCTGGACAGTTATTGGAACACTAAAGAATAGTAACCTTTGCCAAAACAGAAAAGATCTTAAGCTTTATCCCAAGTAAGATGAAATAAGTATCAATAATATAACTAGAGCTTAAAATATAAATATCCTAGGGTATTTATGAATCCATTCAATTTAGAAATCTGTGTTGCTTTATACTGAATAAAAATCTGAAACCTTCATGATTCAGTAGCTACCCTTGAGGGTAGCAGCATATGCAGTCTATGCTTACTGTGCAATAGTATTACTGTTTTTTGTTGGTTTTATTTGTTTGTTTTCTTTTTTTGAGATCTCTCTCTCCCTCCAGCACATTTTTTGACTGAGATATTGCTTTCCATGGAAGGAAAAATACTTACTGCTAAAGAAAATGTAGCTCTTCACAACTTACCAAGTAAAGAAATAAGCTATTAAAATTAAATAACATATTTGAAAGAAAAATTAAAAGACTGTCAACAGAAGTAGATTGCTTTTATAAAGCTACTTCAGTCCTGAAAAATATTATTATATAAGACCTTAATGACTATGACTGATGTTCCTGATTAAATTTGAGTGAACCCACTTAATCTTAATGTTTAATGATCCTTTACTTGTTCCTTTCATTCTTGTAAAAAGTAGTAGGTCTGGGAGTAGACATTTATGATTATTCAAAAGAAAAAAACCAAGGTATTAACTGATAAAGTTGTTTGTAGAAGTGAAACTCCTTTCCTTAATATTTGAGATTTACTCTAGGATATAAATCATGTTTTCAATTACCAAAAGTAAACCACTCTACTGCTATGAGATTGAGAAGACAGTCTTCCAAAGTTGTTGTTATTGTTTTCCTGCAGCACTTGGGTAAGAATTATTTTTAACATTGGCACATACAGTTAATGGGACTGGAAAATTCTGAATATGCTACGCAGATCAATTGGAGATCCAGGGATAAATTGATAGTGTGGTCTTGAAGGCAGTGTGGAAGCAGAAGTCTTTACTCTCTTGGCGGACTTCAGTCTCTTCTTTTAAAGGTCTCAACTGATTAGATGAGGCACATGCACATTATTGAAAGTAATCTGCTTTATTCAAAGTATACCTATTTGAATATTAACCACATTTTAAAAAATAGCTTTGCTGCAACATCTTGGTGTTTGATTAACTGGGTACTGTAGCCCAGCCAAGATGACACATAAAATTAACAATTACAATGACTGTTCTTATTTTAAGCCAATTTGGTTAGGACTTCTAATGCTTTCAAAAGCATGTTAACAAGAGAAACTGAAGGAAAAATCAAGAATAAAAATGGATGAGCAAATATGAAACAAAAAAAAATGAGCTTACTAGTGATATGCAGTCTGTCACAATATCCCCTGTATTATGTTTCTGTGAATTTCATAAGACTGTAGCTTTCTTCTTCAACTTAATGTGCAACTGTAGAAATTCCATATACCCAAAACTAGAAAAACAAAACTCTTTGTCTCATATTTATAAGTGTAGTTCTATGAATTTAGGAAAGGAACTGGTTCAACTCATCCTGAGTTTTAGCTCTCATATTAAAACATCTAACAAATTTTATATGGCTTGACCAAGGTAGAAGATAGACATAGGCAAGAATGATCATGTGGGGATTTTAATCCACTAGATCCATGTTCTGTACACTTCTTTTTTCAGATTTAATTTTTGAAATATTAAATAATACTGATTCAGTTTCTGGGAAATTCCCTACATCAGACCTTGATGCTACAAGATGAATAAAATCTATTCTATAATGAAATATCTAAACCATGGTTCCTTTTGAAACTATGACCTCAGGATAATGCAGGTTTTATCTTTCAAGTATGAATATTCATTATTGCCAACAGTATCTTTTCTATACATGCAGTCATATTTTGCTTAGAAAGCTGAATTTTGTAGATAATACATATGATTCAAGAAATAGTTTCTGAATATATTAACATGAATATTTGTCTCTGATTTTCTGAGTACTAAATTGATTTCTTTTTATTTATTCCTACTATAAATGTCTCCCTTTTCCAACAAAAACTCATAGAACATATGTTAAGGTCACTTAAAATGGCATGACATTTTTTCTTCAAATTCCATAAAGCTATAAATCTAAGGATCTAAATGGAATGTTAATGTTAAAAGAATATCATATACAGTCTAATTTCAAGTATTTCTGTGTCTTTGTTCTAGAACATAGCTATTTCTGGACAAAAACAAAGAACATTTCTGCAAACAAGCAGCAAGAGTTTGGATTTCCTGTGAGGATTCCCTATTCTATTCATGAAAACCTATGAATTATACTTCTAAATTATATTGTTAAAAGAATATTATTAGAAGTTACTTCATCCTACATTTGTCCTGTGTTCAAAAAATAGTCACAAATTAAACTCCTTATTTGAATGGCAACTCAAGTGTTCTTTCGTCAACCAGGATCTTCTGAAGGCAGAGGGATAAAGGCTTTCTATGATGCATTATACACATAAAAGACCTTATGCAAGTTTGACATAACAGGTCAAAGTAAAAATATGCCATTTTCTTTCTATAGGTAGATTTTACATTAAGGCAACTTTATTGTTCCTGGAAAAAATATTTTATTTTTTTAAGAATTTTTATTTATTTATTTGACAGAGAGAGAGAGCACAAGCAGGCAGAGTAGCAGGCAGAAGGAAAAGGAGAAGCAGGCTTCCCCTTGAGCAAGAAGCCAGATGTGGGGTTTGATCCCAGGACCAAGACCTGAGCTAAAGCCACTTGCCTAACCAACTGAACCACCCAGGTGCCCCTGTTTCTGGAAATATTTTAATTAAGAAATCTTAATAACCTTCTTAACTCCTTTTGAAAGTAATACGATATTGGCATAGCAGAGAAAATCATAGCCCAATTATCATCACTTAACATTTCCTGAGCTAAATGTTTCACAGAGAAGGAAGGTTCTTGTTTGTAAGGGAGGTCCTTACCAATATGCAAATTCTATGCTGTAAATTTCCCGCAAGTGCTGACTACTTGGTCTTTTAATGTATAGCTACTCACCATCTATCACAATTATTCTTACTTATATAATATAACCAATCCTCTTTTTGCAGCTGAAGTAACTTGAAGTTAGATAACTTGTTCTGGATGAAACATCAATTTGACAAAGGTCTAAAATTAGATTTTGGCATGCCTAAGTTTTCATTAGGTTGTATTTTATTTTCAAAGGCTTTCTTATATTTACTCAAGTGTGAAACATGCTATAAAATTTCAGACTTTCAATTCAGTCTAAGCCAGACACTCTTATCCTTGGCCTATGGGCTTCTAGTAATATTGAGATAAAACAGTTTGTAATGTCACTGATTACAAAACATCAGTTTCCACTTTGAATTTTTAGGTAGTATGATTCCTTCGTTATATGAGGGAATAAACAACTGCATTCAGCAACGTGCTTGAGTCAAGTCAGTTGCATAACTGGCAGGCTGAAAAAGAGATTCTAAGTTCACGTGTACATCCTGTGTGCATTAAAAATCTGGCACCAGCACTACAGAGAGTAAACGAAAAACATGACCTGAGACCAACTTTACCCTTATATAAAATCAGATGGGAAGAATATCTCAGAGGATAGTAGACTCTCCCCGTGAAACTAGAATAGCTGCTCAATGGGAGAGAACTGGAAAACAGAGATGGACCAAACAGATTTATTCCACTATCCCTTTACTCTCAGCAGCAATCTCCATTCTGTGCTACAGAAACATCTTAAAAACTTAACAGCAACAACCATGGCATCTATTACCATATTCATTATTATTACTTTTGTATCTTTTAAATATCTTATAATCAGACCTTGAGAGAAATCAACATACATTAAAATTTTAATAGAAATGTCCTGAGAAATAAAATTGGTTGCCCACATGTATGAACACAGAGCCAAAGACCAGAGTAAAATAATTTAAGCCTCTCTTCATCTCCATTCTTTGTCACTTAAAATTTACTAAAATAATTAAAACCAACAGTAGGTAGTAAAATTCCAGAACTGGCAATGAACAAAGGTAAACCACTGATATGGAGAACAAATCAGAAACATTTATCCAGGATTTCAGAGGAACAAGACTATGGATTTGAAAGTATGAAACAGAAGATAATAACTTAGATGCATTTAAAACTGAACTGAGAAAGGGGAGCATGATTATCCATGGAATGAATTAAAGGAAACCTACAGCTCTATACATGTTGACACAATTTGAAATTAAAATTCTACAGAAATTATCCTACAAGAATTCATGCTGAAAAAAATAATCAAGATAACCAACTTTCAGATTTTTTTATCCATAGAATAAATATCAGAAGAAAATGATGCAACTTGTACATAGAGGAAAAGTTTATGACACAAGGAATTTATTTCCACATAAATTTCCATTTATTAAAGCAGGAGAAAGATGTCCTCATATATTTTAGTGGTCAGAAGCTAGAAAAAAGAAGTGTCTTTCACAACAATATTAATCAAAGTTGTTCCTCAAATAACAATAAGATAAATCAAAATAGAAATCCAAGGAGAAAATTTTTACTATCCAGGAACTGCCAGTGAGAACTAAAATTTGTTAAATAAAAATTATGTAAACAACTGTAATATAGGACTAGAAATTTTTGTAAGAAGAGATATTTATTTTAAAATAATAATTTCATAAACAGAACTTCTAAATTATTTAGTTTCTCCTTTAAACTTTACCTACAATTAAATGCACACATTAATTAATGAATTCTAATAAATATATAAACCTGTTGAATCTCTACTTCAAGTGTTATTTTTTTTTAAAGTATATTTGTTTATTTGAGAGAGAGAGAGCAGGGAGAAGGGTAGAGGGAAAGAGAGAATCTCAGGCAGATTCTTGCACCTGTTAAGTGTAACTGAGCGCAGAGCCTAATATGGGGCTGGATCCCAGGACCTTAGACCATGACCTGAGCAATGACCTGAGCCAAGATCAAGAGTCGGATGCTTGACCCTTGAGCCACCCAGGTACCCCTCACTCCAAGCATTATATAGAAATTTTTTTCACAGTAGAAATTACTCTTGTGTATTTCCAGGATATCCTCATCCATTAACAATCAAATTTCCAATTTTTATCATAATGGATTAATGTTGCCTGATTTTGAAATCTATATAGATAGAATCATATACTAGGTACTCTTTTTGTTTCTGTGAAATTCATGCACACCATTGCATGTTTTCTCTTTATTGCTTACTGTAACAAAACACTTTGCCCAATTCTCTTGCTGATAAGCAATTTTTCTTTTTTGTTGGTTGTGAATATTGTTCCATACCCTCACCAAATTTTGATTATGCAGCTTTTGTTTTGTTTTTAAAATTTTAGCCATTCTAGTGAAAATGAATTTATACCTAATTGAGGTTTTAATTTACTTCTAAAAACTATTAATTTTGAGTAACTTTTTACATGCTTACTGGGCATTATATATCTTCTTGGTCTATATATCTTAAATATCTTTTTATTAAGTTACTGATGTTTTGTATTGATTTTTATAAAATAAGTCTTTTTCCAGATATGTATATTGCAACTATGTTTTTGTACTCCTTAGCTTACATTTCATTTTCTTGATAGTGTCTTTTGTGAAAGCAGTTTTTAATTTGATGAAGTACAATTAACCATTTTCATTATCTTTTGTGATTTTCTGTTTTTGTCCTAACCAGGAAATCTTTGCTTATCACATGGTCATGAAAATATTGTCAAATGTTTTCTTTTACTTTACAGTTTTATCTTTTATATTTAAGTCTTAAATTAGTTATCAAGGTTATTAATTTTTTCATGTATTTATTCATTTGTTAATAACAGTGTTACTGAAAAGACTGTACTTTCCACCTTTGCACTGCCCTGGTATATTTGTTGAAAATCAATAGACCGTGCATGTATAGTCTATTTAAGACTATCTATTTGGTTCTATTCACGCTTAATGCTTGTATTAACTTATGTCAATGCACTGTTTTGATTACTATAGTTTTATAGAAGGTCTTGAAATCAAGCAAGGTCATATCAGTGTTATAACTATATTTGTTATATTTCTACCAAAAGCACTCTGGGAAATTTGATTGTTATTATCTTGAATCTGTACACCAGTTTCTGTAGAACTGATACATTAACAGCATTGTTCTCCTAATTCATGAAATGCTTGATATAGTACATCTGTTTTGTCTTTCTTTAATTTCCTTTGGCAATATTTTATAGTTTATTTATGCAGAGATAGACATACAGCAGAGTAAACATATTTTACGTTTTTTGCTAAACTTCTTCCTATATGTTTTTAAAGTTTACATGAATGATATTTTAACATTTTATTTCATTATTTGATTTTTTTAGAATGTAGAAATGCAATTGGCCCTCAAAAAATCACTTTTTTTTTAAAAGATTATTTATTTATTTATTTATTTGACAGAGAGAAATCACAAGTAGATGGAGAGGCAGGCAGAGAGAGAGAGAGAGGGAAGCAGGCTCTCTGCTCAGCAGGGACGCAATCCCAGGACCCTGAGATCATGACCTGAGCCGAAGGCAGCGGCTTAACCCACTGAGCCACCCAGGCGCCCAATAAAATCACTTTGATATATACTTATTTTTAATTTCATCAAGATCTTCTGAGGATACTTTAAAGCAGAATACTTATAACTTCTTTTTCTTGCCTTTTTGAGCTGGCTAAAACCTCCATTACAATGTTGAATATAAGCAGTGAGAGTGAATATTCCAGTCTTGTTCCCAATTTTAAGGAGAATACATTCATCATTAGTTATGATATTAGCTGCAGTTTTGTCAAATCCCTTTTCAGATTGATGGACTTCCTATTTATTACGCTTTATTTTTATTATTGCTGAAATTAATTTTTTATCATAAATATTTGCTGGATGTTGTTAAAAGCTTTCTTCTGTATTTGGTGGTATCATCTTTTTCTCTTCTACTTTGTTAATGTGACTTACTGATTGATTAATTTTTGAATGTTAAACTAAATGGCCATCCCTTGAATAAAACCCATTTGATTATTATATACTATGAATGGAATCCAGTTCCTGGTAGTATCTCTGTACTTTGGCCACTTCTCCCTAAGGTACAAAATATAACTCTATCTAATGACTTTGGAATGGAAAATATTAAGTGTTGCTCAGCTACATTTTCCCAAATTTTTATCGATATACAGATGACATTTTGGCCCATAAGTACCTACTCTTTCTCAATTCATTTAGCTCTTAGAAGAAAAAGGAATATGGTATTCAGTGAACCCCTTAGATATTCCCATGAAATACTATTTTTATCAGAATTCAGTGGGACAAAAAAAGGAATCTCTAGCCAAATTAGACAGGTAGAATTGGGCTTGATGGTACCAATTCTGATGAATTGGATTATCAATACAGATTGAATCTGGCAGTGAAAGAAAATAGAATCTTCTAAGAGGTCTTGTATTTAATTTGTACAGTAGCAGAAATTTCATCTGATTATTCACTGGTTTTCAATTAAAAGATGGAAAATGAAATAAAAATGTCTCTGGCTTATAAAATGAACACAATTTTGTAATTATTATCATGTTATTTGTCTAAAATTAAGCAAAGAATACTCATTGCAGTTATTTTAGAAATTTGCATACCTGAAACATAGACTATGGGCCTTTACTTTTTTGTCTCATATCTATTTTTAAAGGCACATATGCACAACTGTTTTATCCATTTAAATGTCATTTTTAATTATAGTGCAATAAGGCTAACTACAGTTTTAAAATGAAGACATGGGTGGGTATAGATTGAATACAAAAGAGGAGTGGAATTGAGTTCCTTACTCTGCTTTTTTTTTACTTAGGCCTCATGAATGTAGGATAATTAGATACTAATTTTATTTGAATTCTACATTATGTTTCCCTGACTTCATTATGTTCTACAATCACAAAAGAATACTTAAAATTTAAAACAAAACAAAAGAAAAGATAAACTTTGTGCCTGCTTGACAAATGTGGTTTTTTTCCTTAGAAAATTAGAAGTATGTATATGTGCAGTTTGGTTTGTTTTTTTGTTTGTTTGTTTTGGTAACTGTGTGTTTAAGGAGAGCATATCTCCTTTTTTATAGTCTGAATGATATATCATAAGCAGTCTTAACTATTTTGTAATTGCCTGAGTGGACTTTGCCTTTGCTAGTGTCCTCACGATCACCAACTTTTTTCATCATCATGATGATCCTTGCTATCCTTAAGTTAGAAAGTGAGTCTTCTTCAATGTGTCCCTTCCTTTGGAATAATTCCTCACATGAGATAGTTGTTTAATGAATTATTAAATGACTAAGTGAATTATTTTTGTTCTTGATGGACTTTTACCATGGTAAATTGTCAGAAAGATTAGGAAAGGGGGTTATTGGGGTGCCTGGGTGGCTCAGTGGGTTAAGCCTCTGCCTTCGGCTCAGGTCATAATTCCAGGGTCCTGGTATTGAGCCCCACATTGGGCTCTATGCTCAGCGGGGAGCTTGCTTCCTCCTCTCTCTCTGCCTGCCTCTCTGCCTACTTGTGATCTCTCTCTGTCAAATAAATAAAAAAAAAATCTTAAAAAAAAAAGGAAAGGGGTCATTGTATCATTTATAAATACTTTAAAATTCATATAATTATATTGGTCTGTATGATGAAGATATTTGATTATCTCCCTTTAGAAAAAGTTTGAGATCAAGGGACCACAACTTCTTTAGTTGTCTATCTTCTTTTATTTCAGGAGGAAATTTTCCTTGAGAGCTTCCAGGATGCTCATGTGTTTGTTTTGTTTTGTTTTGTTGTTTCAAGATTTTGTATCACAGAAAAAGAGCACCAGCAGAGGGAAAGGGTAGAAGGAGAGGGAGAGACTCCCTGCGGAGAAGGAAACCCACCCCAGGACTTGATCCCAGGACCTGATCCCAGGACCTCAGGATCATGCCCTCAGCCAAAGGTAGACGCTTAACCAACTGAGCCCCTAGGTGTCCCATAATGCTCACGTCTTCCATCTCACTGACCACTGCTTGCTTCATGTCTGTTGATGATTACAAGGAAGGCTCAGAAAATGAGCTCCAAGAAAAAGAAAATGGAATTATCATGGCTGAGTAAATATATGGCCCTCTTTCTGAGACTGTTGCTTTCCTCTCTTAGGTCTGCACCACAAAGAATGCTTTTTCTGGATTCTTAATGGTCTTTTCTCTGAGTGCATGTCGAGGCCCAGAAGAGTCTATAGAGAAGAACCTTCAAATGGCTTCAAACTCTAAATCCATAGCTCTCAAGCCCTCTATAACTCTGGCTAGTGCATACTTAGTGAATTATTTCAAAACTCTAGCTCAATTCTTCTAACTAATGTCTGTCTGTATCTGCTCAAGTCGAGCGAATGCTCAGTTCTCCTCTCTCCTTGCAGGTCTGTCTCTATAGATTTTGGACTAACTCGCTGCTCTATAACCTTCACTTTCTCATAAGTCAATAAAATTCCTATGACCTTAGTGTCCTTGGAGGTTCAAGAAAATCTAGGAGCTAGCAATGTACATGGCTATTTTGTTGTAAGACTAGAAATAATCACTCTTTCTAGTTTTACATTCCAAGCAGAAACTGGAAGTCTATGTCTTTAAATTTTTCTTTTATATTGAACACCATGATTGTATGTTGTAGGGATGCCAGATTCTGTTACCTTTCTCAATAGCGTGTGTGTGTGTGTGTGTGTGTGTGTGTGTGTGTGTGTATGTTTCTGATTATTACTTCTATAGCTGTGAAGGCTTACTTCATGTGTAGGCTTACATTTTTTATTAGGGACAGATCTGTGAAAAATCCAAGGTATGTTCTAAGCCTCCATAACTTGTTGAAATTCAAATTGCCATTTCTGCCTTCCTTGTGAATTTTGTTTGAGCTTGGTTATGAGCTCTTTTATGGCAGATCTTGAGTATTTTACCAGCTGCTATTTATAATTGAGGACTACATGATCCTTAATTATAAATAGCATCTGGTGTCTCATTTCGTGTCCAGCGTACTAATGGGTTTCTTGAGTGATTGATCTTTGTTTTCCGTACACAATTTCTTAGAAACCATATTCTAGAAAACTTCGTGTAGATTTGTGTGTGGAGCCATCCCTTAGTCAAGAAGTCTTAGAGGACCCCCATATAGACTTCTGAGGCTATTTTCTGCATAGCTCTCTCTTCACTGCACTGCTACATGCATTCTAGCTGCTTTGGCCGACTCGGATATTGATATGTCTTGTCCTTAGCCCAGCTCCACCACTTTGTTCTGCTTGAAGAGCATCTTGCTGTAAGTCAGGAAGGTGTCTCCAGACAAACACCTAAGGTGATGATGAAGCTCTTTTAACATTTTTCCTTCTCTCAGGGATCATAATCCTCCACAGCCTATTATTCAACTTACCCATAATAATACCTCTAGCAAACATTATTATATTAATGGATCTTGGAAAATATTCTCTTTGGGATATGAAACAGGATCAAGTTTTTCTTGATCCCTATTGTCGTTTTGCTAAATGTCACAGCCAGTATATAAAGCCAGAAAAATAAATATATTGTATATACCCAGGAGTCCTGGATGCTCTATCTTAAAATCTTAGTTCTTCCTAACACATCTTCCCCCTTATTTTGTTAATGAACCTTTAGATTTTATTAACTGCATAGAGTTGAGCTAGATATTTTATGCATGTGTGTTTTCTGTGTATGTTGCTTTTCACAATAAAGTTGTAAAAAAAAATAAAGCAGAAAAATAAAAGAAGTTTGTAAAATTAGCTGACTTGTAATCAAGCTATAATAATATGAAAGTGTTTATGGACATTGGGGAGGGTATGTGATTTGGTGAGTGCTGTGAAGTGTGTAAACCTGGTGATTCACAGACCTGTACCCCTGGGGATAAAAATATATGTTTATAAAAATAAAAAATTTAAAAAAAAAAATAATAATATGAAAGTGTTCATAATTCCTGAAGAGAAAGCAGAACACGTAAGTAATAGTAATTGATTCAGGGGATTTGAAGGATAACAAGAGATATTTTCTATGGAATCAGTTCCGTTTCTATTTTCTAACTTGGCAGCTGCTCCTTGATTCTGTATCATCTCTTGTGGTCTTTTCTCAGTTCGCAATTTTTATCCAGAAATCCTGGCTTGCCCCACCTCACTCATTGTTTGGCCTCCCATTCTTCACCTGTGGAATAGCTATTTCAAACTTTGTCACTTTCCTCTTTTTAATCAACCTTTGCCTTTTTCTTTCTGCTTTCATACATTTCAGTGATCTTTGAATTCTTTCATTTGACTTATTTACCCTTTCCACTTATTGTTCTCATATTATTTTCCTTTCAATTTGGAATGCTTAGAGTGTATATTCTTTTCCTGCTATTTTCCTTAGTTTTCCCCTGAGCTCTCTCTAAATTGTTTTGTTTTGAAACCATATATGTAATAGGTCCAGTGACCTCTTCAAAACTGTCTTAATACCCACTTCTAGGCTAACTTAATGTTTGTGCTGCAAACAGCATGTTGAGTCATTCTCCCCAACTTTCAGTCTTCCAACCTAGGATCAATAGTTATGCACTGTCCTTTCTGACATATTTTTTACTTGCTTTAATAACTCTTCCTCTTTACTTTCTAATTAAAATAAGAAGCTCACCGATGCTCTTTTTTTTTTTTTTTAAAGATATTATTTATTTGACGGAGAGAGACATTGCAAGCTTTATTTTCCTGCTTTATTTATTTATTATTTATTTGGCGGAGAGAGACATAGCAAGAGAGGGAACACAAGCAGGGGAGAGGGAGTGGGAGAGGGAGAAGCAGGCTTCCCAAGGAGCAGGGAGCCCGACTCCGAGCTCCATCCCAGGACCCAGGGATCATGACCTGAGCCGAAGGCAGACATTTAACAACTGAGCCACCCAGGAGTCCTGGATGCTCTATCTTAAAATCTTAGTTCTTCCTAACACATCTTCCCCCTTATTTTGTTAATGAACCTTTAGATTTTATTAACTGCATAGAGTTGAGCTACTTATTTCCCTTCCATTAAATCTGTAGAAAACACCCTTGTGAAAATATGGAAAGATATTTTGCATTTAGATTTATACTTGCTTCTTTTATATGCCATACACAAACTAGATATTTTACTTCTTATTTTACCCTAGTACTCCTTGATATAGCCAGATTAAGCTATGAAATGGCTGTGTGGGTCTGTACTGATTGAGGCTCAGGCTAAGCTTCTCTAATTAGTCAGGACAAGGTATAATATGCTACAGCACCAGACAACCTCTAAATCTCAGTGGCTTATCATAAAGATTTATTTCTTGCTTACACACTAAGTATCCATAATGGGTTGGCATAGGCATTGCTTCATGTTGCCCAGAACCCAAAATCTAGTTCAACCGAGAAATCTCTACATGAAATATCGATGTTCTTATGACACAGAAAAAGTAACAAAATGGACAATAAACTGGCTTTTTTTTTAAGAGTTTATTTATTTATTTGACAGACAGAGATCACAAGTAAGCAGAGAGGCAGACAGAGAGAGAGGAAGGGAAGCAGACTCCCCGCTGAGCAGAGAGACCAATTCGGGGCTCGATCCCAGGACCCTGGGATCATGACCTGAGCCAAAGGCAGAGGCTTTAACCCACTGGGCGCCACCCAGGTGCCCCAATCAACTGGCTTTTAAAGGATCCTTCCTGCAAGTGTTTCACCACCACACACATTTCATTGGTTGAAGTGAGTCACAAAGACTTCAGTGAACCAAGGAATTACAGTCCAAACCAATAGAACACAGTAACCAAAACCAGAAATAACTTAAGGAAATAATATTTTCTTACAAAAGAGTTCCAAGTTAAGCGATCCATGTATTAGGGATAGCTTTGTAACCCATGGTTAATTGGGGTCTTAAGTTGAATCTCTCTTGGCTTTCTAAGAGTATTGTCATAATTTACATAACTGAAATGGAATCACTGTGTACAGATCCAGACGGTAGGAAGAGGAAAGTAAACTTAGAAGACTTCACTCTTAAGACCCAATCCAGGAAATGGTTTAAATTATCTCGCTCACATTTCAATAGTATGAAGTTTGTCACAAAAATTTCATGAAAAATTATTGGAATTTTAATTAAGATTGCATAAAGTCTGTACATAACTTGTGAAGCTGATATATTTAAGGCACTGAATCATTAAGCCATAAATATGGCATATCCCTCCATCCATGTATGTTTGTCTTCCTTATCACTCAAGAAAGCTAAGCCACAGCTAACTTCCCAAGGACAATGGGAAGTGCCATTCTGCTGACTTGGAAGGAAGGAATGAATTTATAGAACATGAATATCTCCACCTTAGTGATTCAATGATAAAATTAGGCAAAATTAAAAAGCAAGCTCTGTTTCACTGGAATGTACAATTTGGGAACCCACAGTTTCTTATATTGAGTTTTCAACATTATATAACAAGGAACTTGAATGTTTTAAAGTATATAAAACATTAAGGCATTATTTCCAACTCATCACTTTAATTTATATTTCCAAATGTCCTTCTCAATAACTATAATAAATTCTTTAGGATATACACCTTCACTAACTAAAAAATGTGCTTATTTTCCTTAGGAAAAAGATAAAACATTTAAAATACATGTTTAATTATATTCATTCTTTCCAGACTTTGTACTTTAATATTTGGACAGTAAAAATAAACTTATAATAAATAAAAGATGAATGTCACTAAACAGTACTGAATGTCACTACATCATTCCTTTTCCCCTCAAGAAAAAACAACTTCAAAGTTCTGTGCATCTATGATGAGTTCAAATTCTAGTTTTCCTGTTTCTATTACTGTTAATTCCCTCATTGTTTTCAAAAAATTTAACTTGCAATTTATATTTTATATACTGACTTGTTCACTAGAAATAGCTGCTCCTTTTAGGGTCCCAATGCTCTTTGCTTCCAGGACTTTGAATCTAATCTCTCATGTTATTTTATTAGTCTTTAAGACATTTCAATATTTATATTAGAAAATGTTTATTATTTTCTCCATTGATCCTTTTAAAACAATGACTTTGACATATTACTTAAATACATTCAACTGCACCTACACACCTACAAATCTGGGAATTATGAGGAATGCCACATAAATTCACAATAGAAACTACTAGTTTTTTAACTGAATGCTATCACTAAGAAGGAAAAGTATAAAAAAAAGAATTAATAAAAGGAAACCACTTATTCTTCCAGCACATAATTTTGCATATTAGTGACAAATGTACCATAACATCAATATTTTGTTTCTCCCATTAGTGTATTTATAGCCATTGCAATAGTTTCCAGAAAATGCAGTGTTGCCTATATAATATAATTGTAAGCTAGAGCACAAATCAGCATAAACACTTTTAGATTTTATCATAAAAGTACTTAGTAATACATTAATTCCAAAAGCTACTCCTTTAACTGAGCTCTATGAAAGATGGCAGAGAATAATATCTCAAGCCTTTTGTCCCTGTCCTATTCATTTACACTGAAAACAAACAGCAAAGTGATAACATTAAGGTAACTTTTCTATATTTAACAAGAAATAGAAGGTTCATTGACAGTAATAACACTCTGTTTTTCTGCTATAATTGCCATCGATGTGTGGAGTTATTCTGAAAGGGAAGATGATTTAATAAAGATTTACATTAGCTGAGAAGAAACATTAAGAGTTTTCAAGAAATATTGAAACAGTTCTCATGGTCAGTATTTTTGGGAGTACCCTCCTCATGTAATATATACAAATATAAAAAAGTCATTGTTCTCTAGAAACAGCTAAATTCTAGAGAGATGAGAATCATAGATTCTGCCTTTCCCACAAAAAGCAGTTAAGTTCAGGAATAATTAGTAAGCATCTACTCTTTGCTGACCTCTAAAGAAAGACTGCGAAAAGGATAGAATGAAGATAATAAAGAGAAAACAAAGACACACTATTTTCTTCTACCTTCCATTCTTTATCAAATATATAAGAAAGCTTAAATTCAAAGAAATACACTGAACATGTAAGCAGTATGCAAATAGTCAATAATCGTTTTTTTCCTCCTTGATTCTCTTTAGAAAGTGCATATTTCTTGAGATGGAGGATCTTAACTGGATCACGCTAATTCTAAAAACGAGCTAATAACAAGGCATATTATTGTGTTCCTCTTTTGCCATGTGTCATCTTACCTATTTTCTTTGTCTTGTGATTAATATAATTTTATTCATTAATATAATTTGACTCTTTTCCTATTATTTTCCTAATCCAGTCTTCTAGGTAAATTTGGGGATCTTTCATTCCTATTTTTAGTTTTGCCCTTCTCAGTTTATGTCTTTGACATTTTCTGTATTACAGGCAAAAAAGCATCATGTGAAAAGTCAGGACAATTACTTATCACAGAACACTTGACTGACAAAACAGTTCTCTAAGGATGGAATATGACAGAGGTTAGGCGGAAATTAGTGAAGTGGGAAGCTGAAGAGACTGTCAGAGGGCAGTTTGTGAAGGCTCTTAGGTGTCATACTAAGAGCCATATAATTTAACAATGGGAAATAAAATAATTTAGTCGAGGAAAGTCAATAAAGATTCTAAACAGTCATGATCTTGTTTTCATTTAGAAATATCAGTACAGCAGATGGTATCAAGAATTGGAGAAAATGGATGGAAGCCAAAAGACCATTTAGGAAACTTTATAGCAATCAAGAAGGGAAATTATGGAACAGTAATGGCAGTAGGGGTAGAGGAAAAACAAAATTGACAGGATATGTGAGGTATAGAACTGGAAATTTTAATGGAGTTGGGTAAACATAAATGGTGTATGAAAAAGAAAATCAAAGATTAGTTTAAGTGAGGGGTCTGAAATCTCTTTCTGTGAAAGGCCATAGTTTGCGATGCCTGGTTTAAGCAACTGAGTGAATTATGGTGAGATCGCCTGTTTTCTTCTAAAGGTCTTATGGCCTGTTTTCTTCTAAAGGTCTTATGGCTTCACTTCTTATGTTAAAAAGTCAATTCAACACTATCAGAGAATGCATGGCAATTCAGCCAATCACATGAAGAATTTTTTGACAAGTGACAGAAAAGCAACTGAAAAGGCCATACATAAAATGAGAATACTACTTCATGTTTTTAAGAGCCTAATTTTAATTACAACAATTAAAGTCATACTTAGAGTATTTAAAACAATGTCATTCAGAAAAGAGTCAAATAAAAATGAATACTATAACTTTTTAAAATCTTTGAAATCCCTGTAAGTTTTATATATTGCAAAATTACTATTAACCAAAAGGTCATTTCCTTATTTCTATTGCACTTCTCATACTATGGTTAGGGTGTCAAGAGTATTAACTTTTACATATTGGTTCCTTTTTGTGTGTTTTCTAGTGCCTGATAGATGCGTCCAGTCTTCCAAGCAATTTAGTTTGTGATTTCTAAAATAGTTGGTGGTTTTTCATGTCAGTCATACTGAATACTCATGATAGGTTTATTCTGTTTTGGTCTAGTTATTTTTAATTAATTTAATTTTTATATAGGTAAAATATTTACAGAGTTCAAAACCTAAATATATATTCTGTACCAATTGTATGGTAGATTTTCTAATTTATCTTCCCACTGGAAAACAACTAAATCTTGAAAAACTATATACTCTTTATCAGAGGGATAGAGAGGCAAATCAATTACCAAAAGAAGTAGATTCCTATGTGTATCCTATGTATATCCTACTCCTACGTGTATCCTCTGAATTCCCAGAGAACAATTTTTTTAAATGAAAAATTAAATTAATACCAAAGTGCAAAGGGATGTTTGGGGTTTTTTAAATGCTACTAAGATTTCTGAGAGAAAACTATATAGTCGATTATATATCCTATTTATAGGCAATCCTTATCCAAGACACTTCTTCATTTCTAATTTTTAAAGTTTGTTCTTTCTGTTCCAAAAGTGAAATATAGGAAGAGAACATTTTCTTTTGAGTGAATAAAACAATTTCAACTATCATCTTCTTTTTACTGCCAGTACAAAATTGCAAAATACTTAATAACTGTAATGTTGAGTACCATTAAATCCCTGATCTTTTGGGGAGTTTCAGTTGCTTTTCATTTAACATGTCAAAATGGGAACAAACAAATTCTTTGGTTCATTCTGCCACACTATCAACGTAGTTCTACCCAACAAAGTGAAATGATTGTACTGAAAATACACAATTTGAGACATTAACCATTTGGTCACCTTGAATTTCATAACTGAAAGTATTAAAACATTTATTATTATCCATGAAGGAACAGTTTGGCAATTCTCCTTACTTTGATAGGATTTTTGTTTTAAATATAAACTGAATTATATAGGATTTTTAAAATTTAAATATAAATTAACAAAGTGTAGTTTAAAATGTTCTGGGACTTTTGTGTGTGTAAAATTATAATAATGTCATATTATAACATTCACACTTTGAACTTCTTAGCTAATTATTTTTTCTAAAATCCTAGCCCATGTCTGTTCAATTTGATCAGTCATCCTTCCATATAAATACTATGTAAATACGTATTTCTAGCCATCAATTTTAAATTTTCTTTCCTAACTTGTCATAAATTTTTTATAAACTAGATTTTAAAATTACCATGCAATAATGTCACTAGATTCTTTAGATGATATAAAATTCATGTTGACCTTTTTATGGCAAAATTCATCTCATATTCATTTCTATACCTCTTGCACCTGTTTTACAATAGACAATCAATAGACAATGAATAAATGAATAAATAGATAAATGATTCAGTGGAAGGCCTTAGAAGTTGAATTAACCTTATCAGCATGTGCTCATTTAAATCTATCATCTTGCCCTTGATACTAAGTAGAAAGA
This sequence comes from Mustela nigripes, assembly GCF_022355385.1. NCBI lineage: Eukaryota > Metazoa > Chordata > Mammalia > Carnivora > Mustelidae > Mustela > Mustela nigripes. Next base: position 70,363,757 of record NC_081561.1, read on the forward strand.
TAGTAAATACAGACCTCAGTGGTGGACAGAAGTTAAGTTCATGTCCAAGAATTAGGCCTTGCTCTTCCTGGCCTGCCATACAGATTTTGTATTTGCCTAGCTAGCCCCCACAATTGCATAAAACCAAATGCTTGCAATAAATTCCTTACACATCATCTATTGGTTCTATTTCCCTTGTTAAACTTGAAATGATACAGAGTCTATAGATTCAGAATGCCTGATTCAACTACAAAATCTACCACATATTACCTAATTTTGAACAAGGTAATTAAACTCCCCAAATCTATTTCCTGGTGTGTTGAACTGCAACAGTAACATATCTACTTCTAAGTTTTATTGTCAAGGCTCAAAGCTTATTAGTTAATACAGTGCTTAGTGCAACATTATGCATGGTAGCTTTTATTTTATTAAGCCACTCCTATTTAAAATGAGATCTACAAAAAATAGCTGGACAAATGATTCAAGCTCAGAAAAGACATCCAAGATATTATTGAATTTAGGGGTCCTGATCACATAAATGGGTGTTAATCCCACAATTTTTATGAGATCATCCAAGGATGACCTATTCAATTTTACCTGCTACTTGAGTATATCTATCCTAAGTGGAGCTCTAAACTGTCTTACAATCTTTACTGATAAACATTTTTATTTTCTCAGTAGAAATTGTGGAAAATATGATTATCAAATTGTAAACAATACAAAACCTGTAGTTATGAATATAATGTAGTTAGCAGGAATGCCACAGTGTGGTAGTGTCCATTCCCATTCTTTGGACTTAACCATATACTCCATCCAACTTCCAACTGCCACTGTCTGCTTCTTTAAGTTTTAGTGCTTGTGTCTCAAACTATGGAAGGTCACTCGGCTCATGTTCTATTGAAAATCCAGAAGTGCTATTAGCATCTACTTGCTTACCCCAGTAGCATCACCCAATGACTCTCCAGAGTTACTATATTAATCTCCAGCTTCCTTACTCTCCGGTGGGGATAATTCTAAGTTGTGTGGTTTGAAGTTGTGTCCCAGAGTTTCACCAACAAGTTAAGCTCTATTCGTGACTATGGTAGCTGGCTTGATAGTGTGTACTTTATTAGCTGAACTTCCTTGTCTGTTTTACATCTCTCTCCCCTGCCAGTGTCCCTTGCACATTTAAATGATCTATTTGCCCTTGAATACACTTGTCCCAGCAACATTTTCTGTAGGAACAAATGCTAAAACAAGGCACTCAAAATTTAGCTGAACTGAGAGGTCAAAAGCCTTTGTTGCTCTAATTTTGGGTACTTTAGAAAACACTTTATGAATTGGACATGGCCTCTTGCCATTTAATAAATAAGCAATAGCCTTAAAAGTCACTTTGTGTAACCAAAGAGCAAGTTAAAATATTTGATTCTGGTATGCTTATATATAATTTATAGGAGTGGCTGATGTCCTCCATTTATATACCCTTTGATTCTTATCCTTTGAGTATATTTCTGTTACCTAAACTTCCACAGTTATTCACTGGGGAGGGCATTTTCACTTTCATCTGAGAAAGAAAAGAAGATTCTACAAAGAATTGCAGGAAATCTGAGAGTTGGAGAAAGAGAGAAAAATCAGAGAGTTAAATATATTATGAAGAAACCCAAGCACTTATTACTATGATTGATAAACTGTCACCTTGGAAATTGAGTTGAAGGTAATTGTCTCCATTATTTTTCATGATAGGAACCAAATTTAAATAAGTCAAATTTAAGACATTTTGAGTTACAAAAAAAAAAAAAAAAAGCAAAAAAATCTGTATGGGAAATTTCCCCAGGAAAAGGCTTAGACTTTAATGACTGCGCACTGGGTGAAGGAAAGCATTTAAGAAAAATGTTTTTTAATGATTTCATTTATTTTTTTTAATAACTCTGTGAAATTGCCATGTAAAAAGCTCAGAGATCCTCCCGAGTGTGATGTTAAAAGGCATTTTCAACACCTATTATGGAACTTCACAATGCAATATAACCTGTTGTACCTCACTGCTTAATCACGTAATGGCATTTAGAAATTGTTCAGATTGCCTAGCAAAAATGTCTTGCCACACACTATTATGGCAATACATATTTTTTTTTTAAATTTTTTATTTTTTATAAACATATATTTTTATCCCCAGGGGTACAGGTCTGTGAATCACCAGGTTTACACACTTCACAGCACTCACCAAATCACATACCCTCCCCAATGTCCATAATCCCACCCCCTTCTCCCAAACCCCTTTCGTAAGAAAACATATCAAAGTGCTCAGGAAATATCTTAAGTGAGAAGCCAAACCAGGATCACCAAGGAGAGCAAGAAATTTATGAACAAAAAATTTACTTAATAAGAATTACTTTTCATAAGACATTGCTATTATAAAACATGCATATTTTTAAGCTCTCTAAAACCTTTATTACAGAAACAATCACTGAAGCAAAGCCAGTAAGGCCAGATAGTGTCACATTATCATGTATTTTCAAACAGAGGAATAAACTAATTTTGGGGGGATCCCAATAATAAAAGAAAATTATTTATTATATCAATTACAGAAACCATAAAATATAACAGAATATCTTTTAAATTCCTATCCTTATACCTTATATTCTTAATTAACTAAAAAATGAAGTTATAAACAAATTCCTAAAATGTTTAAACAATAAAACAAAAGCTTGCTATATGAAAATATAAAATGTTTCATAATTTCATTCACAGGAATAACATGAATCTGGAGGAGTCCATACACCAAAAATATGTTGAATTAACTGCCAAACATTTGTGTTTTAGATTAAAAAAAAAATAGAGAGAGGAGAAGTTCATTTTGGGAAAATACTTCAGGAAAAATATTTTAAATGAAAAATAGTTAAAGCAGTGTTATGAGGATGTCTTGCTTTAAGATGGATTGCATTCAACTTAGTTTATTTCATTATTTCACTCTTCTGTTAATCTCTGTTTCTTTTATCCCAGTTACTGAGGTTTTTTTTTTTTTTTAAAGATTTTATTAATTTATTTGACAGACAGAGACCACAAGTAGGCAGAGAGGCAAGAAGAAAGAGGGGAGGAAGTAGGCTCTCTGCTGAGCAGAGAGCCTGATGCGGGACTGGATCCCAGGACTCTGGGATCATGACGTGAGCTGAAGGCAGTGGCCTTAGCTCACTGATCCACCCAGGCGCTCTTTTTTTTTTTTTTTTTTTTAATTTTTTATAAACATATATTTTTATCCCCAGGGGTACAGGTCTGTGAATCACCAGGTTTACACACTTCACAGCACTCACCAAAGCACATGCCCTCCCCAATGTCCATAATCCCACCCCCTTCTCCCAAAACCCCTCCCCCCAGCAACCCTCAGTTTTTTTAGTAGACTCCACACCCAGCATGGAGCCCAGTGTGGGGTTTGAACTCATGAGTCTGGGATCAAGACCTGAGCTGAAATCAAGGGTCAGCTGTTTAACCAAATGAGCCAGGAGGACTCCCCTGAGTACAAACAACATATCTGTGGGTACATATTGAATAGTACAAAGGGAAAAAAATAATAAAAAGCAAAGATTCCTATCCTGTATTTTCCCAAGTCTGTTCAGTTCCAAATGCAAATTCTTTTTAAAATTTGTTTAGAATTTTCTAGTGTTACCTCTAAAAAAAATGTGTATGCTGCTATATCTTGATTTCCCAAACTTCATCTATTGACTTTATATTGTGATAAGTAAAAATTTAGTTTACACTTACTACTCTTTCTCTACCTTCTCTAAGTATTATTTGCATTCATATTTTGTCTTTCTATTGCTTATGTGGGCAAATACAAGTAAGACACAACTTTTTGTTTTTGTTTTATATACTATGTATCTCTTTACTGTTAACAATATAAGAGATAATATTAATGTCTTATCCTGGAGTTTCTCATTGCCTTTCTTTTTTTCCTTGTTGAGAGAAGAAAGGTTAAGTCTTCTTCACAATATTCTCAATACATTTTTTTATAACTAGAAATTAATTTGTCATTTTCCTTGAATATATAAATTTCCATTCTGACTTTAAAAGTTTCTTCATATGTGGATCATGTTCTCTTTTATAACTTTTTTCTAAACAACTGAATTTCTTTTATTTTTAAATTGTGCTTCTTTATCAAATTTATACTTTTTTCAGTATCTTCCTTATATCCAGTATTTTACAGAAAATTATTTCTTTTCCAAAAATAATCTTTCTTGCTGGATCTTTCTTAACTTATTCTCCAAACTGGAACAAATATAAGTTTTTGGTTTTTTATTTATTTTTCCCCTTTTTACACAGCTACTACACCAGGACTTCCCTTTTACATTCTCCTAAGACTGATTCACTGATTATTTGATTCCAAATCTAAATGTGGATACATCTTTCCTATGAATCCTTAGTAAAAAACCAAATAGGAATTAAACCTTCAAGTATTTACATTCCTGAAAAATACATTTATCCTACCTTAACCAGTTATGAAAAATTTACCTGGATATGGAATTTTTGGTTAAAAATTATGTTCCTTAGAAACTCTGAAGGAGGGTGCCTGGGTGGCTCAGCTGGTTAAGCAACTGCCTTCAGCTCAGGTCATGATCTCAGAGTCCCTGGGTACAGAGTCCTGCATTGGGCTCCCAGCTCCATGGAAGTCTGCTTCTCCCTCTGATCTTCTCCCCTCTCATGCTTTCTCTCATTCCCTCTCCCTCTCAAATGGATAAATAAAATCTTAAAACAAAACAAAGAAAAAAAAAAAAACACCCAAAACTCGGAAGGGGAAAAAGATCAGAGAAACTAAACCAATTTCTGCAATTGCTTTTATTCTTTAGGGAATTTGACAATTACAATAATAAGCAAGTTACAAAACATTCAGTTCATGCCCATGCAGAAAGCAAGTATCAAGATACAGAGAAAAGAGCAGAAGTTTGGCAGTGTTGTCGGGGAGAGAGACTGACATAAAAACTTTAGGGGTTGGTATTCCGATGTGAAGAAAGTAGCAGAGAAATCAGTGTATCAACTTGTTGATTCTGCCCTCAAGACATTTGCCAAATTCTCGAGGATTAGGCATGCTCATTTTTGATTGCCTCAGTAGCAAATGTATTTTTAGTACTTTTATCTGGATTTTCCACTTGTTTGGCAGTAGTATTGATTTTTTGCAAGCTACTCTCTCATATTTGGAAGCTGAACCTTGAAATCATGGATTTGTGTGTCAATTTTACAGCCTACAAGGTTCTCATGTTGTTTGTAGAAACTTTTTTTTCCACATTGATGCTTTCAAATTATCCAAATATATAATAACTCATAATCAAACATCTTTTTCCAACTATTATGCATCTAACCTTTTCTGTTGTCTAATTGTGTTGGCTAAAACTCCTAGTCTTATATAAAATAACAGTGGTAACAACTATCATCCTATTTTTCTCCCCCAAAATAACAGGAAAGCCTCTAAACCTCTCCATTAAGTAAGGTATAAATTTAGAGAGAGAGAGGAATACATACATATACACATATGTATAAATGAAAATACCATGTTAAAGACTTATAAAATTCTAATTCATTGAGGGCTATTAATATAAATAGGTCTTGCATTTCATAGCATGAATCTTCTGCATCTATGGTCCTATTATTTTTCTATAGAGATTAATTAAGATAGCATTATAGGTTGAATTATGTCCCCTAAAATTTATACATTGAAGCCCTCATCCACATTACCCTAGAATATGATCTTGTTGGGAGATCCCCTATCAGAAAGTATCAACTTAAAATGAGGTCACTAGGATAAGCCAATATGACTGGTGTACCTATAAAAAGGAGAAATTTGGAGGCAGATACACTTGTAGGAAGAATGCCATGTAACATGAAGATGGCTATCTATAAGCTCAGGATAAAGTCCTGGTATACATTACCTTTACAGTCCATGGAAGGAACTGATCATGCTTACATCTTGATTCTGGACTTCTAGTTTCCAGAACTATGAGACAATAAATTTTTATTCTTTAAGCCACCCAATTGGTAGTACTTTATTATGGCTGCCTAGAAATTAATACAGATGATAAGGACCTTAGCAAAAATGAAGGAGAAAGGACTTTCAAGAATTCTCTTGTCCACAGAAGCAATGAAAAACTGACAAAAGTTGACAGAATCAATTTTTTAGAACTCCAGAATTTAAGCAAAGAGTGTAATGATCTAAAGAGCTTTCAAGAAAACTGACTAAATCTCAGTGAAAACAATAAACTTCTGATTTCACTGCCCTTTTCCCATCCCCCATTCCAGCTCTCCAGTAGACTTGAAAAACAGCAGTCTAGTAGCCAATAGACAGGCCAAAAGGAGGTTGAACCTCCTTTAAATTCTCATTTCCAAAGAAACAACATTGTTTGTACTGTTTGGTGGTTTCCTTGCAAGGCTTCTTTAGGAAGGTCACCTGGAATGAAAAGTCTTTATTCCTGGGGGGTTTTGTTAAAAAACAATTAGAGTCAATTAATTAACTCTATGTTTGCCTGAGGTGTTGGATAATACTTCGGCAATGAAAAGCTAAACAAAAGCTAAAAGAAAAAGCTAGAGAATATGTCTGCAGGAGCTTTGAAAAACTCTGACCTACTACTAGGAGTCTAGAAAGACACACATCGGTATGACTGTGTGGATATACAACGCTATGCACATGAACTGAAAAGATGTGAGAAACCCCTAAACTCTTACTTCTGGCTAGTCCTTGAGGCTATGTTCAAGTGGAAAGTGAAACCTAAAGCAGAGCTGTAAGCTAAGCAAGAAGAAACTTTAGAATCCATTGATAACAAAGAACGCTGACTTCACAGAACTAGTTAGGAAAAGTCACTGAAACAAATAACAATAATAAAGAACAGCATGAACAAAAAGCCTTGGGGAGGGGGAAGAATCTGATATCCAGAGTTACCAGAGCATATTATTTAAAATTCCCGATTTTTCAACAAAGAAAGTATGAAACATTAAAGAAACAATGAAGTATGTTCCTTACACAGGAAAAAAAAAATGCTAGAAATTGTGCCTGACAAAGATCAACATTGGACTTACTAGAAAAAGATTTTAAATCAGCTATTTTAAATGTATACAAATGCTAAATAAAACTGTCTAAAGAACTAAATAAAATAATGAACTAAATAAAAATATGTCTCATCAAATGGGAATATCAATAAATAGATTTTTTTTTAAAGAACCATACAACAATTCTATGGTTGAAAAGCACAATACTTAAAATGAAAATTTACTTGATGGTCTCAACAACAAATTTAAGCAGTCTATAAAACTTGAAGATACACCAACTAATATCTAGTTGAATGAACAGAAAAAAAAAAAAGAATGAAGAAAAATGAGCAGAACGTCAGGGTCCTCTGGGATACCATTAAGCATACCAACATATGGATCATATTGGTTCCATAAAGGAGAGAGTGAAATAGATAAAAAGAATATTTGAAGAAATAATGGCTTGAAACTTTACAACTTAAAAAAAAATTGTCTATCCATCCCAGAAGCTGAATGAAGCCCAAGTAGTATAAATTCACTGAGATCCATTCCTAGACATACTATCATAAAACTGTCTAAAGACAAAGATAAAGAAAATCTTGAAATCTTTGAGAGAAGTAAATCACTGCATACAAGGTATTCTGAAAAATACTAATGGCTGATTTTTTCATCAGACTATAGAGGACAGAGACAGTAAGAAAAAGACCATTAACCAAAAATTCTAAATCCAGCAAAACTATGTTCCAAAAGTGAAGGAGAAATTAAGCATTCTAAAATAAAAACTGTAAGAATTAATTGCTGACAAGAAATTAATCAAGAAATACTAAAGTGAGCTCTAAAAGCAGAATTTAAAAGACACTACACAGTAATCTGAATACATAGAAAGAAATAAAAAGCACCAAGATAGGTAACAAAAAATATAAAAGTATGTGTAAATGTATATTTTGTTTGCAAGTCTCTTTTTTTCCTCCTATTTGATTAAAGACAACTGCAAAAACAGTAATTATAAATCTGTGCACACAATGTATAAAAGTGTAATTTGTGTGATAGTACAAAGGAGTGGAGAAGGAAAGGAGCTAGATTGCTGTATAAAATTTAAATTCAGTTGTCATTAATCTGAATTAGATTATTATAAATTGAAATTTTAATTTTAATCCAAAGAGCAAAAACTAAAATTAATTTTTAAACAAAACATAGTAAAATAAATAGCAAGAAAATTAAAAGTTTTCTATAAAATATCTAATGTTAAGTTGATCAATAGATTTCCTAATTGGTGCATTTCTGGAGTAAATTGCACTTGGTCATGTTGTTGGATTCTATGGCTACAATTTTACCTCAGGATCTTACATCAATATTCACAAATGACATTAGTTTGAGTTGTCATGACTGAAATATCACAAAATAATGTAAAAGTTGTTTTTCTTATTTTCTGAAACATTTTGGCTAGCACAGGACTTACTTGCTCTTTGTCAGTTTTTTGGAAATGCCCTCTGCAACCATACTGTTTTCATACTTTTCCTTTGATAATTACTTCAATTTCTTTCCTAATTTCCTATTTATAATTTGGACTATTTAAATTATCTCTCTCTCCTGGGATCAATTTTAATAAACTTTTATTTTTCTAGAAAAATATATATTTTGGGGTGCCTGGGTGGTCAGTCAGTTGTGTCTACCTTTGCCTCAGGTCATCATCTCCAGTTCCGGAGACCAAGCCCTGCATCAGGCTCCCTGCTCAGCAGGGAACCTGCTTCTCCTTCCTTATGCCTACTATTCACCCTGCCCGGTCTTTCTCTCTCTCTCTCTTCCTGTCAAATAAATAAATAAAATCTTAAAAAAAGAAAAGAAAAGAAAATTATGTATTTTAAATATTTAAATTTACTTGCATAACCTTTAATGACTTCCTCTGGGAATGGAATTACCTTTAAAAAGTAGTTAAAACTGTGGGGCACCTGAATGGCCTAGCCAGGTAAGTGTCTAGGTTTTGATTACAGCTCAGGTTGTGATTTCAGGGTCATTATTGTGAGATCAATCTCTGAACTGGACTCTACATTCAGAAAAGAGTCTGCTTATGTTTCTCTCTCCCTCTTCTCCTCCCCACCATGCTCTTCTCTCTCTCTAATTAATAAATAAATCTTTAAGAGGAAAAAAAAGTAGCACAGCTGCTTTGAGAAACAATTTGGCATTAATCCCTAAAATTTAACATATATATATAATATGAGCCTGCAGTTCCATCCTACCTGTATATCCAACAGAATGCACAACTATATGCACCAAAAAACTGTGTGCATATCTATTGTTTAGCCTGTGTGCTACAGAACATGAGGTAATGATAAAAATGTAATACTTTGAGAGGCATAAACACCCAAATGCAAGAGTGAGGAAAAAAGGAAAATAAAACAGAATAAATATAAAGCACTGTAAGATAATGATTTACCATGCCAGCTACTTCTCCATGATCATTTGGGAAAAAATTTCCCGTTCAATGTATCCACTTTGCAGGTAGGAGTATTGTAATGAAACTTCAAAGAAAAACTGTCTCAGGGCAGTCCGTGGAAGAAAGAAAGCCTGTTTCTATGATCAGTTTCCTCTAAGCTCCTGTTCTTCCACTGGGAAGTTCCTTACCTGTAGGGATTAAATTCATTCTGGGTCTCATGTTTTATCTTCTGATTCATTTGATGAATGACATTCAGGATGTCAGATCCCAAATCTGTTGTGTGCTATTTTATTTAAGCACAGAGTACCTGGAGAAGTAAAAATTCCCAGGACTCTTAACTACTGGGTAGAGGGATGATAACATTGCAGGAGTACTCCACAAGGCTGAGGAAATTGGAGTAGGTACCTATTTTGTGTTCATAAAAAATATTTATTGTTGGGGTGTCCAGGTGGTTCAGTTGGGTAGGAGTCCTACTCTTGATTTTGGCTCAGGTTATGATCTCAAGGTCAGAAGATCAGGCCCGATCTTCAGTTGGGTTCCATGCTGGCTGTGAAGCTGCCTTAAGATTCTCTCTTTCTCCTTCTACCCTTTTCTACGTTAAAAAAAAAAAATGTTTTAACTGTATTATATACAATAGACTTCAAATAATCCATATGACCATCAATAGTATGATGCATAAATAGTGGTATTTAAATAATGAAATGAGTTAAACTATGGTTATATGTAATTAAATGAATCATTTCATAATTTTGAATAAAAGAATTCATGCACACAAAAAAGTATAATTTCATTTACATAAAATCAAAATAGGCAAATTGAGCTATAATGTTAGAAGTCAGAATGGTGCTTCCTCTTAGGAAAGGAGGGTGGTATTGAAAATAAGTGATAAAAAGGACTATTGCAGTGGTGCCAATTGTCCATTTCTTGACCTAAGTGATGATTAAATGCTATGCTCACTTCATCAAATAGTGTATCAATCATTTGTACATTTTAGGATACATAAGTCAAAAGTTTATTTAAAATTGTATTTATAAGTCAAGCAGAGAAAGACAACTATCATATGATCTCCCTGATATGAGGAAGTGGTGATGCAACATGGGGGCTTAAGTGGGTAGGAGAAGAATCAATGAAACAAGATGGGATTGGGAGGGAGACAAACCATAAGTGACTCTTAATCTCACAAAACAAACTGAGGGTTGCTGGGGGGAAGGGGTTTGGGAGAAGGGGGTGGGATTATGGACATTGGGGAGGGTATGTGCTTTGGTGAGTGCTGTGAAGTGTGTAAACCTGGTTATTCACAGACCTGTATCCCTGGGGATAAAAATATATGTTTATAAAAAAAAATTGACAAAGCATAAAATTAACCATTTTAAAATTTATAAAAAAAAATTGTATTTATACAGAGTTGGGAAAATAGCAGAAGTATACACACATATATACACATTCTCTCCAGTTTTACAGTTATTTCCTTTTTTCCAGTTCTGATTTGTGTTTTTGTTACTTCCTTTTCTGATTGCTTTTGTCTTTATTATATTTCATGATAGTTTATTTTGTTGTTGTTTTTTTAAAAACCAGCTTTTAGAGTTTTAATTTTTGTATTATCTGTTTAATTTTTATTAATTCCTAGCCTTGCTTTTTGTTTTGGTATATTTTTTTCTGTTTGTAATGAATTAATTTTTATTTTTTTATTTTTTGAAGATTTTATTTATTTATTTCACAGAGCGATCACAAGTAGAGAAGGGGGGGGGAAGTGCGCTTCCTGTTGAGCAGAGAGCCCAATATGGGGCTCGATCCCAGGACCCAGAGATCAGGACCTGTGCTGAAGGCAAAGGTTTAACCCTCTGAGCCACCCAGGCACCCCTAATTTTTATTTTTTATCCATTAATTTCTTCACATGTATTTTTTAAGTTTTTTTTTTTTTAAAATTTGTGCTTTCAATTAAAAAGTAATGATGTAAACATTTAGTGTTGTAACCTATTCTGTGATAATGGCTTTACCTGTATCCTACAGATTCATATATACTGATGTGTTTTCAGCATCATTCCATTCCAAAAATTTGGGAATTAACATGAATATTTCCTCTTTGACCAAAGATTTAAATGGCATGTTTAAAACTTCTAATCAAAATGTCTTTTAAAAAATTATTAATTCTAAAAATTAATTCTAAAAAAATTATTAATTCTAGGGGCATCTGGGTGGCTCAGCAGGTTAAGCGACTACCTTTGGCTCAGGTCATGGTGTCAGGGTCCTGGGATTGAGCCCCACATCAGGCTCTCTGCTCAGCACAGTGTACGCTTCTCCCTCTCCCTCTGTGCTCTCTTTCAAATAAATAAATAAATAAAATCTTTAAAAATTATTAATTCTAGTCACGTTATGTAATACTCTATTGGTATGATATGATTTTTCTTTTTTAAGCTTTTGATGATGGATTACTCTAAATATTCCAATTAACGTTGAACCAGTTTTGCCTACCTGGGATAAACCCCAGTTGGTTGTGCTATACAAGTATTTTTAGATATTGTTGAATTCAGTCTGCTAATATTTTGTTGAAGATTTTTCCAACTATGTTCGTGAAAGATACCAGATTTTAGTTTTCTAGTAATGTATTTGTCTGCTTTTGACTTGGTTTTTCATTTTGCAAATACTTTATTTGATGAACAGCTTTTCTTTTTATTTGATTGAAGTCAGATACAGAAATATTTTTTTAAGTTTACTGTAAGAAAATATTTTTTCATGTCTTCTGGATTTTTTTAAAGTTTCACTCTTTATATAGAGTTCTATGATACATATATATTAACTCTATCTGGCTTGAGTTAGGAATCAAACTTTTTTTAAATGTTCTAAATGCGCATTTGGTTATTCTGCATCATTTGATGAACATGTTTTCTTTTCTCCCCTGAATTACCTTGGAACATTTATCAAAATGTTATCAAAAGTCAGTGTTTTCTTTTGTTGTTGTTGTTTGTTTGTTTTGTTCTGTTTTTACAAGTGATTTTATTTTTTTATTTATTTTTTTTCAGCATAACAGTATTCATTATTTTTTAACCACACCCAGTGCTCCATGTAATCCATGCCCTCTATAATACCCATCATCTGGTACCCCAACTTCCCACAACCCGCCACTTCAAACCCCTCAGATTGTTTTTTCAGAGTTCATAATCTCTCATGGTTCACCTCCCCTTCCAATTTCCCCCAACTCCCTTCTCCTCTCTAACTCCCCATGTCCTCCATGCTATTTGTTATGCTCCACAAATAAGTGAAACCATATGATAATTGACTCTCTCTGCTTGACTTATTTCACTCAGCATAATCTCCTCCAGTCCCATCCCTGTTGCTACAAAAGTTGGGTATTCATCCTTTCTAGTGGAGGTGTAATACTCCATAGTGTATATGGACCACATCTTCCTTATCCATTCGTCTGTTGAAGGGCATCTTGGTTCTTTCCACAGTTTGGTGACCGTGGCCATCACTGCTATAAACATTGGGGTTCAGATGGCCCTTCTTTTCACGACTTCTGCATCTTTGGGGTAAATACCCAGGAGTGCAATGGCAGGGTCATAGGGAAGTTCTATTTTTAATTTCGTGAGGAATCTCCACACTGTTCTCCAAAGAGGCTGCACCAACTTACATTCCCACCAACAGTGTAAGAGGGTTCCCCTTTCTCCACATCCCTTCCAACACATGGTGTTTCCTGTCTTATTAATTTTGGCCATTCTAACTGGTGTAAGGTGATATCTCAATGTGATTTTAATTTGAATCTCCCTGATGGCTAGTGATGATGAACATTTTTTTCATGTGTCTGATAGCCATTTGTATGCCTTCATTGGAGAAGTCTCTGTTCATATCTTCTGCCTATTTTTTGATATGATTGTCTGTTTTGTGTGTGTTGAGTTTGAGGAGTTCATTATAGATCCTGGATATCAACCTTTTGTCTGTACTGTCATTTGCAAATACCTTATCCCATTCCATGGGTAGCCTCTTTGTTTTGTTGACTGTTTCCTTTGTTGTGCAGAAGCTTTTGATTTTGATGAAGTCCCAAAAGTTTATTTTCGCTTTTGTTTCCTTTGCCTTTGGAGACACATCTTGAAAGAAGTTGCTGTGGCTGATATCGAAGAGATTACTGCCTATGTTCTCCTCTAGGATTCTGATTGATTCCTATCTCACGTTGAGGTCTTTTATCCATTTTGAGTTTATCTTTGTGTATGGTGTAAGAGAATGGTCGAGTTTCATTCTTCTACATATAGCTGCCCAGTTTTCCCAGCACCATTTATTGAAGAGACTTTTTTCCACTGTATATTTTTTCCTGCTTTGTCGAAGATTATTTGCCCATAGAGTTGAGGGTCCATATCTGGGCTCTCTACTCTGTTCCACTGGTCTATGTGTCTGTTTTTATGCCAGTCTGTTTTTATGCTTTCTTGGTGATCACAGCTTTGTAATAAAGCTTGAAATCAGGTAATGTGATGCCCCAGTTTTATTTTTGTTTTTCAACATTTCCTTAGCGATTCGGGGTCTCTTCTGGTTCCAAACAAATTTTTGGATTATTTGCTCCAGCTCTTTGAAGAATACCGGTGGAATTTTGATCGGAATGGCATTAAAAGTATAGATTGCTCTAGGCAGTATAGACATTTTAACAATGTTTATGCTTCTGATCCAAGAGCATGGAATGGTTTTCCATCTTTTTGTGTCTTCTTCAATTTCTTTAATGAGTGTTCTGTAGTTCCTCGAATACAGATCCTTTACCTCTTTGGTTAGGTTTATTCCCAGGTATCTTATGGTTCTTGGTGCTATAGTAAATGGAATCGATTCTCTAATTTCCCTTTCTGTATTTTCATTGTTAGTGTATAAGAAAGCCACTGATTTCTGTACATTGACTTTGTATCCTACCACGTTGCTGAATTGCTGTATGAATTCTAGTAGTTTGGGGGTAGAGTCTTTTGGGTTTTCCATATAAAGAATCATGTCATCTGTGAAGAGAGAGAGTTTGACTTCTTCACTGCTAATTTGGATACATTTTATTTCTCTTTGTTGTCTGATTGCTGTTGCTAGGACTTCTAATACTATGTTGAACAAGAGTGGTGAGAGTGGGCATCCTTGTCGTGTTCCTGATCTCAATGGGAAGGCTGCAAACTTTTTCCCATTGAGGATGATATTTGCTGTGGGTCTTTCATAGATAGATTTTATAAAAGTCAGTGTTTTGCATGTGTTATGTCTATTTACCTACTCTCACATAAATATCACTCTCTCTGATTAAGGTAATCTTTTTTTTTTTAAGATTTATTTGTTTATTTGACAGACAGAAATCACAAAAAGGCAGGGAGACAGGCAGAAAGAGAGGAGGAAGCAGGCTCCCCGCCAAGCAGAGAGCCTGATGCAGGGCTCAATCCCAGGACCCTGGGATCATGACCCGAGCCGAAAACAGAGGCTTCAACTCACTGAGCCACCCAAGCATCCCTCTGATTAAGGTAATCTTATAGTAAGTTTTAAGATAAAGTAATGTTAATTCCACAGATTTGTTTTAATCTTTTAAGATTTTTGGCCCACATATGTCCTTTTTTAAAGTTTTAATTTAAATTTCCATTAGTTAAGATATAGTGTAATATTAGTTTCTAGTGTAGGAGTACCTGGGTGGCTCAGTGGGTTAAAGCCTCTGCCTTTGGCTCAGGTCATGATTCCAGGGTTCTGGGATCGAGCCCTGCATCAGGCTCTCTGCTCGGCAGGGAGCCTGCTTCTTCCCCTGCTCTGCCTGCCTCTCTGCCTACTTGCGATCTCTGTGTATCAAATAAGCAAATAAAATCTTTAAAAAATATCTTAGTTTCTGGTGTACAATATAGTGATTCAACACCACCATACAACACTGGTGCTCATCACAAGTGTACTCAATACCTATTGCCTATTTAATATATTCCTCCACCTGCCTCCCCACTGGTAACCATGAGTTCTCTATAGGTAAGAGTCTGTTCCTCAGTTTGCCTCTCTCACTTTTTTTACCCTTTTTCCTTTTTGTTTTGTTTCTTAAATTTCACATATGAGTGAAATCATATGGTATTTAACTCAACATCACCAAAATTAATAATCCAGTTAAAAATTGGCAGAAGGAATGAATAGACATTTTTCCAAAGATGACATACAGATGACCAACAGACACATGAAAAGATGCTCAATATCACTCATGATCAGGGAAATACAAATCAAAACCATAAGAGGTATCACTTCACATCTGTCAGAATGGCTAAAAATCAACAACACAAGGAAAAACAGGTGTTGGCAAGGCTGTGGAGAAAGGGGAACCCTCTTGCACTGTTGATGGGAATGCAAACCAGTGCAGCCACTCTGGAAAGCACTTTGGCATTTCCTCAAAAAGTTGAAAACAGAACTACCCTATTATCCAGCAACTGAACTACTAAGTGTGTATTCAAAAAATACAAAAACAGTGGGGTGCCCAGGTGGCTCAGTCAGTTAAATGTCTGATTCTTGGTTTCACTCAGATCATGATCTCAAAGTCGCGGGACTGAATCCCAAGCTGACTCCACACTCAAGTGTGGAGTCTGCTTCAGATTCTTTTTCCCTCTCCCTCCCTCACTGCCCCTCTCTGCTCACCCTCTCTCTCTAAAATAAATAAACACAATCTTTAAAAGAATACTAATTCAAAGGCTCCCATGTCTCCTGATGTTTATAGCAGCGTTATCTATAATAACCAAATTATGGAAACAGCCCACATGTCCATCAACTGATGAATGGACAAAGAAGAGATAGTACATTTATATGCAATGAATTATTACTCAGCCATAGAAAGAATGAAATCTTGGCATTTGCAATGACATGGATGGGTTAGAGCATATTATACTGAGCAAAATAAGTCAGAAATCTCTATGTTTTTTGACTGCCATAGAATTGTTAGGCTAAACTATCAGTTTCTACTCAAAAAGCCAATCCATGGAGGTGGAATATCTATACAGTAAGTTTTCTAAGTTCTCTTCTCAAAATTTTTATTTTTCATTGTATAGAATTCACATTTTTTTTGGTCAAATTATGTTTAAGTATTTTATTTTTTTCATTCCTTTGCAATGAATGGTATTTTAAAATGAACTTTGTTTAGACATAATTTACATGTAGCAAACTTCATAAACTTTAAGTTTATAGTTCAGTTACTTGTAGCAAAAATATATACCCATATAACCATATTGCACTCAAGGTAAAAAATTGTTTCTATCTCCCCTCTGCCCCCATAGCTTTGAGCCTTTTCAGGTTAATTACCATACCTCCTACTCCATGTTATCTTGGATCTGATTTTTATCATTATTAATTTGTTTTATCTGCTCTAGAATTTCATATATATAATCATTCAATATATATTAATTTCTATAGATCCACTTTTACTCAGGATAATGATTATGAAAAAGAATCATCTATATTTCTTGTATATTTTTACTTCTTCTTCTTTTTTTTTAAGTGTATAATGGTATTCCATTGTTGTTGCCTGGGCCATAATGTTACAGATGCCTCCTCTTTGATGCTGACTTTACAACAGCTGAACATAATAAGCAAACATTATTTTCAGACATGTTACTTGATTTCCTATGCTGTGATTTTATTATGGCCTTTTACTGGAACTATTTTTCTGAAGTGCCAGCAGATTTCACTTGCTAATTGCCAGGAAGAAAAAAAAAATGGATTTAAGTATAATTCTGACTTTTCAGAATCCACCCTTATACAGAGCCTACTTTTTATCCTTGGAATTAGTGTGATTGACTGCATGTTGGTTTACTTCTATATATTTCTTTCAAGGCTATATGTATCTGTCAAGTTTTGAGCTAGGCTTTGGTAACCTTCTTAATGTGGTTAATTTTGCCACAAAATATAAAAGTTTCTTAATTCTGGAATCATAAATACATGCTCCTTTTTTTCTCCTTTGTCCTGATGTATGTAATATTTTCTATATATTTGTATTTTCTATATAGTTTTAATTCTAATTAAAAGACAGACACATTGGAGTCCTGGGTGGCTCAGTGGGTTAAGCCGCTGCCTTCCGCTCAGGTCATGATCCCAGGGTCCTGGAATGGAGCCCCGCCTCGGGCTCTCTGCCCAGCGGGGAGCCCGCTTCCACCTCTCTCTCTCTGCCTCTCTGACTGTTTGTGATCTCTCTGTCAAATAAATAAAATCTTAAAAAAAAAGACACATTTACACACATCTGTTTATTCACATCTACTGTATACATTGTTTTCAAAATATATTATTTATCTGATTAGTCTTGACTGATATCAATTACCTAAAAATAAGCAAGCTTCATATACAAAAGGGAATATTACATAGGCATATATTACAAAGGAGTAAACAGTCCTAGGTCTCAAAAATCGTGTTCTCTAAGAGGAGAAACAGATATATGAATAAATGACCACAATGTAACATACTAAGTATTATGAGTGATGTATGGCTGGAGGGGGGGGGGGCTGTGGAGAGACGTTGTTGATAAATTGATGTGGATATTGGGAGAAAAACAGGCAAAATTCTCTAGGAATGCTAACTGAATTCTCTAAGCTAAAGAGGAAGTAAGAAAATTTTAGTGAGAATTAGCATAGTGAGAGTGAAAAGGTGTATTTCATATTTCATAGCAAAAAGCTATGAAGAATGAAAGAGATTGATTCAGGAGAATCTCAGAGTTAATTAATCACTTAAAGATGAAATATAGTTAATATGGAAATTCTGTAGAGAGTAGCATCTAGAAGCTGTACATTTTAAATCTGACTCCAAGGGAAAATCCTTTCTGAAATGTATAATAGCATGCTATTGAGCTGTATATAGTCAAGCAAACATTACATAGGTATGTATGTATGCTGCATATCAATAACTACATGTGAGTTCACTTTGTCTTAAAGTCACATTGATAGTATTTAATAACAAATCAATTATAACTGTTAATTGTAATACTTTTCAATGTGTTTTATATTCATCTGCAATAATGATGCTTCAATTTTTTCAGTCATGTTTAATATTTAAAATGATACATAATGAATAACTTCACTGTGCTGTTTTTAAGGGGATATTTTTCAAAATATGAAAGTTGATCTTACAGTACACCACCTTCAAACGCATATTGTTATCTATCCATCTTCTCAAGCTGTATTTTTAAAGTAGCAGTACAAATATTGAATTGCTATTGAGAATTGATAAGATCTTAGGGTTTTGTTTTTGTTTTTTTTGTCTTGTTTTGTTTTTGCTAAATATAATAGTCTGAATAATTTTCTAGAAAAGAATCTTTTAAATAACTTGAGAGCATATTTTGGAGAGTTCATATGTTTATTTAAAGTAGCAAGGAAGTGTAGAATGAAATATATGCTCATCAATTAGCCCAGTTTCTTTTTTTCTTTTTTTCTTGAAGCATGAAATTAAGCATAAACAGAAAAAGGAGTATTCAGACAAAAGTCAGGGATGATGTCAAAGACAAGTTTCCCATATCTCATTTACCTTGCATGTGGTCCTGAACTGAAAAAAGCCCACAGAAAACTAATGTGAATAAATCCTTTTAAAACCCTGTGCTTTTTCAGAGTTGATGCAGCATCAGAACTGTGAGGTCTACTTCATATGAGGGTATTTTATTTCTGTAAGACAGTAATGTTAGAACCCTGTTACTCTTTCTGAATAATTTTGAAATTGTCCCTGACAGACATTTGTCACTGTGATGTCAGCCGCACCCTATTCTCTACATTAAGTAGCAGAAGATACTGTTCTTTAGCCCCTCATTTTGTTAATTGAGTGTAATAACTACAAAACCTATAAGACTGTCTAGTAGAATTGCAATTTGCTTTCATTTAGAAATTGGCTCCAGATAGCAATTTACTACCTTTGTTCATTTTTAAATTTGTATATATGCGAGAACTAGATTTTGTTTATTATTCAATCCCACTGTCTTAAATATTTAAGTTCAATTCAGTTTTCCTTTTTTATTGGTCCACTACTAGGTTGGTTTTCTTTATTCTATTTTTTCTGCCTTTCATCATTCTGAATTTAAACATTCTCTTATGTCTTTTATTTTTTTTAAGATTTTATTTATTTATTTGACAGAGAGAGAGAGAGAGGAACACAAGTAGGAGGAGTGGGAAAGGAAGAAGCAGGCTAGTGCTCTATCCCAGGACCCAGGGATCATGACAGCCAAAGGCAGACACTTAATGACTAAACCACCAAGGCACCCCATACATTCCCTTATGTCTTAAAAATATTATGACTCTTTATGGATATTTTCCATGAACAAAGATCTAGCAGCTTGGTATCATACTGTTTTCAAATTATTGCTTTATCAATGAGCACTCCTGACATAAACAACAGAACAGTATCAAGGTGTCTTTCTGCTACTAAAAGTGACACTAAATCATCTAATATCCATCTTTCAAAGACAGAAACTTATATCTCAAGTTCTTAAAGATCTTTTCTGTTTAAATATAAACAGAAGCTTTCTTTAAAAATAATTTTTCAGTCCATTAATCCTTAAATTATACTACCTCTAAAAGAGAAATTTAGATATGAAATTACTTGAGATGGATATATTTCTTCAATTTTCCTAAGAATTGTCTTCAATGATTCAAATGGTAAATTAAAGGAGACTGAAGAATCTTTTAGCATGACAATTTATGACTGAATGTGGTACATTATAAGGAATGAAACCATCAAATATACAATTTCAGCTTCTGGCCAAGGTGGATTAACAAAGACTGGATTTACCCCTACATCTGAAACAAAAACAACAGGAAACAAACAAACAAAGAATATATATGTGAAATTATGGCTTTTATGTCACTGAATATTAGGCAACAAAATTTCTGATCTTTGAGAAACCAGATAATGTTCTACAATTGCCAAGATTATTTTCCGGAATGAGTTTCCAGGCTATAGAATAGGGAGAAAGAATCCAGGTAGATCTGTCAGAGTAGGTTTAGGAGACAGAGCTAAAAAGTCAGGAGAATTATGCCAAGTGAAATAAGTCAAGCAGAGAGAATCAATTATCATATGGTTTCATTTATTTGTGGAGCATAACAAATAGCATGGAGGACATGGGGAGTTAGAGAGGAGAAGGGAGTTGGGGGAAATTGGAAGGGGAGGTGAATCATGAGAGACTATGGACTCTGAAAAACAATCTGAGGGGTTTGAAGGGGTGAGGGATGGGAGGTTGGGGTACCAGGTGGTGGGTATTATAGAGGGCACGGATTGCATGGAGCATTGGGTGTGGTGCAAAAATAATGAATACTGTTATGCTGGGGAAAAAAAAAAAAAAGTCTGAGGAGACCAGGCAGCTTCAGTTCATAGAGCAGAATTTAAGAGAAAATTAAACTGCACAGAGAATTCCAGAGATCTGCTCAAGGTCTCCTCCTTGCATCCTCAGCAGGGTGTTGATTAGAGCATGTGTGTGAGGAAAATGTCCAAGATTGAGATGAAATAATTTCTGATGGTTGAAGAAGAGAGTACCTAAAAATTAGACAGTGTTGGGGCATCTGGGTGGTCTGTGGGTTGGGCCTTTGCCTTCGGCTCAGGTCATGATTTCAGAGTCCTGGGATTGAGCCCCACATTGGGCTCTCTGCTCAGCAGGGAGCCTGCTCCCCCACACCCCGCCTGCCTCTCTGCCTACTTGTAATCTCTCTCTCTCTGCCAAACAAATAAATAAAATCTTAAACAAGAAAAAAAAATTAGACAGGGTTATTATAATTCCTGTTTCCATAAGACAGATTGGGAGCACTCATAATCTGTTGGACACTAAGTAGAACACTCTGAAGGATTTTGTCTTACCAACAAAACAAAACAGAACAAAACAAAACGCATAAGAGTTGTTTTGCATTTGTGGTCTCAACTAGCAAATCCCACTTAATTCTTAAAACTAAGACCTAGAAGGATGAAGCTATTTGCAAGTAACTCAAAGGCATACCAGAAAAAAGTTCAAAACTCAATAATACTTATAGGAAAACCAAATACTCAACACCCAATGAAGTAATGTTCAAAACATCTAGCATCCCAGAAAAAAAAAAATTCAGGTGTGCAAAGAAAAAGGGAAATATTTCCCATAATGAGAAAACTCAGTTAATCAGGATATATATATATATATATATATATATATATATATAAAACTGAAATAGATTTTAGAATTAGCAAATAAGTATATTAATATTATTTTTAAAAATTTGTTACTTCTTAGATTCTGTTTTTCCTAGTCTTACTGTAAACTAATTGACATACATCACTGTATATGTTTAAGTCATACAGCACAGTGGTTTGGTATCTATCTAAATAGAGAAATAGTTATAGTAAAATGTATACAGTAGGTTTGGCTAATATCTATCCTCTTATATAGACACAACAAAAATAAAATAAAGAAAAAAAGGGGGAAATGTATCTTGTGGTGATACGATTTTTAAATTTATGTTAAATTAAAAGAGAAATTGTAGATGTAAAGTGAAATATTAGTGATAAAATTATTGTACTTGAAGATCCGTGTGCAGAAAGAAAAAAAGAAGAATGTAGAAACAAACCTTTTATCTTTCACAAAAAGGAACTGAAAATGGATCATAGACCTGAATTTAAAATGCAAAAACTGTAAAACTTCTATATAAAGTTAACATAAGAAAATAATCTAGATGACTCTGGGTTTGGTAATAACTTTTTGGATAAAACACCAGAGACACAATCCATGAAAGAAATAACTGATAAGTTGAAATTAATTAAAATGGAAAGTTTGGTGGTGCCTGGCTGGCTCAGTCACAGAGCATGTGACTTTTGACCTCAGGGTCATGAATTCAAGCCCTATGTTGGTAGTAGAGTTTACTTTAAAAAAATGAAAAACATTGCTTCTGAGGAAGAAAATAGCAACAAAATGAGAAGACAAGCCACAGATTAGAAGAAAATATTTTCAAATGGCAAATTTAATAAAGGATTGTTAATCCAAAACATGTAAAAAACTATTAAATTTAACAATAAGAAAATGAACAACCCAATTAAGAAATAGGCAAAAGACCTAAACACATATTTCACCAAGATGACATATAGGTGGTATATGATATAAAAATGATATATCACAGAAATTGTGATAATCATATTAATGATATATCCTAAACAGGCATAGGAAAGATATTAATGATATATCATAAATAAGCATATGAAAATATGTCATTAATTTCAATCAACAAGATCTTACTTTGCACCTATTAGAGTGGCTAAAATCCCAAACAATGACAACTCGAAATGCTGCTGAAGAGATACAGCAATAGAACTCTCAATTATTGTTGTGAATGTATGATGGTACAGCCACTTTAAAATACATTTTGGCAGTTTCTTATAAAACTAAACATAATCTTACTTTGTAATCCCACAATTGCTTTCTTTGGTATTTATCTAAATGAGTTGAAAATATATGTCCACACAAAACCTGCACATAATGTTTATAGCATCTGTATTCATAAAAGCCCAAACTTAAATCAACCAAAATTTCCTTCTCTAGGGAAGAGGATAAATACATTGTGGCACACCCATACAATGGAAAAAAAACCTTCAGTGCTAAAAAGAAATGAGCTATTAAGTTATGAAAAGACAGAGGGATCTCAAATGCATATTGCTAAGTGAAAGAAATCAGTCTGAAAGACTACATACCATTGATGCCAACTATATTACATTCTCGGGAAGGCAAAACTAAGGAAAAAATAAAAAGATCCGTGTTTGTCATGGGTGAAGGGGAAAGAGGGAAGAACAGGTGAAGCACAGAGGATTTTTAGGGCAATGAAACTATCTTGTATGTTACCACAATGGTAGATACATGTCATTCTACATTTGTCCAAAACCACAGAATGTAAAATACCAAGAGTAAACTGTAATGTAAACTATGGGCTTTGCTTGATAATGATATGTTAGTGTTGATTCACAGATTGTAACAGCTGTAGCACACTGATGTGAGATGTTAATGGTGAAGGAGGCTATGTATGTGTAAGGGGGAAAGCCACATAAGGACTCTGTGTGCTTTCAATTTTTCTGTGATCTTAAAACTATTCTAAAATTAAAATTAATAATTGAAAATAAAATCTAAACTCTGAAGATGAAAATTTTAGGATTTGAGATAAAAAATATTGTGGGTAGGATTTGAGGAGGATTATACGGCAAAATGAAAAATTTTGAGTTTGAGCACACAGCAAATGAAACTACCCAAAGTGAAATACACATACAGAAAAAAAGAGATAAACTAAACACAGCATTAGTTAGTTGTGGGACAAATTGGTCATAGAGGTGGAGAAGGATATCTGAAGAAACAATGGCCAAAATTTTTCAAATTTGATAAATACTACATGCCCATAAATCTCAGTTCAACAGTAAGAAATATGAAAAAAACTTCATGAAGGCACATCACAATATAACTGGTTAAAGCCAGTGATTTTTAAAAGTGCACTACAAAGAGGAATGGATAAAACCGTATTTATATGCAGAGGAACAAAAATAAGAAAGATAGTTTGTTTTTTTTTTTTTTAGTTTTAAAGGATGATTTTATTTATTAGAATGATAGAGTTCTTATATGAAACATTCAGGGCAACAGTGAAGTCAACATCATTCAAGTATTTGAAAAAAAAAAAGTCAACCTAGATTTCTACACACAGAGAAAATATCTTTTAAAAATGAAGGTAACATGGGGCACTTGGGTGGCTCAGTGGGTTAAAGCCTCTGCCTTCAGCTCTGGTCATGATCTCAGGGTCCTAGGATCCAGCCCCACATTGGGCTCTCTGCTCAGCAGGGAGCCTGCTTCCCTTCCTCTCTCTCTTCTGCCTCTCTGCCTACTTGTGATCTCTGTCAAATGAATAAAATCTTTAAAAAAAAAAATGAAGGTAAAACAAATATATTTAGAAAACTTAAAGAATTCATCACAAGCGCATTAATAATGCAAGATGTCTTAAAAGGAGGGAAATAAAATGGACAAATGGAAAGATAAGGAACAAACAGCAAGTTGGAAGATTTAAACCTAATCATATCAATATTCATTTTAAACAAAAATGACCGAAATATTTCCATAGAAAGACAAAGAATATTGGATTGTATAAAAAGGTAAGATCCAATTATATGCTGTCTATAGTAAACATACTTTAAATCTAAAGGCAGCAATAGGTTATAAGTGAAAGGATAGAAAAGAAAATGTGTGATAAAATTAATTTTTAGAAGACCACAGTGTGTATGTTAATAACCAAAAAAGTGTAGTTCCAAGCAAATGGTATTTTTAGGTTTTGAGATGGTCACTTCATGATGATCAAGTGCTCGGTTTCCAAAGATAATAAAACAATCCTAAATGTTTATGCCCCTAATAATAGTTTCAAAATACATGAAGCAAAGTTGACAGAATAGCAAGGAGAAGTAAAATAACCCCCAAATAAAGCAAGAGGTTTCAATGCCTACTCTAAAAACCGACAGAATAAGTATTGAAAAAAATTAGGGTATTGAAGACTTAAAAACCAACATCAACTAACTTAACCTAACTGATCATTTTATAAGAATTTCCCAGTAGCTGAATATACATTCTTTTCAAGTTTGCATGAATGTTTTATGTAGATAAATAATATTCTGAGCCAAGGAATAAGTTTTAGTAGTTTTAAAATGATTTAAGTAATACAAAGTGTTTTCTCTAATCATAAAGAAATTGTTAAAAGTAACAAAATATATTATAAATTTTCACATTTTTGGAAACTACCACATTTCTAAATACCCATAGATCAAGTAAGTTATAAAAAAGAGAAATCAGAAAATATTTTTAGCTGAATGAAATTGAACTGCAAAATGTTTAAAAGGAAGAAAGTTTTCAAATCATTGATGTTAGGTTCAATCAGAAAACACACACAAACAAAAAAACGAGAAAAAGAGAGCTAACCGAATCCAACATAAACAAAAGCATAAAAATGATAAATACCAGAGTAGAAACTGGTGAAACAGAAAACAGGGGAAAAAAATCAATAAAACCAAAAGCTCATCTTTGGATTAGTAAAATTGATAATCTTTAGTTAGACTGATCAGGAAAAAAAGAGAAAAGATGAACATTTCCAATATCAGGAACAAGAACTCTGACATCAATACATATCTACATATAAAAGAACAGTAATGAATTAAAAAAAAAATTATGCCAGTAAATTTAATAACAAATTAAATAGACAAATTTATTGAAAGTGATGAACAACCAAAGCTTACTAAGAAAATAAAATAGATAGCTTCACTAGTTCTATGACTTTTTAAATTAAATTTATAATTTAAAATCTTCTCCAAAAGAAGCCTTCAGATCCATATGGCTTCACTGGTGAATTCTAGCACATATTTAGAGGAGAAATAATAATATTAGTTTACAAGAGCTCTTCCAGAAAATTAAAAAGGAAGGATTACTTTACAACTCATTCTATGAAGTTGGCATTATCCTGATAGCAAAACCAGATAGACATCACAGAAAAGTAAAGTAGAGATGAATATCTGTCATGTGTGTAAAACACAAAGTTTCTGAACAAAAATTTAACAAATCAAATTCAACATTACATAAAATGATAACACATCATTACTAAGTGAAGCTTGTGTCAGGAATGTAAATATTTAAAGATTAATCAATTTAATTCACTATATTAATGAACTAAAAAATAAGTCATATAATCATCTCCATAGATACAGAATATATCATTTGACAATTCAACATTCATTCCTGGTTTTTAAAGAACTGTCTCTGCAAATAATAAATAAAAATAACTCATTCCACTTACTAAGGTTTATCTATATCTAAAACTCACATCATGCTGAATGTTGACAGACTGAATGAGTCTTCTGAAATTCAGGAATAGGGCAAGAATACCCACTTTTAACACAATTATTTGACAATTTATTAGAGATAAAAGCCAACACAATAAAGAAAATGAACTAAAACCTTGATTGGAAGAGATAAAGCATAACTATACCTTTGTAAATATATGACATAATTCTCTTCACAGAAAGTACTGAAAAAATAATTACCAGAATTAATAAGTGCCTTGGAATTTTTCAGGATTCAAGATTAACATACACTCAATATATAAAAACCAATGTAATAAAGCATATCAGTAGAATAAAGCCAACCCATGGGATCATCTCAAAGATGCAGAAAAATCATTTGAGAAAGTTCAACACACTTTCATGATAACATACTAGGGGTAGAAGACAACTTCCTCAATCTGATAAAGAACATCTACAAAACCCCACAACTGACAAAATACTGAAGAGCAGAAGAATAAAATCTGCCCTCAAAGCCAAGATTAAGTTATAGGGCACCTGGTTGGCATAGTCAGTTAAGTGTTCAACAAGGTCCACATCAGCTCTGCACTAGGCATGGAGCCTGCTTAAGAGTCTCTCTCTCCCCTCTATCTGCCTCTTCCCATGTGCTGTCTCTCTCTCTCTCTCTCTCTCTCTCTCTCTCTAGAATACATAAATAAATCTAAAAAAAAAAAAAAACAATTAGAAGTCAAAGATAGCTTCTCACCACTTCTATATAACACTTTGTACTGAATATCTTAGCCATTGCAATTGAGCTATAATATAAAAAGAAATAAAAGGCATCTAGATAGGAAAGGAATAAGTAAAACTCTATTTGAGATGACATGTTCCTATCCATATAACAGCTTAGGGAACACACAAAACTAAACTATTAGAACTAATAAACAAGTTCAACAAGATTGCAGGATAGAAAAATCGATGTACAAAAATCAACTTCATACACTGGCAACAATCTAAAAATGAAATAAATTCCAAATTTGGTAACATCAAAAATATTTAAGAATACACTTACAAGAGATATTCAAGATTTGTACAACTGAAAACTACCAAATACCTATGAAAGTAATTATAGAAGACCTAAAAAGTGGAAAGAAATTTCGTGTTCATGAATGGGAATACTTAACTATTGGTAAATGGGGTAAACACTTCAAATTGTGCTACAAATTTCATCTAATTTCTATCAAAATCCCACTTAACTTTTTTTGTACAAGGAACCCAGAATAGCTGAAACAGGCTAAATAAATAAATAAATAAATTTAGAAGACTCATACTTCTAGAGTTCAAAACTTACTAGAAAGCTGCACTAATCAAGATAGAGTGGTCATGACTTAATGATGAATATGTACACAAATGGAATCTATATAAACTCCAGGAATAAATTAATATATTTATTGTCAACTGATTTTTTATAAGGATGCCAAGACCATTTCAATTGGGAGAGAATATTATTTTCAAGAAATGGAGCTTGACATCTATGTGCAAAAGAATGAAGTTGAAACTTTATTTCATACCTTATGCAAAAATTAACTGAAAATGGCCTTTGGGTCTTTAGACCTAAATGTAAGATCTGAAAGTATAAAACTCTTTGAAGAAAATATGCTGTAAATCTTTATGACCTTAGATTAAGCAAAGATTTCTTAGATATGACACTTAAAGCAAATGCAACTAAAGAAAAAATAGATAAATTGGACTTCATCAAAATGAAAATGTGCCTCAAAGGATACTATCAAGAAAATGAAAAGATGATTGAGAGAATTGGAGGAAATACTTTCAAAACATATATCTCATAAAGGCTTATTATTCAATGTGTAAAGAATTCATAAGTCAACAAGAAAAGAGAAATAATACAAATAATAAATCAGTGAAGGATTTGAATAGACATTTCTCCATAAAAAATATACAAATGGACAATAAGCACATGAAAAATTGTTAGTCATGAGGGAAATGTAAATAAAAACCACAATAATATACAACTTCACATCCCCCAAGATGGCTATAATTAAAAACAAAAAAGATAACAAATATTAGTGAGGTTGTGGAGAAAATGTAACCCTTTTATATTACTGGTCAGAATGGAAAATGATGCAGCCATTTCAGCAGTTACTCAAAGAGTGAAAATAGTAATCATATGACCTAACAATTCCCTTGTTTATAGCCAAGAGACTTGAAAACATCTTCACATAAAAATATGTACATGAATATTCATAACAACATTTTTTTTGTAACAGCCAGTACTTGTAAACAACTAAAATACTCATTAATGGATGAACTTATAAACAAAATGTGGTATGTCCAAGTAATAGAATATCATTCAGTTATAAAAAGAAATGAAGGGGCACCTGGGTGGCTCAGTGGGTTAAAGCCTCTGCCTTCAGCTCAGGTCATGATCCCAGGTTCCTGAGATGGAACCCCAAGTCGGCCTCTCTGCTCAGCGGGGAGCCTGCTTCTTTTCCTCTCTCTCTGCCAGCCTCCCTGCCTACTTGTGATCTCTGTCTGTCAAATAAATAAATAAAATCTTTAAAAAAAAAAAAAAGGAAAGAAAGAAATGAAATACTGACGTATGTTACCACCTGGAGGAGCCTTGAAAAACATTATGCTAAGTGAAATAAGCCATATACAAAAGGCCGTAGGTCAGAATACTCTACTTTTGGGCGCCTGGTTGGCTCAGTGGGTTAAGCCGCTGCCTTCGGCTCAGGTCATGATCTCAGGGTCCTGGGATCGAGTCCCGCATCGGGCTCTCTGCTCAGCAGGGAGCCTGCTTCCTCCTCTCTCTCTGCCTGCCTCTCTGCCTACTTGTAATCTCTCCCTGTCAAATAAAAAAAAAAAAAAAAAAAAAAAAAAGAATACTCTACTTTTATGAATGTTCAGAAAAGCCAAATGATAGAAAAAAGAGAGTAGATTAGTGGGGAAGTAAGGGTCATCACTGATGGATGCAAAGTTTATCAACTGTATTTCTAAGTAGTAAGAATAAAAACTGAAAATTGAAATTATTTAAAATGCCATTTACAGTATTATCAAATATGAAATCATTAGGATAAACCTCACAAAAGATCTGTGCACTGAAAACTAAAAATGATGCTTAGAATTTAAAATAGATCTAAGCAAAAGGAGAGAGATAATTTGTTAGTGGGCTGGAACACAAAGTATTGTCAATTCTCTCCAAATTGATGTATAGATTCAATGCAATCCAAATAAATATGGCAGCAGATTTCTTATGTAAAAATTCTGAATGTGATTCTAAAATTCATATGGAAATGCATGGGACTTACATTAGATAATACAATGAAAAAAATAAGAACAATGTGGCAAGAACATAATGTTATAGTAAACAAGATAGTGTGGTATTGTAAATAATTGTCAGAAACTAAACAATTGATAACTGAAATTTTTTCAGAAGGTACCAGAAATATAGCAGGTAGGAAATATTACAGGTAACAAGAGGTTACTTTCCCAGTCCATTTAAGAATTTAACGTACTGGGGCGCCTGGATGGCTCAGTGGATTAAAGCCTATGCCTTCAGCTCAGGTCATGATCCCAGGGTCCTGGGATCAAGCCCCTCATTGGGCTCTCTGCTCAGCGGGGAGCCTGCTTCCTCCTCTCTCTCTCTCTTTGCCTACTGGTAATTTCTGTCTGTCAAATAAATACAAAAATAAAAATCTTTAAAAAAAAAGAATTTAATGTACAGAACTTTAAAATGAGTGTGTAAGGGCTTTTCTTTTCACTGAAGTTGTCACTGTAGAAATTGTCACTGTAGAAATTGAATTGATAAGTAATATAATAAGGTGTCAGCTCAGTTTTGAATTGAATACAAATATTTTCAAAATAAATTCCAAAATTATTTTGTATTTTATTACTGTTGGTCAGATTGACATTCAACTGTGCTTTAGAAAATATTTCTGGTAAGTAAATAAAAAATGCCTCTTCTCCTTTCTCCTTCTTTTCCTTCAACATCTCCTCCTCTTTCTCCTTCTTCTTCAATTCAAACTTTGTATTTTAATGTACCTTTTTACTTACTAATTATGTCATAATAACATAAATAAAATGCCATTCACTTTACTATAATAGACTTTAGGAGAAGGCAAATCAGTTAAAAACAGTGTGAGTTGGTCAAATTTTATAGATTCTTGCAAGGTCAATGTCTTTTGGCAAATCAGACCTCCTGCACAAAATGTAGATGAATCACTATCTAATAAATACTTAAGGGACTGCTGCAGTACACTGTCTTCATTAAATTGCTATTTGTGACTGACAGTTAAGGTCTGTGATTATAAGAATGTCTATTAATTCAGAAACATTAAAAGCTCTAATGTCAGCAAAAAATATCTAAACCATTTTTGCTGAGTAGTACTACATATTGAAATAAGTATTCAAATGATATGATTTTTCAAGTAGCTGCCATAAATGTAGTTGCAGATACTTTTTAAATATCTGCAAGGCATTTTGCTAGAAACTACCAGTAAACACTTGATCACAAAGATAATACCTTCTAAAACAATGATCCAAGTGATTTCATATGCTAACTTATTTAATCTTCTTTACAACCATTAGTAACCGTTATCTCCATTACAGATGGGGAAAGCTATGAAATAGAAAGATCTAGTAACTTCCTTAAGTTTATACAACCCATGTACTAAAATTACATTAAAAAAATGGAAGCAGTCTTATTCTCAGGAACATTACTTCCATAGTAACTCAATGGCATAAATATTCACCATTTCAAAATCCATATATCTGCAGCAAGGATATCCAGTTTTGTTCAGCAACTGAGTTAGTGATAGATAAGGGAGGGGGTACAGATAGCAGCATTGGCCTCTGGCTCATTTTTTCCCTCTGGACTTTTTTACTTAAAATAATTATAGAGTCAAAAAAGTTACAAAAATAGTATTAAAAAGTCCCAAGTACCCTCCACCCAACTTCCCCCAATGATGACAACTGAACACAGATGAACACAGAAACTGACACTGGTATATTTCCATTAACTTGGCTATATACTGTATTCAGTTTTCAACATTTTAAAATCTGTATTTGGGGGTGTATGTGTCTGTGTGTATGTGTGTTTATAGTTCAATGCGATTTTATTTTTTGTATAGATTAACTTATTTCACATATAGTTTCATGTCCCATGTATAGACTTACAATTCTTACCAATGATCTGATAGTATTAGAACCAATCCTTTCTTCTCATCCTTAGTCATCCCAGTGGTTCCATCACTTTGAATCTCATCATCCAGCTCTGCTCTTGAACTCATCAGTCCTGGTTTACTAACTTGGAACACAAAGAAGAGGCAGAGTTTCCGATTCTTTTTTATTAGGAAAACCTTCCTGTCTTGTGCAAATACAACTAGAAATTCCTAATAGTAGGAAGGAAAGCTTTGTCCAACTCAATCACATAGCATGTGCCCACCAATTTCCCTGGATATATCAGGGAACTTTTTTCAACCCCATTTGAGTCTGAGCTCAGTCAACATGCCCAACAGACTCAACCTCATGAAGTATTTCTGTTTAGATGCTCCAAGACACTTCCAGCTCATCATTTATAAAACAATACACAATTTTGTGGTTATGTTTCCTTTTTTTTTTTTCCAGAATTCTCGCTTTCAGTGAAGCACACCATTTTGACAAATACTAGACCCCTTTTTCATTGGCCTCTGCCTCTTCCAAATTTAATTCATTGCCAAATTATGGCAACTTTGTATCTTTGTTCTCTCCTTGTTATCCTTGTGTACTCTCTTGGCTAGATTCTCTTAGCTACTGCTATATTTTAAGCCTTTAATATTTTTGTCTGAGTGATATCATTTGCCTTTTAACTGTTCTTTCTGTTTTCACAAAGACATAATATATCCCTTATATTCCATTCTTCTATCAGACTGAGTTTAAATAACATGTAGCATTTGGACACACTCTCACGTTAGATACTAGTCATTAAGTTCACCAAAGCTATAGGATACAATTCAAATTCCTTAGAATTATAGTTATGATTCTTATAATTTTATCATTTCTATCTCTTCACTTTCATATCCTATGAATTCCCTTCCCAGAACTGAGGCTTCTATGAAGGTCAAACTACTAGAGTTCATAGAAAGGCATATATTCTCTTATATCTCCATGCTTTTGCAAATACACATTCAATTCTTCCCTTAAAAACATATCCTTGCCTTCTTAAATCACAGACTTCCATTCATCCTTCATAACTCAGAAAAACTCTTTTCTAAGAAGCATTTCATTGTCTCTACTCCACCCAGCTATTCACAATGTTTCCAATATACATTATAATTTCATACTACATACTACATACTACTTTCCATCTTACCAAGTGGAAAACATTGAGTGTTAGGACTGTTACTTATTTCTATATTTTTAGTATTCGAGATGTATTATAATTTTCATGAATATCTGTTGAATAAAGATGTCATTAACATCAATTAAAATCAAAGGATATAATTGCTTCAAGTGACCTGAGAAATTATTTTCTTTATATCCTTCATTTTGTGGGTGATAAAGTTGAGTCCCAGAGAGCTATCCATGAGGACAAGTTATGGTTCAACTGAGTCCCCCAAGAAGATATGTTGACATCTTAACCTCCAGTATGTCAGGATATGGCTTTATTTGGAAATAAGATCATTGCAGACATAGTTAATTTAAGAGGAAGATACATTGGAATAGGATGGCCTCTTAATCTGATATGCCTGGTATTTTTATAAGAAATGAGAGGACCCAGACACATAAGGGGAGGATGCTATATGGTAAAAGAAACAGCAACTGAAGTGTTATGTCTGCAAACTAAGGAATGTCAAGGATTGCTGGCAAACCACCAAAAGCCAGAAAGAATTCTCCCCCACAGGCTTCAAATGGAGCATGTCCCTACCAACAACTTATTTCTGACTTCGAAGTCTCCATAATTGTGTCTAGGATCCATGTTCCTGACAACCTATTTCTAATATTTTTTATTCCACCCCAGTAACAAAATGTGTATGCTGTTCTAAAGATAAATAAATTTACTTTTGTAAACAGACTTTATTGATAAAACATATATTACCTTTGTTTTTTGCAGATACTGCTTTCATTTTATTACAGAGGTCCTTTGAATAGAGTTATTCTGTCTCTGACATGTTGCTTTCTTTGGGAAGACACACATTTGGGGCTGGCTATTAAAGGATAACCTGGAATAAATTATACATTCAGCTTCATGTTTGTGGTGAGTCCTATGATGGTTATTTTTATATGTCAACTTTTCTATAGTGCCCAGTTTGGTCAAATACCAGTCTAGATGTTGCTGTGAAACATTTAAATATATCTGGTTAACATTTACAATCAACAGACTTTGAGTAAAGCAGATTACGATCTACCAATCGGTGTACCTCAACCAAGCAGTTGAAGATTGAAAAATGAAGATTGAGATTTCCTAGGAGAAGCAATTCTGTCTCAAGACTGTAATATCACTCTTGTCGTGAATTTCCAGCCTGCTGAACTTCCCTTCCTTACATATCTCCAATTTTCCAGCCTCAACAATCCCATAGCCATAAGCCAATTCCTTAAAATTCTGACCTCTCCCTCCCTATATAGACTCTAGACAGATGATACAGATCTCTGAATAGATAGACAGAGATATAGATATACAGATATAGATACAGTGTTTTCTCTGGAGAACCATGAATAATACAGATCCCAACTAATGATGTGATACCATTTAAATGCAAAGTGTAAAAGAAGAGATAGCTGGAACCTGGGAGGAGTGATGACTAAATAACCATGAGACAAAGCC
This sequence comes from Mustela nigripes, assembly GCF_022355385.1. Lineage (NCBI taxonomy): Eukaryota > Metazoa > Chordata > Mammalia > Carnivora > Mustelidae > Mustela > Mustela nigripes. The sequence continues at coordinate 70,397,698 of NC_081561.1, forward strand.
CTATGGGACAAAAAAAGCAAGGTCTCCTCAAAGAGCTGTATCAGAGCTAAACAGCTTATGCTGTGATTTTCCTAGTTCCCCAATACAAATTGTAACACAAAGACTATATGGAATGCATGGATATGTGAAGGTTCTAAAATGTGATCAAGTGAGATGAAGGAATGGTTGGTTTGCAAATACAACACAGCCTTCTATAAGGATGAGTTAATTACCAACTGCTTAAGGACCCTAAGGACTATGAAGTCAATGAACAAAGTTTTGTTTTATTTTTTTTGTTTTTTCTTTTCCAAGTTGTGAAGTGGGTTGAGGGGAATCAAGAGATGATTCCTCTATAGGAAAGAGGCCCACACTTAATTCAATTGAATATTATTCTGCCACTCATCTACCTTTCTCTCTCTCATGTAGATATAGATATAAATAGATATAGATATAGATATTATAGATATAGATAAAGATATATATCTTACTCCACTGAACAGTAACCTTACTCCATATACTCACATAAGTACACATAATCACACACAGTTCTACGACCAGGAAAGCTGCAATATGGTATAAAAATCCTTATACTGAATTTATATCCTGATACTTTACTGAATTCCTGTACAAGTTCTAGCAGTTTGGGAGTGGAGTCTTTTGGGTTTTCCATATATAGTATCATATCATCTGCGAAGAGTGATAATTTGACTTCTTCTTTGCCAATATGGATGCCTTTAATTTCCTTTTGTTGTCTGATTGCTGAGGCTAGGACTTCTAGTACTATGTTGAAGAGCAGTGGTGATAATGGACAACGCTGTGTTCCTGACCTTAGCAGAAAAGCTTTCAGTTTTTCTCCATTGAGAATGATACCTGCGGTGGGTTTTTCATAGATGACTTTGATGATATTGAGGTATGTGCCCTCTATCCATACACTTTGAAGAATTTTGATCAGGAAGGGATGCTGTACTTTGTCAAATTCTTTTTCAGCATCTATTTGAAAGTATCTTTCTTTTATTGATGTGTTGTATCACATTGATTGATTTGCAGATATTGAACCAACCTTGCAGCCCAGGAATAAATCCCACTTGGTCGTGGTGAATAATCCTTTTAATGTACTGTTGAATCCTATTGGCTAGTATTTTGGTGAGAATTTTCGCATCTGTGCTCATCAAGGATATTGGTCTGTAGTTCTCTTTTTTGATGGGATCTTTGTCTGGTTTGGGGATCAAGGTGATGCTGGCCTCATAAAATGAGTTTGGAAGTTTTCCTTCCATTTCTATTTTTTGCAACAGTTTCAGGAGAATAGGAATTAGTTCTTCTTTACATATTTGGTAGAATTCCCCTGGGAAGCTTTCTGGCCCTGGGCTTTTGTTTGTTTGGAGATTTTTGATGACTGTTTCAATCTCCTTACTGGTTATGGGCCTGTTCAGGCTTTCTATTTCTTCCTGGTTCAGTTGTGGTAGTTTATATGTCTCTTAGAATGCATCCATTTCTTCCAGATTGTCAAATTTGTAGGCATAGAGTTGCTCATAGTATGTTCTTATAATAGTTTGTATTTCTTTGGTGTTAGTTGTGATCTCTCCTCTTTCATTCATGATTTTATTTATTTGGGTCCTTTCTCTTTTCTTTTTGATAAGTCTGGCCCAGGGTTTATCAATCTTATTAATTCTTTCAAAGAACCAGCTCCTAGTTTCGTTGATTTGTTCTATTGTTTTTTTTTTTGGTTTCTATTTTATTGATTTCTGCTCTGATTTTTATGATTTCTCTTCTTCTTCTGGGTTTAGGGTTTCTTTCTTGTTCTTTTTCCAGCTCCTTTAAGTGTAAGGTTAGGTTGTGTACCCGAGACCTTTCTTGTTTCTTGAGAAAGGCTTGTACCGCTATATATTTTCCTCTCAGGACTGTCTTTATTGTGTCCCACAGATTTTGAACCATTGTGTTTTCATTATCATTTGTTTCCATGAATTTTTTCAATTCTTCTTTAATTTCCTGGTTGACCCATTCACTCTTTAGAAGGACAGAAATCAGTTGCATTTCTCTACACCAATAAGACAGAAGAAAGAGAAATTAAGGAGTCAATTCCATTTACAATTGCACCCAAAACCATAAGATATTTAGGAATAAATCTAACCAAAGAGGCTAAGAATATATACTCAGAAAAAAAGTACTCATGAAAGAAACTGAGGAAGAAAGAAAGAAATGGAAAAATGTTCCATGCTCCTGGATTGGAAGAATAAATATTGTGAAAGTGTCTATGCTACCTAAAGCAATCTACGCATTTAATGCAATTCCTATCAAAGTACCATCCATCTTTATAAAAAAAAAATGGAACAAATAATCCTAAAATTTATATGGAACCAGAAAAGACCTCGAATAGCCAAAGGAATATTGAAAAAAAAAAAGCCAAAGTTGGTAGAATCACAATTCCACACTTCAAGCTCTATTCCAAAGCTGTCATCATCAAGACAGCATGGTACTGGCACAAAAACAGACACATAGATCATTGGAACAAAGTACAGAGCCCAGAAATAGACCCTCAACTCTATGATCAACTAATCTTTGACAAAGCAGGAAAGAATGTCCAATGGAAAAAAGGCAGCCTCTTCAATAAATGGTATTGGGAAAATTGGACAGCCACATGCAGAAAAATGAAACTGTACCATTTCCTTATACCACACATGAAAATAGACTCAAAATGGATGAAGGACCTCAATGTGAGAAAGAAATCCATCAAAATCCTTGAGGAGAACACAGGCAGCAAACTCTTCGACCTCAGCCGCAGCAACATCTTCCTAGGAACATTGCCAAAAGCAAGGGAAGCAAGGGCAAAAAGATCAAAAGCTTTTGCACAACAAAGGAAACAGTTAACAAAACCAAAAGGCAACTGACAGAATGGGAGAAGATATTTTCAAACAACATATCAGATAAAGGGCTAGTGTCCAAAATCCATAAAGAACTTAGCAAACTCAACACCCAAAGAACAAATAATCCAATCAAGAAATGGGCAGAGGACATGAACAGACATTTCTGCAAAGAAGACATCCAGATGGCCAACAGACACATGAAAAAGTGCTCCATATCACTCGGCATCAGGGAAGTAAAAATCAAACCCACAATGAGATATCACCTCACACCAGTCAGAATGGCTAAAATTAACAAGTCAGGAAATGACAGATGCTGGCGAGGATGTGGAGAAAGGGGAACCCTCCTACACTGTTGGTGGGAATGCAAGCTGGTGCAACCACTCTGGAAAACAGCATGGAGGTTCTTCAAAATGTTGAAAATAGAACTACCCTATGACCCAGCAATTGCACTACTGGGTATTTACCCTAAAGATACAAACGTAGTGATCCAAAGGGGCATGTGCACCCGAATGTTTATAGCAGCAATGTCCACAATAGCCAAACTATGGAAAGAACCTAGATGTCCTTCAACAGATGAATGGACAAAGAAGATGTGGTATATATACACAATGGAATACTATGCAGCCATCTAAAGAAATGAAATCTTACCATTTGCAACGACGTGGATGGAACTAGAGGGTATTATGCTTAGCGAAATAAGTCAAGCAGAGAAAGACAACTATCATATGATCTTCCTGATATGAGGAAGTGGAGATATAACATGGCGGGTAAAGGGGGTAGGAGAAGAATAAATGAAACAAGATGGGATTGGGAGGGAGACAAACCATAAGTGACTCTTAATCTCACAAAACAAACTGAGGGTTGCTGAGGAGGGGGATTGGGTGAAGGGGGGTGGGGTCATGGATGTTGGGGAGGGTATGTGCTTTGGTGAGTGCTGTGAAGTATGTAAACCTGACAATTCACATACCTGTACCCTGGGGGTTAAAAATATATTACATGTTTATAAAAAAAAATTAAAAAAAATCCTATACTAAAGAACCTTAGAATATACTAGGAAAGGTAAAGACCTTTAGAAATGTCTAATGAATTCCAGATGGGATAAATGCCATACTCCCTTAATAAGACTTCTCCATTTCCCTCAGTCACTACTCACTATGCTCCTGCAGCTCTCAACCCATGCCTCTCCAATACAGAACATATCATGTTGTTTATATATATTGGTTTATATATAGTGGTTTTGGTATTGGTATATATATTTGGTTTTGGTATTGGTTATATATTGTTTATATATATTGGTTTTTATCCTGTTTCCCTATTGACTTGACCTCCCACTTGACTATGAACTCCTTAGAGCAGCATTGCTATACATCGTTCTTACTCATCCTTGTGTTGTCTCTCATCCTAGCTCCCAAGACAATGTCTCGCATGGTTTGGGTAATTAAAATGCTCTACTGCTCAGCAGGGAGTCTGCTTCTCCCTATCCCTCTCTACTCCTTCTCCCATCAGCCACTCCTGCTCATGGGCTCTCTCTCTCTCTCAAATAAATAAATAAAATCTTTAAAAAAAAAAAAAAAGAGCAGAGCACCTGGGTGGCTCAATGGGTTAAGCCTCCACCTTCAGCTCAGGTCATGATCTCAGGGTCCTGGAATTGAGTCCTGCATCAGGCTCTCTGCTCAGCAGGGAGCCTGCTTCCCTCTCTCTCTTTTTGCCTTCCTCTCTACCTACTTGTGATCTCTCTCTGTCAAATAAATAAATAAAATCTTTTTTTTTTAATTTTAAAAAAATAAGTAAAAGTTTAAAAAAAAAGAGTAAATGAATTTCAGAACAAAAACATTTATTATGGTCAAAGAAAAAGGTAAAAGAACATCTCTCAATTAAAAATATGAGAGACAATCATAAGACACAAATGCTGGCCTTAAAAGCATGTAGCCAAATTCCATTAGGTCATGTTGTAGAATGGCTTACAACACTGTGTCACTTTGGAGTCTGCAATGACTAAGTGAGTAATTGAGCACTTAACAAAAATATTTTCCTGACTCTGTCCTTTCCCATCTCTCTGAATATGAGTATCATGGAGACTATATACAGAGGCATTTCTAAGGTAGTGATCTTTATTCTTCCAGGGTCCCAGCCTCTTTAACAATATCAAAGACTTGTGAAGAAACAGGATATATATATATATAAATATATGTTTTTAATTTTTCACTTGCAGTGTCAGTTCATCATTACTGAGTCATATACTAAGCCATTACTATACTTGTTTAGGTGTGTATTTGATTTTAATCCTTTAAGCTTATTTATGTGATAGAAAATAGAAATTGTGGTGTCTGAAGAAATATGGACTGGTAACGCTTGTTAATCTAAACCAAACAGAATTTTTGGAAATTTATCTCTTAACTTAACTACTCGAATCTCCAGAATACAAGAAATAATTACAAAAACCCTATAATTTATTTAAAGTCTCAACATGCACAATTCTTACCAATGAATTTAGAAAAGTAGAGTAACTAATGCATTTACCTTCAACTTCTCCCTCCACTCTGACAGAAAATCTATTTTTAGCGTGATTATACCAAAAAGATACACAACATAATAAAGTAAGTAATTCAATCTTCCAGGAAAGAAAAATCTAATGAGACTATTTGTAGATAATTTTCAAGGGATAAAATTTATTTAATGATATGCCAATTTCTCATTCCCTAAGGCACAAATATAATACCACTAACTGAAAACTGAGCCCCAAATGCCAACCATTAAGATTCTCAGAAAATAATACATAGATACCTAGATATGTAGTTAGACAACACAAAAAATAGCTCTGATTTGTAATGTGTATTGGATTATTTTATCCATTTGATTTTTATAACTTTTGCCTTTTTTATCTATCTGAGGAACTACATGGGGGAAAACAAACAAACAAAGCAAAACAAAACAAAAACCAAAAACACCTGAACTGAGAGCTAACCTGGAGTAATGGAAAAAAGGGTGGTTTGTGGTTAAATAGGCAGTCAGCCTCTCTCAAATTTATTTCTGTTATTTTACAACTGTGTGATGATGGGAAAACACTTTCAAACACACACTTTCAGTTTAATTCTGAGAATATTAAATAAAGGAAACAGAAATACATAAAAATACTTATCATGAAGAATTCCATAAAGGAGTCTCATAATGAATATCAAGTCCCCTCTCCTCTTTTCTAGTCTTGGGGTTTTCTTTTTTTAATCAATAATATGTGTGGGCCAAAGTTCTCATTCTCCCGTCCCACCCAACAAAATAATCAAAACATGGTAAGATGATTAAAGAGATAATAAAAGAGTTGTAAAAGAGTCTACTTTTGATATTTAATTGCTAAAAAACTTAAGTTTCTCTTTCCTTTCCATTCTGTCTACATGTGGACAAAGTAGTGAGAAAGCCCAGTTGTACCTTCCTTCGACACCATAAAGAAGTTAATATCACATAAACCCTATAAGGAATTCTTACCCCAGCCTCACTCCCTAACTACCGTAAGACTCCAAGTCCGTTGCTCCTTCTTATTCTCTCAAGACATTTTTACACCAGACTTGGAACATACTATCATTTACCCAAAAAAGCATCATATGAGTAACAATTTTTTTTTATATCCTCTAGGTGCACAAGTGGCTTCATCAGTCCCCACATCCAAACCTAATTTTGGATTGAGAGACCCATCCCATCTCTATGAAAGGTCAGAACAATGGAACACCACGAGCAGAGTGTGTAGTAATGACCACCACCACTAGCAGCCTTTCTTCTCTTTCTTTGGCTTGAAACACAACTCTGCTGTTTGTGGTCTAGCATGTGCTCAGCATTTGCTGAGTCTTAAGAAATTCCTGTTAGAGATTTAACCAACTGAAGACAAAATTTTCAAGTATTTAGGGGAATACTTGAAAGTATTTAGGGGAATTAAATTAGATTAAAGTCCTCTTTAAAATGACATTTACTTGTATATCTCAGTTTAGACTCATCTATAAATTTTAGACTAAATTGTGAATCTCCAATTCAGCATAATCTGTGCATTACACTAGGCCAATGGAACAACTCTTACACTGTAACTGCTGGTTCTGTGTGTCAAGCAGGCATTGACCTTAATCTCTAGAGTTTTCAGGGCTAAAGACTACTACCCTGTGCATTATGTGGTACCATTGGGTGGTCACTTGAAGAAGAGCAGTCAACCTGTGGCAGGCTGAGGTCATATTTCGAAAGGTAAAAGGCTCACTCAGACCCTCTATTGGCCTTTGCTGATGCTGCTACCCACACCTTTGTTGTAAAAAAAGATCCAGATCCTCAGGGATCTGGGAGGAAACCCATGTCCCTTTCCCAACCTATGGGATAGCCAAGGGTTTTTTTTTCAAACTCGACATTTAAGTTCCAAGTCCTTATATCCAATAAAGCAATCACTGCTATGGGAAAAGATTTCTTACCCTGATGATACCAATTTATAACTTTCATAAGGAAGAAACTTATAAATATGAGAAAGGTAGTGACAAACCACAACTAAAATACACTCAGTTACTACAGAAAGAGAGAGAGAAAGAAAGAAACTAGACAGGGAGAACAAACAAACAAAAACTAAAAAAATAGGTCACAATTTGACCCAGATGGATACCATATACTCACTAAAATAATTTTTATAACAAACGATAAAAGGTGATGGATTCTGCACTTCTACAACACAGGTTCTGAGTCTACTTTAACATCTACTGAGATGCACTGATTTGCAAACTTCCCATGGTCTTAACCAATACTGGGGCTCGAATTACAGTTATGCTTTGAAATCCATTAAATATAAATATTACCCTTTATACTCTTAAGCTACCATATATAAAGTAGAAAATAAATATTTATACTTTACCTTATTCTTCCAGTTTAGGCTAGTGCTTTGCCTAAGTTCCCCATGGTTATATTCTAAAATATCCATAGCAGTTATGGAGGCTGTTAACTCAACAAGTGTCAAATAAAAATTAAGTCCCTGACATTTACAATGGGCTTGACAAAACAGGCCCTATACCCTAACCTTACCCACCAGTTAAAATAGTTAACATTTTAGAGAAGTGTTATTATCCCCATTGCTCCATTAAACAGCTCAATTTGGTCTATTCTTAGAAAGAATGGATGGTACCTCAGGGTGGATTACTACCACCTCACTGTGATTGGTCCCACTCATTAAGGCCCCCAAACCTATTGTAACTGAAATTACTGGCTCCATACAATCGGTATTTGATAAATATTTTGCCATTACTGACTTGAATAAGTTCTATTAAATATCTATTTCAACAGCCTCGTAGCTGCAGTTTGTTTTCATGAAGACACAGTATTTCTTTCCTTGGCTACCAATGGAGTACTTCAACAGTCGTGCCTTGCATAAGATTTTAACCACACCCAACTTTCTCCAGAAGTACAGTTATAATTTTATATCAAGAACATTTTTCTCTGAGGAACTTCATTTGACACACATAATCAGAACATACAAATAGTCACAAAGGACGCACAAAAAGGGGATGGCCCCAGCGTCTCAGTTGAATTACTGAAAATTATTTGGTCAACTGAGGACAGGAAACAGTTAATGACCCCATCGGCATCTACAATGTTAAAAGAAGCTCAAGATTTTTTTTTTTTTTTTAATTTTACTTATTTGACAGAGAGAGAGAGAGCACAAGCAGGTAAATGGAGGCAGAAGCAGGCAATAGCAGCCTGAGCAACAGACATGAAAATATTCCAGTAAGACCACACTCCTTGAAAGCCCCCTGAAAAGAGAGTAAAGAAGAGGAGAGAAAGTACTTACCAAGTTTACACCGAAGCTCAGAGTCCAAATGAAAAGACTCAAAGCCCCATGTTCAGCACAAAATGATGAAATTTTAGAATATAAATGAGGTGTGGAGCCAACCAAGAAAGAATTCTTGAGATATTTCTGGTGCAAAAAGCTGATTCTATAAAGCAGGAAGACAGGAACCATGTTCAAAAAGAGCTGCTGCCCTCAGGTTGTGTGGGGTTGCTGATTATATACTATGGGACTGGGGAGGTAAGGAACAGGGAGGTTTCAAAAGAACTTTCATATGCTAAAGAAGACCTACAGGATACTGGATACCAGAGGCATTGCCAATGTCAAGCAAAGGTTTTTTTGTTTTGTTTTGTTTTGTTTTGTTTCCCTCCTACAAGGCCTTAAGATTAAGATAGTTGGGAAATTCCTGGAAGAGTATCATAGAGGTCCCACGCAAGAGTGGGGAGTGGGGAGAGGTTGCAGGGTGTCAGCTTCTGCGTGTCCTTAGCTGGTGTTCTGTTCCATCATCAATAGTGCCAAAGTCATCTATTCCAGAGTTTTTGGCTTCTTGTGCAGCTTCTTGTGCAGCTTCTTGAGCCAAATAAGTGAACCACTAAGGAAATTCACATACTTTATGTATGGGGGGATCCTGTCCTGTGTGATGGAGCTCTCTGGAGAGACTCTAATTTTATCCTTTACTCAGAAAACCCCTGGTAAAGGACAGTTCCCAAAGGTCAGCACATCTGGCAAAATTTAGTTAAACATTTTAGCATGGATGCAATGGCCAACAATTAGCTCCCTCTATATATTCTTGCACATTCTTATCACCATTGCCAACAGTCTGGCTACCTGGTTTTGTCAATGACAGCAACATTTCTGTATCCAGTCATTTTCTTTGGGGTAAGGAATGCTGGAAGTCTCTTGCCTCATAAATACCAAAAATATAAATCAATGTCACACAGTTCTCTGCATACACTAAAGTCATAGTACAAGGACTCACTAAAACACTCTTTATCTCCTTTGGGAAGAGCCAAAGGAGTGCCAGGGGCCAAGGCACTCATTTCACTAGTTAAATTGTACAGTGTGTCCGACTGTTAAAAAAAGGAATTAATTAGCTTCAGGCTGTAGGCCTTAGAGAGTGCCATAATGACTTACGTAAACACACGCAAATTCAATGAAATGAAACATGTTATATTTCAGTTATCAGTAAATCTTCAGGCATGAATTGTAGTAAAAAAAACAACTGACTCCATTTTTGATGTTTAAACATTGATAGGTTTTACGCCCACTGCTCCCTGTGCTTTCAGCAGCACATCTGAGAAAGTTGAAAAGAAAGCCTGAATATTCCCTCTTTTGGCATCATTGGAAAGTTCAAAACATACAAACACAACTTTACACAGGTGGAGGCCTTCATCCCAGTCCACCCCTTATCACCATAAAACGGTAAGCCAGTGTCCTTCCATAATCTTTTCCCAACCCATTTTTGGATCAGCTTGGAAGCCAGCTTTGATCTTTCTCATTATGTGATCTCCTCATGTAACCAATAAATCTTTCCATGCCCTCTGGGTATATGTGTGGTGTCATCAGTCTCAATATACAAATGACATTGAGTGGGGAATCTATCTTCGTTCCTAGGGCTAATCTCAAGGAGATAAATACATCATTTCCATAAAGTGTGCTTTGTTGGAAATGGAGTCTTACTGCTCTTCATACATTTACTCACTTTGTATTTCTCTTTTCTTTTTCATTCTTCTGATTCTTTCTTGATTGGACTTGTCTCCTCTGCGATCTTCTCCATCCCACTTCAAACTTCTTCAACGGAAGGCATTGCAAAGTGGTTTTCCAAGTGTGGTCCAGCAGTATCAGCACCACTTGGAAGCTTGTTAAAAATTCAATTTTAACGTGCCTACTGGATCAGAGATTTAGAGGGTGGGGTATTCAGCATTCTCTTTTAATAAATCTCCAAGTTATCTTGCTATACATAATGTTTGAGAACTACCAGTCTACAAAATAGGATCTGATACAAGGAGAAAGAAATAAATGGTTCAGACTGGTGGTGCTCCAGGATTCTCTTTGTTATTTTATTTCTGTGTTTGCTTTTGAGATGTCAAATGTAAAGTTTAGAGAGTTCATGTTGATATCCCAAGGTATTAAAAAATAATACTAAAAATACATTTTGATATGATCAACCCAAATTTTGGTTTGAATGTCAAAACTGATGATCCAGAATAAGAGAGAAGATTGAGCCAAAACCTTCACTTAAAAAGTTTATTGGCCTGAATTGCTCTATGTGTGTCATGTCTGTGTGGGGGTAGAGACAAATGCACATATATACAATACATATCCTGGGAAATCAGATTGGCAGGAAGTAGGCTGGTTGTTGATTTGTTGTTCTGCCAACTCTCTTTCAGTCAGGGAGACAATTAACAAGCAAGGTGGAATAAATAATCTCTAATGCTCTCTCCAGGTTCAACATTTAAAAGCCTATTAATAGCATTGAAGTTTTCATCTTATGGTCAGAGAGACTACTGCTTTTCCACTTTTCTGGGGGTCAGATTTTCTGCTGCAAATATTTCTTTAAAGAAAGCCCCCCCAAAAAAGAAAACTTTTCCCATATCTGTATATATTTTCCCACTTGCAAAATCTTCACAGTAGGGTACAAATGGAATTTTTTTCCTACTACTTTCTAATTGTGTTTGGTAATTGAGTTTTTCTTATGGGAAAAATTATATTATAATGGAAAGATTAATCCAGTGGTTATCAAAAGATATTATTTAGTATGAACAAAAAAAGTTAACATTTTCTTCATTTATAACTTTATATTTTCAAGGTCATCTTATATTCTTTCTGCCAAGACTTTGTGAAGATCAGGATTTTTCTAGTTTTTGTTCTCTTCTTTAAATTTTTATATTTATAGAGGTCTATAGTGTTACAATAATTTTAATATATAAAAAATGAACTTAAAAGTAAAAAAATAAACTAAAATAACCTAAGCCTTTGAAAAATTTTGTGTATGCAGATGCTTTCAATTTAAAATTATTATGTTTCAAAGGTAATTATGGGATGAGTTCAGTTTCTCAAGAACTGACATATCTAACAGTCTCTAATTTTAATATGTTTTTTAAGGTTCATTGACATGATTGTCTTTCTAATGGTGTTTTAATTTGTTTTTTTTTTCTTGCTTGTGTATATTTTTCCTTTTCATTCATTGATTTCTTAATGAAAACTGCAATAAATTTAAGAAAGCATTTCTTTTCTCTATAATATCTCATTTATCTATTTCTGGAAACTCAAATACTGCAAACATTTACAGAGATGACCCCTCATTTACGAATGAATTATTTTAGACTATCCTGCCACTCTGATGGGATGGGGGACTCTTACCTTAGGATATGGAATAATGTCTCCACTCCACTTTATTCCATTTTTCCATGAATAGATTCTTTAATTGTTAATAGTTATCCTTTAAATCCCTGGAAAGGATTAAGACATTCTTAGTTTTTATCTGATTCTGTGTGAAAATGAAGTCACACAACAGAATCTCTTTACTCACATATTACATGATCTAAGAATAGTGAAAAATTTGCACCAAATTCTTGTTGATGCTCATTAGAGCAGTCCTAACCATGGGAATAGAGTCAAGCTAACTAGTCATCTTGGGAACCGAATAGTATCAAAGCAAGCCCCATCCTTCAGGCTAAAGTGCAGGGGGCCCAGAAGCTGACTTAGATTGAGCCAACAGGGCATTAATTAGTTTTTAGCTTTTCTGGGCCGGATGATTTCTAAAATCACATTAAATTATAGGATCTCATATTGAATTAGTTATATTTTACTTGTCATTAATAATATTTAAAACTATCCTAATATTATTAAAACATTATTTATAAATAACATCTTAATTCAGGTTATTTCTAAAGATAGCTAATCTTTTGGATTTTGTTCTAATGCTTGGCTTCATTTGTAATTAATGACATAAAAAAAAGCGTGCTTTGTGCTATCAGTTATCTTACATGTTAGGAGTAGGAATAAGTATTACCAATGCAAAATTAAAAAATTACAGCTCCTGTTGACAATACCACTTTGAAGAAAAAGCTAGGCAGGCATTGTTTATACTTAATACTAGTAGTTAGTATTAATAAAAAGATCCTTCTTTTCCCTACTTTATCTTTACCTTTATTAGCATTCAGTCACATACCTTCAAATTAAGGTTCTGAGCTTTCTTTATCTCTTGTTCTTTAATATCAACTATAGGGTGTTAATTTCTAATGCTGTTTTTATTTTCCTATAGAACAATATGACTGCAGGGTTTGTATTATAAACATTGTGTATATTATATATACATATAGTATATATATACATTGTATGTATATGATTTCTAAAACCCTCTCACTAAAGATCATTTATATTTAAAAATGAAGAAAGGTCCAATTATGAGCCACTTCTCCTCCTAGTTTCTACTTTAACCTTTACTTTTCCCTCAAAGACAAAACTATGCAAAAAAAAAAAAAAGGAAATTTTCCAATTCTTTACAGGAATGAATAATAAATCACAGGATTTATCAGAGTACATGTAATTGAACCTTACCTCATCTATTAGAAAATCTTATGGGATAAAGACCATGTCTGTTGTCTTCATAATTTTACCTCAAACACCTTGCATAAGGTATTACATAGAGCAGTAGTTCATTAATTAGCCACTGAATTTATTGTTTATTTTCCTCCCATTTATTTTATAACTCACTGCAGTCTGTTTTTCTCGCCCATATGCCTTTAAAACTATTTTTGTGATGGTCATTTTTCTAAATACAGCACAAATTTATAGGACTCTTAATTTATTTGACCTTATTTTAATAGTTTCAAACTGTTTTGAGGATGCCTATCTTGGAATTTCCACTTCTTTGATTTATGTAATGATACTTTGATTTCCCTCTCCCCATTTTTTAGTAATCCTCTATCTCCCCCTTTCTCTGAATCTGCTAATCCTTGATGTTCTACACAGTTCCACGTTCAATCCTCTTCTCATTTAATCTCATCAGAAGTATGCCAAAGATTCAACACCCATCTACATGGTTATAATCTCAAGCAATCTTCAAGCTAATGGTTTTCCAAAACCATATATCCAAACCCCCACTATATATCTCCAACCAGATAAACCAAATAGTTTAAACTCAATATGGATAAAACCAAACGTTTAATCTCCTTATCATCTCCTTCTCTACTTGCTGTGAAGTGTGTAAACCTGGTGATTCACAGACCTGTACCCCTGGGGATAAAACTATATGTTTATAAAAAATAAAAAATTAATTTAAAAAAATAAATAAATAAATGTATTTTAATTTTATAGTGCCCATATAGTGAATGGCCCAATCTTTCATCCAGCTTTCAACATTATAAAATCAGTAACTGTCGTTCAGCTCTCCTTTTTGCTCATGTTATTAGGTACCAAATCCTGTTGACTCGGTCTGTTTATAACTTCTTAATTTTCCCCATTCTTTTTATCTCCCCCACAACTACAAGGACAGTCATTCTCATTTCTCACTGAGATCATAAAAACAGTCTCCTAAACAATCCCATGCCTTTATTTTTTTTAACAATCCCATACCTCTAGTCATAGTACTTTTTTCCTTTAACCACTAAAGTAAATATGTCTAAAAATATATGATGCCGTTCCCAGTTTAAAGTCCTTTTACTATTTCTTATTATGTGTAATAAAAAGGACAAACTACATAACAAATTTCTCAGACTCCCGCCTAATTAATGACATTCCCCATCAGTCTCAATTCACCGCTGATTTCTTCTTTGCCGTAGCACCAGGAATGGGAACTATTCCACGTTGCCTGAAGTACACTAGCCAGGTTTCCTCTCAAGTTGTTGTACATGCTTCCTTCCTCAATTTAGTCAGCTCTCAGGTCTCAATCATTACCTCCTCCATGAAGTTTCCTGAAAGGTTGTCCTGCATCCAAAATGCAGCTTTGGGGAACCCTTTATATATTCTGATATCATTTCTTATAGTTATACTATAGAAATTATTACCCTGTATTGTAATGTTCTTTTTTTTTTTTCTCTACCCTTTCCAGTACCCAATTATATTGAAATCACGCGAAGGTAAGAATGACTTATCATTTGTACAGCACAATTCTTGACACAATGCAATTCCTTCATTAATAAGTGAATGAAACCATAACCCGAATCCCAATAAGACTTCTTTTTCAGGAGGTATAGTCCAGTCTCTCAATATTTACAGTGTACATTCATGTCTGTGGATCTTATTGTTTAATATTCACTATTTTTTTACATGAGTATTTTCTTTAAAATGTGCTTTATGGATGCAATGTAATTTAAAGGAATTTAGAAAAATTTTCTAAATTAGTCATGTTCTAATTTCTGTATGCAGTCATTCATTAAATGAATTTCTCTGAAAATATTCAGGCTCCTGCATCTATATCCCTTAATCTTACCTACAAGTCATATGTAACTTAATAAACTGTGCTTTGTGAAATTAAATTAATTGTTTTGAGAAAGCTAGAGAAGATATAACAACGCTTTAATTTAGTTTCTACTTGGTATTTTTAGCTGTAATAGAAAAGCTAACAAACTCAAATCTCAATATTTCACTACCATATGGTGGACACATTTCTGAAATTTAATACAAGGTTAGAAATACAAAGAAGTCAGATGTTGAGCCTAGATTTAGAAAAGGGAATTTAAAGTTTTCTAAAATCATGACTCACTGAATCCGAGGTTTCTCTTATCTCTGTTTTTTATATGGTCTCAACAAAGCAGCTATTTTGATACATAATACAACACTGCAAACTACCCAATATATAAAACAAAACAAAAATACAAAATTGTAATAATTTTTATGTATAGCAGAAATAATTGAGAGGTACTTTAAAAAATTTTCAAGTTATCTTGAAAGTCACCATCATCTTATCATCATTTTTTTTAATGTATGGCTCACTTTGGAGAATGATCCATAAATTATAATATTAAATGCTTTCACTAATATTCTTTTTTTTGTTTAAGATTTTTTTAAATTTATTTATTTGACAGAGAGATCACAAGTAGGCAGAGAGGCAGGCAGAGAGAGAGTGGGGGGGGGGAAGCAGGCTCCCTGCCGAGCAGAGAGCCCGATGCGGGGCTCTATCCCAGGACCCTGAGATCATGACCTGAGCTGAAGGCAGGGGCTTAACCCACTGAGCCACCCAGGTGCCGCTTCACTAATATTCTTAGCAACTTTTTTTTTTTTTTAATTTTAGACTGATTAGATTGAGATGAACTCTCTGGAATGGATTTATATTTACATTTATGCATTTTCTCCACATATATTTCACTTTTAGACCGTACAATAAAGTAGGAGCAAGTATTTCCAGCATAGAGCATATTGAGCCAAAAGTTAAAATGACACTGTTATTTTGAAATGTTATTTTACATCTAATTTACTACCACCTTAAACAATTGAGAGATCAGATATAATGGAATTAGTTATTGCAGTTTCTGAAAAAAAAGATGTAAACATTCTTTTTTTTGTTATTATAAACAATTCTGTTACATGGAGCACTTTCAGTTTGTGGTTATTGTTAAGCAATGTATGTCACATCAACTCTGTTAATTCCATGAGAATGCATATTATCACTTCATTGTCTTTGTAAAGAATGTCATTCATTATTTCACTTAATATTCATTCTCTCAGAATACTAAAGACTATGATTAATACTGCCATGAAGGTGAGGTCGGTGGACAAATAATGAGAACAGTTTAAGAAAGTTTTTTTTCTAGAAGGTATTTAGAAAGTAGCAATCGAAAAAAAAAAGATTTTTTTTAAACCTAAGTTACTTTGTTTATTGAAATGTTTAATTGTGATTGTTATATCAACTTATATTAGACCTTTCCCCATTTGTTTGATTCTCAGAGACATTATTTATCCTTTAGTAAAATCTTTACATCTCTAAAATTATTTTGAAGACTACTGTTTCTTTTTAATGTTTTACCCATAGTCTTCCCACCTTCCATTTTAAAGTCCTATATGCATTTACTCCTTCTTGAAATTAAATCCACCAGTTTCTAAGCCATATGCTTTGTATAATTCATTTTAGTGAGTGCTAAAAATTGGAAATGTTAACTACAGTAGAAAAAGAAATTTTAACGTGCTAGCAAATGTCTTCGAACCTCAGCAGTAGAAAAAATCCCAAGTAAAAATCCCTATCAAAGATGATTTGATCATAAACCTCTCAAGCAGAAAATTGGCAATCACTGCAGAAACAATTCCTCAGAAAGGTATTCAACTTTCAAATAACCCTGAAACAAAGCGACCAAATGACATTTGCTTTCCAAAGAGGAAACCACACTAGTCCTTCCATATCAGGGTCCTCTAGAAAGCAAGCCTGGAGCAAAACTGAAAACTGAAGAAAATACGATCTTTCCTTCACAAGAGGTAAAAATGTGTGTTCTTTCTTTCCTGAACACTAGAAGAACAATTCATTCCAAAATCTTTGAGAAAAGGTACAGGCTTGAATGCCCTAGATTTTATAAATACCAAAAAATGGACAGATCATTAACCTCTTGGTAAGCTGAAATATGTCCATAGCCTTCTGTATAATTCAATACAATCATACCTTATCTGCAATCATTCAGAACATAAATAAAGAACACTTGTATTTCTTTCAGCTTTCTTTCAAAGAAATATCTTTAAAACTTAAGACATTGAGTAGGTGTGATATGTCCTTGGATATTTTGTATATATAAATACAGACACACACACACACATATGTCTGTCTCTCTCTCTCTCTCTCTCTCTCTCTCTCTCTCTATATATATATATATATATGTATATTTTAAACTCCAATATTAACACAACTTCGGGTGATTACATTTTGACTACATGTATACATATGTATTTTCAGCTACTAATAATTTCCTGAATAAATTTGAATTTGGATTTAGAGAAGGCATGAGGAATTATAGGAAATCTATTCTAACATTTGACTTAAACCATCATGGTAAAACTTCACAAGTCACTGAAATGGCCATGTTAGAATTGAGAAATTAAACATAATCTGAAATTTGAATCTGTTAATATTATGTAACTTAAAGTAAACACAGAAGAAAACACATTTTATTGTACTCATTCAAGTTCTATTTTCTTACACTCAGGTTATATTCATTATAAAACGATTGCTTAACTGGTTTGTCATTCCTAACATATTATTAGCATCAAAAGGAGGCTATAAAGCTACAATATTTTAAATGTAATCAAACATAGGAAATGATACTAAATCAAAATACAACCATAAGGCCGTAATATAAGAAAGAACTCAACACTACAGTATAGAGAGGGACAAAAGATTCTGTTCCCCTTCACAAATGTAGAGTTCAGAAAGGAATCAGGCATATAGAGGTGGTTAGAAGGAGTCCTGCTGTCTAGGTTAGAGCCCTAGGTTTTCCAGTACTTTCTGAAAGTGATTCTCTTCTTGAGTTCATTCTTTTACAAAATAAAGGAATTGAGCTAGACTACATTTCTTTCATCTCTAAAGATCTTTAATTAAAAGACTGTAAACTGAATTCCTTAGGAGACATTTCAGATATGGTTACTATTTGTTTAAAGAGACAATATCATGTGGAAGGGATTCTAAAGAAAACTCCATTAAAAATGGATACAACTAAATAAACATTATTGATTATAGTGGGTTAGCTCCAATTATTTGAAAACTTCTATGTCTGTATAATAATTTATTTTTAAAAACAGTGAGCAAATTAGAGAGTCACTGCATTTCAATGAAAATTTAACAGCTATTACTAATTTAAGAGAAGTATGTATTATTGATACTAATCTACACACTTAATATAAAATAATATTTTATGTTCCTAAAAATTAGGTTATTGAACCTAATTAGCTATGTACTCTAGCAATCTCAATTCACTCATAAATATGAACAAAATAATATTAAACTGAAAATGCTAACTCAGAATACATCTGCAGCAATAGAATGTGTAAGGTGATAATAAATTCTCAAGAAAGCTAAGTGGGTTATAAAAAGACAGTTTTATTGAGTGATTAATCCAAACTTAGGTATGTTAGGTATTCAATTTTCATGACACAACAGTAGTGTGTAATCTAGGAACAGAAGTGGTTGACAATTTGAAATGTGTTTCTTTTTGAAAAATGATTTGAACAGATGTTTGATCATCAATAAATCTTATCATTTATATCATAAATATAGATATAAATGAGCAGCATATATATTAACAAAATGTTTTGTTCAGAAACATATGTAATGTATACATTTTTTGACTACATAATGACACTTAGGCTGTGAGCATCACAAACTGAATGATTTAATTAATGTTCCCGAGTGGGTGAGACTATTGTTTCAGCTGCAGATATGACAAAGTCGATCACTTAAAGATTGTGATAGTATGTAGTACATGTGTCTGCATGTGTTCATTTGACTAAAACTGACAGGTTAGTCATGTCAATTAACTCATATTCTAGAAACTATCACTACCTTTAATGGGTTTTACATTTAAAAAAGGCACCTTTTGCAATTTTAAGATATTTATTTATCTGATCTTCATTAAAACCCTAGTACTTGGTTTGGCTTTTGGGGGGATTCTGACATTGTATTAAGATAACACAATACTACTATTACTCTTCCTACTACTGATACTAATATATACTAATTTAGCAAATAAATGTCCTTATGGTAAAGAGATTAAGTCAATTTACTTTATATAGTTTTTTTGAAGATAGTCATCATTTCTAAAAGATGGAGTGAGCTTTGATGAATGTAGCATAATTTGAAGTGTATTGAGAGTATCACCTTTCAAAAATATTTCTATGCCATGAATTCCTGGGTATTATTAAGAATCGCTCCTATATTCAAGGAGACAAACAACCATGGAAGAGAAGTCCACTATCTTTTCAGTTATTAGTATTAAATTGAGTTTAAGTTTTCAAATGTGAAAAAGAGTTCAGATCTACAATTTATAGTATGGGGATAGAAAAGAAGAAATATTTGAAAAGGAGTTAAGTATCAGGGAAAGTCAGAGGAAGGCTGGCCAACCTATATGGGTACATAGAGTTGGATTTTGCAAATCAAGAGAAGAGTGTGAGAAGAGAAGGAAATTTAAAAGAGAATTGAAAAAGCACATAGATGGGAGGTGTGAGGGCAGTGTTCCTGACTTTAGAGTGTTGATAATTAAAACTTCATAGCAATTTTCATTAAAAAGTTGTAGATCTTAGGGTGCCTAGATGGCTTACTCAGTTAAGCATCAGACTCTTGATTTCTGCTCAGATCATGATCTCAGGTTTGTGAGATCATGCTCCCCATTAGGCTCCATACTCAGTGTGGAATCTGCTTGAGATGCTCTTTCTCCCTCTCCTCTACCCCTCCCCACAATTCACACACATACTCTCTCTCTAAAAAAGATAAATAAGCAAAATCTTTTTAAAAATTGTATATCTAAATTTTCTCTCTTAAATTAAGTGTTGTACAATAAATTTTAATATATAGCAGTCAGCTGATAATTCATATTACTTTGATTGGGATGGGAGACTTGAAGAACATTTCTACCTTTTTTTTCATGAATTATGTGCACAAGTGAAGAAGTTATACATTCTTTTTAGAAGACTTGGTAAACTTTTTAATAATCATAATGGGGCTATTATTCTGACAGATTCATTCTAGGTTTCAGAGCATTTGAATTACCATTTATTTTATAGTGATCCTATACTTTCTAGTTTCTATTTAAGAGAGCAAATGACAACTATCTACTTTTTAGATCCTGGAAAAGCTGAAATGATAACTGGAGGAAAAAAATTGTGTTTCTATACTTTGTGCTCAAATGTATCTTTGGATCAAAAGATACCATATGAGGTATAACTTGCTTTAAACATTTTAATACAACATAAAACTATTTTTAATGAATTCAATTTGGAAATCCACTATGTGAAACAATGTTACGCTAAGTAATAAACAACTCCCCAATCTGAGAGACTTTAAAATGCATAGGTTTTATTTCTTTTTTTTTAATTTATTTTTTATTTTCAGCATAACAGTATTCATTATTTTTGTACCACACCCAGTGCTCCATGCAATCCGTGCCCTCTATAATACCCACCACTGGTACCCCAACCTCTCAAACCCCGCCCCTTCAAAACTCTCAGATTGTTTTTCAGAGTCCATAGTCTCTCATGGTTCACCTCCCCTTCCAATTTCCCCCAACTCCCTTCTCCTCTCTAACTCCCCATGTCCTCCATGCTATTTGTTATGCTCCACAAATAAGTGAAACCATATGATAGTTGACTGTCTCTGCTTGACTTATTTCACTCAGCATAATCTCTTCCAGTCCCGTCCATGTTGCTACAAAAGTTGGGTATTCATCCTTTCTTATGGAGGCATAATATTCCATAGGTTTTATTTCTTATTCATGCTTTATGTGCATTTTGAGTCTAGAGGTCCTGCTCTGGTACACAGGCCAAAGAACACCTACCATCTTGAACATCACCATTGTACCATGGCAGAAAGAAAAGAGTGCTGTAGAAAACCTATAAGGATAATACCTATGCTTAACAACCATTATCTAAGCTGTTCACATAGCCAGACAGCCACAGTATGCAAAGGAGTGCACCTGTGTCTAGAAAAATGAGAACTGGAAATATCTAAGAAGTAGAATATATAGCCTCCACACCTAAAAATACCTTAAAGCAAATATTTAAAAATATATATCAAATATTCTTTTCTACCAGACTTATTATACATATATTACTAAGATTATTTTTATAAAAGTTAAGAGTCTTCTATATAAAACACACATGAAGATTTATTTCAGATTATACTATCAAAAAAAGTTTCATTTTTGTTACTTTTTACCATGAAGTTTGCTTCCTATCTGATATGCTTTGATGTACAATTGACAGGATTTTCCTTTTTGTCATGGTTGTCAGGAAACTTAAGGTGGATTTGAAATTTAATCAACAGCATTTTGTTGAATTTTAGACTTATCAGGGTGTGTGTGTGTGTGTGTGTGTGTTTGTGTTTTATTTTGTTTTGTTTTCCTTAGTATGGATTTTCTATTTGTATTTATAATTTAATATTTTCTGTCTGTATCATTTGTTGTCAAAAGACTGGTGTTTTCTATAGAATAATAAAGGATGTGCAAAAGTAAATCAATTGGAATAAAAATTTATAACAATCCATCTAAATAATTCAAGTCAATGAAGAAGTCAAACCTAAATTCAGCAACTATAAGAAGAGAATGATAATCAGAAGACTATATACTACATGCCAAAATGTATAGAAAAAAATAATATATGCAGAAGAAAATGTTATGACATTAAAATCATGTTAGAAATTTTCTTAAGAAATGGATAATAAATAAAATAAAAATATGTAAATATATGAAATACATTTTGATGAAAAAAGTAAATAAATATAAAACTGACAAGTCTCATGAAGAATAATTGATGGATGAAGAAACAAAGAAAATTTACTATGAGAATTGGAAACAGGTACTTATATAACAGGAAATTAGATAATTAATAGGGGATATTACAGACAAATTTTAGGGTGAACATTTAAGAGATTGGATAAAATGGATCTATGTTAGAAAAATAAGTCATTGTGATTTGACCCTACAGTAAAACTTAAATTTTTTTAAATTTTTGCAAATATTTTTCTCTCATTCAATGGGTTGCCATTTTACTCTGACAATTGTTTCTTTTGCTGTGCAGAAAATTTTTAATTTGATGTAGTCCTACTTGTCTAATTTTGCTTTTGATACCTATGCTTTTGGTGTCATATCTACAAAATCATTGCAAAAACCAATGCTATGAAGATTTTCCCCTATGTTTCCTTCTAAGAGTTTTATAGTTTCAAGTCTTACATTTAAGTCTTCATTCCATTTTGAGTTGGTTTTTGATGTATACTGTAAGATAAACTTCCAATTTCTTTCTTTTGCATGTGGATATCCAGATTTCCCAACACTATTAAAGACTATCCTTTACACATGTGTATTTTGTCACTCCCGTTAAAGATCAGTTGGCAGTATATGCATTTCCATAATCTATAGTTGACATATTAAGACAATCCACATATGCATATACCTTGATTGGAGTGTTTTTAGAGCATATTTCTGAAGCAAACAAACCCAAAGTGTCTAACACCATTTTGCCACCTTATGAGGCACCATCTACATCATAGAGAAAGTCAATTTGTATATATATGGTGATCATTTTCTAACAGAAAACAGTAAAATATCTTTTTTTTTTAACAGCAGCATATTCTGACAAATTTCTAAATATCAGACTAAAGTATTTTGAGGAATCATCTTTTCTTGATAATTTGTGTAAAATCACCATAGAGGCTAGTAGTGGCCCTGTTGGCAGACATATCTCATATTTTATTTCATCAAATGAAGTGAAATATTGATTTGATGTATTTGATGAAGGATCTTAAGGTCAGATCTGACAGTGATATAAATATTATCTAGTTAGCTTTTTTAATGTGATGAAACTATGTAAACATATATGAACATATATAATATATAAATAAAAGTATTTTCTTAAGTTAGTAATATATTACATTAAGATGATGCTTCATAATGTTTTTTATAATAAATCTAGCTTGAAGCCATTTGTCTCCTGGATATATTACATAATCATATCAGCTTATTTTTCACTTTAACTCTTTGCATCAGATAATAACAAATTTGTGTGGTTTTCTTGAGACAGTTACTTAGTGCTTGAGATTTCTGCAAAAACATCTTTCACATTAAGTGGTCAGTATGAATGCATATATTTTATATTTTCTCAGTCTATCTCCATAGAGTTCATAGTTAACATTCAGAAGCCAGATTTAATTAAGAGGATACCAACAAAATATTTGTTGGATTTGAGTAATTTGGGAATAGGATTGTTTTCTATGTGCATTTCAAGTTTGTAATTAAACAAAATAGTTTCAGATGGAAAGATGATTTAGCATCTTTAACCAAACACCCACGTTTTTAAACAAACTTGTGATTTGCATATTCTAGGTGATTTGCATTTGTAGAGACTGTGCTTTGAGTTCTATACCAGACTATTTAAATTCAGGTAAGTGGTCAGGCAAATAGCACAATGCATCAATGTTTGTGCCAAAAAAAAAAAAAAAATTAAAACAAAAACAAAACAAACCAGCAACAGAGAGAGAGAGAGCAGCTGAATACTTTATAAAGTGCCCATGAGCTTTTATAGTGATCTAGCAATGGCCTCGCCAGCTGCTAGGGCTATAATTGGTATGCTCAAAAAGAAAAGCTATTATGTCAGTGATGAGGAGGTAATAAGTGAAGAGTGGCGGAACCAAAAGAAATAATTGTATTTTTGGACTTGAAGATTTATTTGATTAAAATATATATTAGTAAGTCCTCTTGAACATGTTGGACTTATTATTATATGTGATCAAACTTTGGTTATATGTACTTATCACTAAGAAATAATACAATGCAGTGGATTTTTTCTGGTTTTAAGTAAATGTGATCTTCATATAGAATCAACAACCAGAGCATGAAGTCACACTTCAGAACATGATCAAAGAACTACGTGCATAATCAATTAAGTGTTAAACAGTCAATGAAATTATTTCAGAACAAAAATAAAGCCGCTATAACAAAATTTGAATATAAATTTTAAGTAATTACCTATATTCATAAAAATACTTTTAAAAACAATGTTTTCTCAAGTTAATCATTAAGATCTTTTTAACTGTGGCTAACAACTCTTCTGCCTTTAGAAGATTGAATACTTTCATTATTAAAAAATGTTCAACAATAATCTAATCAACATGATTCTGTCAATGCTAAATTATTTTTATTACAGGTCTCAAATGAGACATTAGGTTGGCAGGTTTTTCTTTGTTCTTTTCTCCCCATCAACCCTCTGGATAACCTGTTCCTCATTTCTGTTTAAGTCTTGCCCTCACTGAAACTAGTTTCATCTATATTGCTATAAACTAAAAGTATATTTTAAAGTACCAATACACCTTTCTTTCAGCCTTTTCCACAATAAAATGTCCATCTTAAAAAGACTTAACTAAAGGAAATTTGGATGTAATTGATCATATTGTCCCTTTAGCTTTCATTTAAAATTAAAAGAATATTTCCAAAATATTGTGAAAATCAAGTTAAGAATCATCTTTAGTAGCAATAAGCTGTCTTGAGAGAAAACTGATAAGATGTCTTGATCAATGTATATAATGACATTCAAATTGAAAATTCTATGGCAGATATCAAACATTCAACTGACTGTATCCCTTGAGAATTCTTAAGAGACACAAATAGTTCTTTCTCATGTGTTCATCATTCATTTACTATCTTTATAGTAGGGACAGAAGTTAATTATCATTCATTTACTATCTTTATAGTAGGGACATAAGTTAATTATTACCCAATTAAATATAAAATTATAACCTGAAATAATAGAGATAAAATTAAGGTTTCTTCTTGAACAGATAGACTGTCAGATACTTTAGCATTCATACTAAAGTAAATAAATATTCTTTATTAATTCTCCACCATTTTAGATATGCTTATAAACTGAATTTATCCTATGGGCAACATGGTTGCTTTTCTTTAACAATCTTAGAAGAAATATTTTCATAAGTATATGTACTATATTCTTTAGGATTAGAATAGACTTAACTTTTCATGCAAACATTTTAAACATTGATATGATAAAGGTTATCAGTATAATTCAAGATACTGGTATGTTCATTACATTTGTAGATTTTATGTTTGTTTATTTTTTATTTTTTTAAAAGATTTTATTTATTTATTTGACAGACAGAGATCACAAGTAGAAGGGCAAGCAGAAAGAGAGGGAGAAGGAGGCTCCCCGCTGAGCAGAGAGCGTGATGTGGGGCTGGATCTCAGGACCCTGGGATCGTGACCTGAGCTGAAGTCAGAGGCTTTAACCCACTGAGCCACCCAGGTGCTCCTAGTTTTTGACAAATTGATTCATTCCATTTTGAATTATTTTTTCTGACTGTGAAACATCTTTAGGAAATTCCTTGTAAGTATATACACAAATACATAAATGGTACAGAATTTAACTCCTGGAAGTTTGTTTTTTCATTTAATTTTGTAAGAGAACAAAATTGAAGTTATGGCACTTTCACTTTGTACTATCAATGTTAAAATTTGGATTTTGCAATCCAATGTGATAATTACAAATAGTTCATTTAAGATAACAATGCTACTGTCAACATGTGTTAACCCTTAGAGAATGCAAACGCTATTCATTTACGTACCATAACCATAATTTTCTCTAGATTTAATGAAATATTTAATTAAGGATTTATTGGGAAAATGCATAAACAAAATCATTAAATAATATTTTAAATATTGTATTATTAACATATAAATAAATAATTCATATGTCATTTTCATACTAACCTTGCAGTTATTTCTATTTCTTCTCCTTCCCATATCTTTTTTCCAGCTAAGATTTGGAGTCCATTCAGAAAGATGAACAGTTATAATGATCTCGAATGCATTTATAGAAGCAGGTGAATATGTTTATTGGGGAGAAAAATGGAATTGTGAATTTAACCAGAATTACAACTGTGAATATAATTGTGAGGTAGATAAGCTTTGTTTTTAGTTATCAATAGCTCACAATACTTTTTTTTTCTTTTAATTAAGAATTTTTGGCTCAGCAAATGTTATTGAGTAAATAAGTCTTCCTTTGAACAAAAGGGATTGGTAACTTCAGGTATAATTGTCATTTATCTCCTTGTGCTTATTTTCTACTTTTTCCCTCCTCCCCACATTAATATCTCTCCTTTTATACAGAAATGTAATTTAATCTGAATACTTTTTCAATAGCTCAAAAATACATAAATTTGGCATACCAATAAATTAACTTTGAAATAGAGGTTACTAGAGGCACAAGTAATCAACTATGGAAGTGATATGGATTTTAGAATAAATTTCATGGCAGTTTTAGTAAAAAAGAAAAAATATAAGAGACTGCTGTATGTGTTATAACACCTATATCTTGGCCTGGGGAATTAAACATTTTTATCATAAACTTGGTAATTTCTCTGACCACTAGCTTCATATATTCAACTCCTTGTCCTATATCTCCCTACATTTGAACTGGCATCACAAAATTAATATATCCAAAACAGAACTAATTATAAACCCAACCTTCTTCAAAAACAAACAAACAAACAAACAAACAAACCTGTTTCTTCCACGTAGCTTCTATCTCAGTAGATGACAGTTTTGTTCTTCCAGGTTCTCAGGTTCTTTCTCTCACATTTTGCATCTAATTTATCAAAATAGGCCAAGAATGCTGTCTTCTAAACATAAATATATATAAAAATTTCTCACTGCCACACCACTGAGTACTCTGTTCCAGGTTATTCTCTCTCAGTTCTGTAGTATCTTCCTAACCTGACTTCCTGATTGACTCCTTGCCCCTATGGAAACTAGAGGGATCCTTGAAAGACAGACAGATTATGTAATTCCTCTTCACAAAACTACCAGTGGGCTTCACTTCATTTAGTGTGAGAAAACACCTTGTAATAGGTAAAAAGGTCCTACATGGTTATTCTTCATTCATTGTTTTCACATTCTCTTAATCCACTCCATTCCCACCACACTGACTTCTGAGTTGTTATCTCAACATTTTCTTGCTTAAGTATTTACAGAGGCTCTTACCTCTGCTTGAAGCTTCTTCCTCATGAAACTATATGACTTTCTCTTCTACTTTAAGTCAGTTCAAATCTCAGCCTCTCAATAGAACTTTTCTCACTTTATTTAACGTCCCACAAATATTACCTCTTGCTTCCACTTCTTAATTTTTTTTTCTAAATTCCTCTCCCAATATGAAAATTCCATGAAGAAAGGAATTTTTTTCTATTATTTTTTACTGCTATATATATATATATATATATACTGTTCTTAGAAAATTCCTACAACACAAGTACTAAATAAATGTATGCTGAATAAATTAACACATTTAGATTTTAACTGGCGTAAGAGTAGGGGTGCCTGGGTGGCTTAATTGGTTAAGGGAGTGATTCTTCATTCCTGCTCAGGTCCTGACCTCAGGGTCATGAGATCGAGCCCCACAGGGCTCATGCAGGATGTGGAGTGTGCTTAAGATTCTTTCTCTCTCTTTGCTTCTGCCCTTCCCCTCAACTGCTTGCAATCTCTCTAAAAACAAATAGATAAATAAATACATGGGATAAAGATAGCTTTAAAGAAAATAATTCAAGAAAGCTAACAGTTTTCATTAACCTAATTTGCTTTTCTCTTACTCTCATAGTAATTAACTAATCTTCATGATTTTTCCATTGGTTTTCTGGAAAATCTCAAATATTATTTTAGATGTAAAGATTATATATATATATATATATATATATATATATATATATAATGTATTATATACATACATACCATAATGATGGATACATGTCATCATACATTGGTTCAAACCCATAGAATGTATAGACCAAGAGGAAATCATAGTATAAACTGTGGATCTGAGATAATTAAGATGTGTCAGTGTAGGTTCATCAGCTGCAACAAATATCCCACTCTGGTTGGAAAGATGTTGATAATGAGGGAGACGGTGCATGTGCATGTGTGAGGATGGCGGTATTTGGGAATTCTCTGTTCCTTCTCCTCAGTTCTGCTCAGAACCTAAAACTATTCTAAAAGATGGTCTTACACACAAACATAGGGTTTCATTGTACTGGGATAGTCTCAACACTCATAGTAATTGTAACTTTTATCAAAAGTAATGGATTTCTATCTCACAGAGAAAACCAAGACATGGATAATTGAGGACTGTCTGCAATATAAGCATTTTAGCAAACCATCTAAGCTCTTGAACACATACAGTTTCATTCACCAGATTTACCTTAGTTATGTAATTTGTTACTTAAAATGTTTTTGAGAGATTGAATTTGCTGCAAGTTTTTTAATCCACAATATTTAAAATATTAGAAAGTCAATATCCTTACTTTTTGGTAATTTTAGGAAAATTGTATTGAAATAAATTGTTAATTACTTTTATAAACCAATCAGAATAGATTCTCTTTTAATTTAAGAGATTCAATCTAATTTGTTAATGCTCTTTGGAGATGGGAAATTATTTTACCATCACAGGAGAGGTAAAAACCCCTCTGAATTACAAATACAGACACATAAACACATAGATTGTTTAAAGCTTCAATTTTATAATTTTATAATTTCAGCAACAGGTGAAGAGTATAAACAGAAACACAAATATTCATTTCAAAGTCCATGGAACCTATCTCCTTCTCAGTTAGACATAAAATCTTTCACTGATTTGAGATTAGAACAGACAGACAAAATACCAAGGACCAACAAACTAATTCTCTATCATCTCTCATTTAACAGGTAATACATTTCTCTCATCCATCTATAGAGCTCATCAAATACTTGGACTATAAAACCAAAATCCTAATCACTGTTGCCCTGAATGGGATTAATTTGTCACCCATGCCATGCACCAGAAAACAAAACACATCACAACATAAAATCAGCAAAGAAAATTTTCCAAAAAAGTGATTATAAAAATTAAACTTCTATTGATGCTTGGTATATGCATACATATATAGATTTATCTATCTGAATATAGTATAGATAGATATATCAGTTTAAGCTATCATTTGTAATGCTTCACTGGTTTACCTCTCTCTGTCAAGTGAATCTTTCTGGCATCTCAGTGGATAAACTCCAAAACTGCTGAAATAAGTTTTTAAGGTAACTCTCATAGAAATATAAACTGGACATGTGTCACAGATTTTATTTTTCCCATTATGAGGGAACTTGTAAGATGTAAAATACCAGTTCAAAAAGAATTTGAAGAATATACACAGGTAGAGGTAATCAGAAATGCTGAAATTAATTTGCAATGACATGCAAAACTAACTTCTTCATTAACTACATCCTCACTGGGAAATATACATTTGCATTATTTCTGACAAAATTATTTGCACTGTCATCAGCCTTCTAAAACTGTTTTCTTTCTCTACAAAGTCGCAAAATATTCAGACACATGAAAGATTCAAACGTCTATAATATCCAATAAACCTGGGAGGTGCCTGTAAATCTAGATAATGCCTAGCAAAGCATAGCCGTTTATCTTCTTGCCCTTTTCAAAATATTTTATATTTGGTTTTCCTGATATAAAGCCTTTCAAAAAATAGTCTCTGGGTGTTAACCAGCTTACATCTGGGAACTGGGCACACAAATATGAATTTCTCTTATAGCATTTCAAGTTTTATGCCCAGTAGACCTTGAATTCTTCTATGTGATTCATGTAGCTCTTAATAAATGTCCATCTGTTCAATTTCCTGATATGCTGAGATGAATTTGCCACCTTCACAGAACTCTGTAGCTTATTATGTCAGTCATCCCCACCTTGTACCCAGAGTTTAACACTCACAGTCACCTCTGTCTGGGATTCTGTTGTTTCCATTGAAAACAGGAATCTGATGGCTTTAAAGTGTCTTTTACTACCATTTCTAGCTTGCAGTGAAGACACCACAAAATTTTACAAGGATGCTGTTGTACTCTTCTCACATGAGCTATATAGATAGATTTTGCTTTTCTACTTTTTTTCTTATTACATGTTTCAGATACAGGAGCTGATTTACATAGGAAATCTAACATCTGTTATTTTTTATCATGAATTTTTCTCTCTTTAAGTCATCTTGGTTTTTCCTCTTCTGTGATTATTTATGTCACTATTTTAAATCTTTATTATAACTTTTAATGACTTTCTGTATTAATTATTTTCTTATTCTAATTCTTATAGCTGTATTTCCCTCCTAAAGATTTTATTTCAGTGTTGTTATTGTCTTATTTTATTTAATCATTGATCTTCTGTTTCATAATATAAGGAATGTATGTGCAAACTATGTGCTTATAAGTATTCAAAATTATATTATTTTGACTGTATTTAAATTTCTTCCAAAATGATTAGTATAATTTTAAATATCCAGCCCCAGATTATTACTTCTAATTCTTTTTTTTATTTAAATAAAGAATATTACCTAAAACTTTTGTGTTATTCAGATTTATATTCCCAATACTTAGAAAAGTACTTGGACCAAAATTAGTCAGTGCAAATGACACCAATAATGCAAAACACTACGATTCAATGAAATATAAGTTAAATTTAGAATTATATTTTTTTCTAAAGAATCATTGAGTCCTAAAAAAATAAAAAATACTTAACATAATAGCAGAAATATACCATGTTTAAAAAGACCTATTATTTGTGTATTTGAATAAATTATAGTTTTAAAATGAAAGATCTGCCCACTTATGATATCTGAGTCCAATCATACAAAATCATACATTGCTATTGGTTCTGTATCCAAGGATATCTTTGAATGCTTTTCACCACTTCTTACTTCTTTTCATTCAATATTATTGCAGTAATTTTTTTGCAGAAAATCAAGAGACTTTATGATCTTAGTCTGTGATTTCCACTAGTACTGTTATTATTAGAGAATTTAAACTACTTCATCACCGATGCAATTAGTTAGAAATAATACATGTTGGTTGTGACACAGCAACACTGGCTGTCAGCAACTTACATCTGAAGTCAAGGTTATAACAGCTATATGGGATTCTTAACATCATGTACTCTAATCTTAATTATATAAAGAAATAACATGAAACTCAGAGATAAAAGTGATTTATCTTAGTCACACAGTAAAGGTCAGAGCTGATACACAGAACTGGTAGAAATCATATTCTTTTAACTCTCAAATACATATAGAAGGAAAAAAATAAGTCAAGGTTTAAATTTTTCCAGGAAAACCCACTAAAGAGTATATGTATATTTCTTTTTATATTTTCTTGTGCTTTTATATTCTTTATCATAAATATAGCATAGATGAAATGTACATATGATGTGTACTCTAAAAATGATAATAACATAATCTCACTATACCCCAAAAGTAGAATTTTTCCAATACCTTGGAAGCCTCGTTATTTCCTCTCCCCAGTTATGAACCTCCTCACTTCCTTTTTTAATTTATGATTTCATCACTAAAGAGAGATGCAACAGAACAGTGTTGTAAGAGAATGGATTGTAGGTAAAAAGGCAGGACTCATTTTTTCAAGTTCTCATGAAAAGTAAAAATAATTCATTTTGCCCAGGAAATTGATAAGTAACAATCAGCACCAAGACTCATATTGTAGCCATGACTGAAATTCAAGGCTAGAGAAGAAATCCTACTATAAGATTATAGGTAGAAGATATATGAAAAAAATCAACCTGGAAAGGATTCCATTCTGCAACATGAGTTTGCTGACAACTAAGTAATGTTTATAAAGCTCAGAAGGGAAAAATTGCATGATATGAGTAGTTTTTATCTTAATTATTATTAAGAAAAAAATTTGGACATGTTAATAAAACATGAAATTCAGAAATGTGGGTGAAATCTGTAGTCCTGCCATGTGAGAAAATATTTACTGTTTTTGACAAAATAGGCTTAATCTGAAGTTTTCCTGATGTACATAGGTAAGTTTTACCCAATTTGTAATAACTTATATTAATTCTATTTGTAACTCAATTCCCTTTATTACTTGTACTATAGCACAAAATAATCTCTAGAGTTCAGAGAATAATTAGTTATGTATGGGTAATAGTTTTTTTGTTGTTCAAATTCATAAACCTGTGCTATTCAGACAGAATTTAAAACTTGTATTTCAAATATTTTTAAAGGAATCCAAATTATTGTTGTGTAATTTATTATCAACAATATAGTTATTGTAACATTATATTTATTATCAATTTTGTTTGTGGAGGGAAATTTGGAAATAAGATTTTAGTTTTAATTATTTTGTTCATTGAAGATGCAATAAGAATGCAATTCACCTTAACCAGAAAGATGTTACACATTATTGGAATAAATTGAAAATACTAGGCTTGCAAAGCTCCAATTGAGAAAATTTGTCCAGAATTTTCCCAGAGTGCTTGTTAATAATGCTAATAGTGCAGGAAGAACGATGTACTCTTCACACTTACCTTAAATAAGATAAATGGAGTTGTTATTGGTTATCATCATTAGTATTATGTTTATTCATTTCTTATTTTTTAAAAAGATTGTATTTATTTATTTTACAGAGAAAGAGATATCACAAGCAGGGAGAGAGACAGGCAGAAAGAGGGGGGGAAGCAGGCTCCCTCCTGAACAGAAAGCCCAATGAAGGGCTAGATCCTAGGACCCTGAGATCATGACTTGAGCCAAAGGTAGAGGCTTAACCCACTGAGCCACTCAGGCACTCCTATATTTATTTTTTTTAAAAAGATTATAAAAGGACCGCCCCCACTCCAAGTTCTTTTCCCTTAAAACCAAAATGTTTGTATCCAACTCTAAAATGTAGGAAACCCAGATCTACACAGGTGAAAAACTATTCATCCCATAAGCAAATGTTAACAACTGTGATAATACTGGGATATTTTAAATGTTTCATTTTGTCATTATTTTAGTTTAAAATTAGTGGATAGTGAGACAACAGAATAATAAATTTCTACCTACTCAACAGCTTTCTAGTATCCTGGATTTTCCAGCTCTTTGATTAATTAAATATTACTTCAAGCCTTGAAAAGGGAGATAGTCATTCCTGTATTTCACAAGTATTTATTGCAACTTATATTTACAATTAAAAAGGAAATTTGACACATTTGTGCCTGAGGAATCATGATATTTAAAGAACACATCACTTTTTTCCCTTTTCAATTCATCACATTAATTCAATTAGGGCATTGAATTTAGATATCTGATTGATGTCAATGTGTGTTAAGATATTAGAATAAAATTTGAAAGCTTGATGATCCTTTGGGGTTTATTGGAATAATGAATGTACATGTTCCATACATAATAGCATAGCAATTTAACTTTGCTCTGTGATCACATGCTTCATTTGAAGGTGATTATAAACTTGTTAGGCATGAAGAAACTTTTTTCCTTGTATTGGTTTTCAACTTCATCATCTATCTTTTGAAGGGTCCTAAAGACTTTTATAAGCACACAACTAATCCAATATAATAAATTCTGAGTCCTAAGGGAATATAATTATGTTAACAACCATCTTTGTCTTTTACCCTAGATTCCATTCAGATTCCTGCCACTAAAATCTGGCAAATTCTGTTCCCAGATAAATTCTTACACAAGAGTACACAGGGATTTAGCTCTCCTTATGACTCTGGAGGCAATGAGAGATGATGAATTATCCCAAGGAATATAAGCATCCCCTGTGAAACAATGACCCACCTCGTGCCTTAAAACATTTTGTGTCTGAAAAAATGGTTCCTTCAGATACTTGAGTTGGGTATAGCAAGAAGATTCTACTCTTAATAAAGTTTCCGAGATATTAGAACTTTCAACATTATCAAATTTGTCTGTGTCTCTTCAAAACTTCCATTTTTCTTCCATTTAGTTTCTAAATCCTTCCTTATGATGATTCTTTCTTTAACAAAAGATACCTGGCAGAGTTGTGTATTTATTTGGTGCTTCTTTTCTACAAGAATTGCATTCATGTTCTAGGCTTAATTTTAGCCATGTCTGGCCTTTACCTACATCAGATAAGGGATTACTTTATAATTGTCAAACAAACTTTTTAATTTTTCTTGTTTTTAATCAGGTTTATTGAATTTCTTAATTTAAAGGATTATACTTGTACTTTACTGAATATACTCTCTAGGGCGACAGAAGCTTCCAGACTACCCAATACGTTGTAATCAACATTGATGCCATATGTCAAAGTGCTACAACCACTTTTTCTACCAATGCTCAGCCCTCAAACTGTTTTACCCTATGCCACTATTGTTAATAATTTAAGCAACCATAATATCACTGCCTACCATGGATTATAACTGTTCCTTTTTTTTTTTTTTTCTGAAGCAAGGAGGCTGTCTACAAATTAATCAAATATATGACTTATCAAGTTCTAGAATCCTATTTTGGGAGCTCTTTTCCTAGACCCACTGATAGTACTAATTACTTTAGCAGTCTAGGTCCTAGAAGGATGGCTTATTCAAGGTTGAAATTAAAGAGAATTTAATAAAGAGATCATATACAAAGATGTGGATGGGATTAAGGAAACTAACAAAGGAAATTCATACACCCAGTAACTAGCAACACTGTGAATTATTTATTATTCCTAGGCTTAAAGGGAAAGGAAGGTGGTAAATGGAACCTAGATAGAATTTAAATTTGAAAGAGAATGGCCACAAAGTAGCCATAGCGACAGGTAGAAAATATATACCATTATGCCATCACAGACTGGTAGAAAATAACCAAGAAAATAATTCCCCAGTTACTTGTCAGTAATTTGCAATGTCTGAACCTAAATAGAAGCCAAGGAGAAAGGAATCCCAAGTAATGTAAAGACAAAAATAACCAACCAACAAACAAAACAAACAAACAAAAAAACAAATCAGCTTCATAAATCACAGAGAAGGACAAAGAAGAGTGGTGTTTCAGAAATGATAGACAAATAGAGAATAAACTGCCCACTTTTCTATTCACCCCACAAGCCTAAGAATAATAGTTGTATTTCCACTGTTTTCCTCTTAGTTTATAGGATTGGGAACTGTTACATCCATTGACATAATTTGGGGCATTTCTGTCATTCCAAATAGTAGTATCTCTTCACCTTGATCATGCTTTTCTATAACTTTATTTTGGTTATGTTTGTAAGCCTGGACTTCTGCTTCTGTTGCTACCCAATGTAGAACCCATTATAACCATGAACCTCATAACCACTTCCCACTTGCCTCAACTATAAAATGGAATTCACCACTTCACTCATTTGTTACTGATTCTCAAGGCAGAGGCTTTTTTGTTTGAGTCTAGATAACTTAGTTAAGGTCAGCTGGAAATATTCACTTCTCTGTAACTCAAGCTCCGAGAGATAGATAGATAGAAAGAGAGAGAGAAAGGAAGGAAGGAAGGAAAGGAAGGGAAAGGAAAAGAAAGGAAAAAGAAAAGAAAAAGGCCACACATCTAAATTTGGATTTATTTTAAATCTCACAACTCAAATCTATTTATCCATGCATTTTCCAACCTGATGAAAATCACTCCTTTTCTCTTAGTTACCAGCATCAGATATCTTTAAGTTAGCATTAATTTGTGTTTTGCTTTTTAACCTACTTCCAATTAGCCTCAATATCCTGTTGATTTGACTAAATATCTCTCAATCTTTCTTTTGTTCCTGATTCACCATTATAAGCTAAATTTCTGCCTTTTTCAAATCGCAACTGATTCTAATAGCTTCCTAACTCATCACTATGCCCATAGATCCGTCCTTTCTTTCAGAATGCTATCTAAGTGATCTGTATTGAAACACAAATCTTGACATAACAATGCCCATTTAAAAATCATTCAGTTATTCTCCATGACTGTTCTCATGCTGGCATACAACATTCATGATCTGCTGGTCCCTGCCTGTGTATAAAGCTGCTTCCCATGACTTTCCTTCCATTAGGTAACTAATGGTACAGAAATAGTCATGGTTCATTGGATACCTCTGTTTCTTCAGTATGGAAGACTATTTCAAATTCTCCTGTATTTAACTCTCTCCACACTCAAAGTTTCCATTCCCTTCAGGAATTTTCTCTTACCTTTTTATGATTTGTTACTTGGTGCCCTCATAAGTACTTTGCTTACTTCTATCATACTGTATTAACATTATCTGCCTTTTCCACTAGTCTATTACTTGTTGGAGTATAAGACAAGTTTAGCTCATCTATGTTTTGAGGTTTGCATCTCTAGAATTCTGCCAAGTGTCTCGAATTTGGTACACATAATGAGAATATTTAGTGAATAGTGAGTGAATGGCTGAATCTCTATAACTATAAGATATATTCCTGGATAAGGATTATTCTTGGCCTTAAGTTTCCCCCAACATGGTGGCCTGATGATGGGATTGGACCCTATGGAGGCAAACAGTAACATATCCTAGTTTTTCCTAATATAATGATGGCCCCTGACTGAGGTGGCAATACTACCTAGCTAGTTTCTTGTAATCAGATTAATGACACTTTATTCTTCTCATATCCTGATGCACTTTAGTTGAAGCACTTTATACTTTCTCTGACTCCTTTGTGTTGCTGAATTGATCAATATTGACATCTCCAAGTCATGAAATTTATCATTTCCCTAGCATGTTATTATATATGGAAATTCTCAGAAAGACAAAAACCAAACAAATACCTGTTTTACATATTCTCCATGATTGCAAGTATTTCTTTTAAAACACAAATTGTATTTTCTTTGAAATTACTAAAAATCATTCAAAATAAAATCTACTAAATAAAGTGAATTATAAAATTGGGTAAAATAACTTTGACTAGTTAAGCAATTTTTCTTTAAAATAATTTATTCATGATATCTGAAGAGTATAAGACAAAAATGAATAAATATAAGAGGTAATATAAAAAGATACACACACAAAATCATAAAAAAGCAATCACTTTTAAAATAAAAGTATGTTTTTAGCAGAGTTTTAAATTTGATTTAAAATATGAGAGAGAACTTGGTGGGAAAATATTGAAAAAGAGCATCTGCACATCCTAAACTGAGACATACTTGACCCCAGTCATCTGGTCACCATATCTTCTGTGTTAATCTGCTTGGACTGCCATAACAAAATACCACAGGCTGGGTAGCTTAAACAACAAATTAATTTTCTCACAGCTCTGAAGGCTAGAAGTCCCAGATCAAGGTGCCAGAAGTTTCCTTTTCCAGTGAAGGCTTTCTTTCTGACTTGCAGAATTATCTCCTTTCTGTATCCTTATATGGCTTCTTTGTGAGCACACCTGAAAGAGAGATTGCTGGTGTTTCTTCTTCTCTATTAAGGACACCAGTCCTATCAGATTAGGACCTCACCTTCATGACCTCATTTAACTGTAATTATCTCTTTAATGATCCTATTTCCAAATTCAGTCACATTGGGGCTTAGAGTTTCAAAATATGAATTTTGCAGGGGAAACAATTCATTCTGTAACATCTTCTCAGCAAATACTGTACTCTAAAGCCAGATCCGATAGAGGTGGTATCAGAAATAGAGGCCAGTATACTTATAATAAAGAAAATTTTACTCACATGGGCTTTAGGGGAAAAGATATGAAGGCTTTGATTCTATACTGGGCCATAGGAAGCATTAATTTCTATCTTCAAAATGTTACTTCCACAATCTGAACTTGAAAATACAGTGCAGCAGAAAATAACAGGTTCTGAAAGAACAAAGTATCCTTTTTTGGTTGTTTTTTAAACATTTATTTGAGAGGGAGAGCCTGCCTGAGGGAGAGAGCTTGGGGTGGGGGGTGGATCAGAGGGAGAGAGAGATTCCTGAAGCAGACTCCCTGCTGAGTGCAGAGCCCAAGGCAGGGCTTAGTCCCAGGACCCTGAGATCATGACCTGAGCTGAAATCAAGAGTCAGCTACTCAACTGACTGAGCCAAACAGGCACCCCTAAAGTATCTTTAAAATCAATCACAGATCATAATGCAAAACCAAAGCCCAGCAAGTGTGTTTTCTCTGATAATAATACTTCTCAGCATTATAAAAAGTAAATTCCGTTGTATATTTTTACTCATAAAATCTGTCATAATTGACCTGTGATTAACGTGCTTTGCAAGTTTATTGCCTAACTGATAGGGTTTATGTAAACATAACCTAAACCAAGTGACATTCAAAGAAGGGTGACAAAAGAAAGATCAATCTTTATTATTTTGAAAATTCCTTAGTGTAAGCAAAAGAGATCTGTAGTACTTGAATATGCATGAACATTTTGAATATGCATGACTATTATAATGAGAGAACATTGCTGACCCCTAGATATAGAGTCACAAGAAAGTCAAAAGCAAGAACATTTATTAAGAAAAACTTTTTTGGATAAAATAATATTCTGGAGAATAATAACTGATAACCAACTTTATATAAAATTATCATGAGTCACATTTTCTACAAATAAAATTATTCTCCAGCTTCAAATAGATTTTCAATTTTATAAATCCTTATAGTGTTATTTACTACTTATATAAATGAATAATATTAAATTTCTATCTTTCTGTTATTTTATACCAAATTTGCTAGATGGACTTTGAAAATCTATTTGATGTGGTCTGACCTAAACCACCCTACTAATTCTCTTTTTTTTTTCTTCTTTTTATTTGACAGACAGAGATCACAAGTAGGCAGAGAGAGGAAGAAGCAGGCTTCCTGCTGAGCAGAGACTGATGTGGGGCTCGATCCCAGGACTCTGGGATCATGACCTGAGCCGAAGGCAGAGGCTTTAACCCACAAGCCACCCAGGTGACCCCTACCAATTCTCTTTTTGCATTTTATTCTTTATTGCCTGATTCTCTTTTCTGCTACATGTTGTCATGCTAAGTCTGAGTGGTAGAAAATCTATGTATTCTCCCCTTCATTTTTTAATACCCCATAAACCTCTAATAATATGGGGTGCTCTTTTTAGTGTGTCCTACTGTTGAAAGTAAAAATAATTTATTTAATGCTGAAAAATTCTCCCTGGAATAGAGTGGGAACATGTACATTAATAACATACTATAGGGATCAAAAAAATCTCTAAGTAATTATTCAGACACATGTAATGTATATGTGTTACACTGACCAGTTACAAGGATTTGATTGGGGGTTAGTTTGATTTGGCATGCTGAACATAAGCTGCACTTACATAATTGTTTAGGAAAATACAAGTAGCCTGTGCTGTGGTCTGAGACTTAGAAAAGTGAAACTGAGATATTGCAATAAGAATTCTGGCTTTAGAATAAATATGTCTGTGTTTTTTATTAGTCTCCAATTTGTTTCAAATTAGGTTTATGACTTCTATTTCAACAAGTGATAAACTGATATTGTTTGCCTATGCTTTAGAATGTGGGAAAAAATTCAGTTCTCTTACATAGAAAATAAAATTAAAGTGTGCATTTAACCAGAAAAATTTTATGTAAGAAAATTATGCTCGCTATAGTTTTGATATGAAGAAAAAGTTTATCTTCTTACATTAATCAAATATTAGCAGAGAATCTATTTAGTTACCAGAAATTAAATATCTAAATGTAAATAATCTTAATAAATTACAAATGAATTAGTTGACATTTGGGAAAAGAATATCTCTGCCTCGTTTTCAATCTTAGGTTAAAAAGATCAATGTTTCATTATTAAATGAGATGTTATCTGTAAGTTTTTTATAGGTGCCAATTTTCAGATTGTGGGATTTCATTTTTATTCATTATTTACTGAAATTATAAGAGTTCTCCCCATATCTTTTAAATCTGCAACTATCTAGATAATCATACAATTTTCTCCATTGTTCAGTTAACATGTTAAGTTATACACACTGATTCTTGAAAAGTCAATTGACATTAAATTCAGTTTGGTATAAAAATGTTATCCCTTTACTTATAAGACTCAATTTGTTAATATTTTGTAAAATATTTTTTCATTTATGTTTATGACAGATATTAATCTGTCATTTTTTTCTCATAATGTTTCATCAATTTTAGTATTAGGCCTATGGCAGTCTCATAAAACAAGTGTTCTTATGGGGTTTTTGCACACTGTGATTTCAGTCCTGGTTTTGAGTGTCTCTGCCTGCTGCCATGTCTCCAACATTTGAAGGACTTCTGAAGTACACTCAGTGACTATTCAGAGAATTTCTAAGTGATTTCCTTCGGGTATCCTCTTGTGCACCCAGCCTTCGAAAGCCAACATCCAGCAACCACTGGCTTGCCCTTAGTAAAGTAGAGAAATATGTGGGAGAAATTTCTTTCAACTCTATCACCGTGCTCCAATCTTAGTTCTCTTTTGAACCCAGACTTTGGTATACTCTTCCCAAGCAGTCAGAGGTAATCTTTGGGAAAAAGCAGATGGTAGGAAAACTCTCCGTTACTGGAGCTCTTGGTAATTTTCACCTGTTATACCAGCTCACACATGGAGGTTAAAGTTTATTACTAATGTGACATTTTTTCTTATCAATATTGACTAGAGAGTCCTCATGACTCTTTTTCAGGGATGAAAGCAGCTTTGGTTATCTTCTTTCCCTAGGAATGTCCTTGGCATTCTCTATATTTTAATTAATTCAAGTTTATTATAATATTTAGCTCTCTAATGAGGGAATAATATAATATTTAAGTCTAGTTTGTTTTTGTAGTTAAACCTGGGAATGAAAGGGGGTGCCTAGGTGGCTCAGTCAGTTGAGTCTACTCTTAGATTTCTCCTTAGGTCATGATCCCAGGGTCCTGGGATGGAGCAGAGCCCCTACCCCATGTTGGGCTCCCTGGTTTGCACGGAGCCTGCTTCTCCCTCCCCTGATGGTGCTCTCTACATCTCTCTCTCTCTCTCTCAAATAAATAAATAAAATCTAAAAAAATCATGAGACTATGTCCTATTAAGAAGCAAAATCAAGTTTTGTTTTTATTTTTGTTTACTGAAAACATAAACACAGGTCAGACATTAGTTTTAAAATGCAAATTGGTTTATTTTGAATATTACCTGGATAATGAAGCATTAAGGTGTTCTTCAAATTCCTTCCATTTTAAACAAATTTCCTTTCATCAAAAAACTATTGGGCATCCACTTTTTGTTTTATGATAATTATTAATATTTAATGTAAAGTGAACCACATCAAACATATATTAGTTTAAAAAAATGAAATCTAGAAAGTTAGGAAGACTTGAAAGGTTTCCCTTATACACTAAACCAAAACAATATAGGGGTGCCTGGGTGGTTCGGTTGGTTAAGTGTCTGCCTTTGGCTCAGATCATGATCCCAGGTCCTGCGGACTTTCTGCCCAGTGGAGAGCCTGCTTCTCCCTCTCCCTCTGCCTGCTGTTCTGCCTACTTGTGCTCTCTCTCTCTCTCTGTGTCAAATAAATAAATAAAATCTTTTAAAAAATAACAAATAAGTAAAAATTATAAATCATGCAAGACGTTCCCCATAGAAATAAGACCCAGTTGTACTCTTGCAAATGTGCAATGATAATGCTGTAATTATTATTTTGAACAAATTTTTCAAACACTATGGCATTATTAGACTTTGATTTATATTTCCATTCTACCTACAGATTCCCCAAAATACTGTAGTTATATATAGACTACATATATCATCTCTTTCTTCAACCATATTTTCTTGAAATTGTTGTCTAGTTATAACTGACACTTTTAAATTTTTTCCTCTAAGTCTTTTGTTTATGATTAAAATAACCTTTTTTTCCCAAAAATATGGAAGCAGGGAAGAGGGCAGTGATTAAATATCATGCAGAATACAAATAAAGAAGAAATTAATTGTCCATCACACTTACTGCTTAACAATAAGGAAACAGCCAGAGAGACAGAGAGAGATGAGAGAATGTATAAAACGATTATTTTCGAATACTGAGTTGAACAATGGTGTAATGGCTATGCAGAAAAAGTAAATTTCATTCAATTCCTAGTGACATATTGTTTTCCATTAAAGATATGACTCTGAATGAGATTCAATATTGGTGTCTGAAAATTAATAGATAAGACTTTCTTTAGACCCTCTTTTCCTATTCTGATACATGCTGACAGTTACTGCCACAGTGGAAATCTGTCAATACCAATCTGAATTTTGGATATTTGAGTACCGTGTTTATTTATGGATACCTGATTTATTTTATTTTTTAAAATGATTTTCTTCCTATATTTGAGAAAGAGAGAGAGAGAGTGCATGAGTGTGGAGAGGGAAAGAGGGAGAGGGTGAAGGAAGCTCCCTGCTGAGCAGAGAGCAGATCATGCTGAAGGCAGACACTTAACAGACTGAGCCACCCATGTGTCCCACATACGTGATTTTATTTTATTTTTTTCACATACATGATTTTACAACATGGTGAGATTTAAGGACAGCTGGGTGGCTCAGTCCCTTAAGCATCTGCATTTGACTTGGGTCATGATCCAGTCCAGCATGGGTTCTCCTTGCTTGGAGGGAAGACGGATTCTTCCTTTGGCTTCAGCTACCCCTGCTTGTGTGTTCATGCTCTCTCTCTCTCCCTCTGACAAATAAATAAATAAATAAAATCGTAAAAAAATAAAAAGAACGAAGGATGTGAAATGATTTTAAAAAATAAAATAAAATAATAAAATAAAATAATAAAACATGGTAAAACTTAACATGTATTTGCAATGCTTGGTGGTCACAATTATATGACAGTAGAATGAATAAAATGAATTGGCAAACCACAAGAGATAAAGAACAGTAATTAGTTGTGGTTGGATCATTATAACTGAAAAAATATTTCCGTGTTTTCCATCTACAATTTATGAAACCCGATATTTCATCGAAAATACAAAAATTAATATCTATGTTTGTATGAAGTACAAATAAATGTATAGTGAAAAAACAAATCAATACCATACATATTTTTTCTAGTGTGTTCTTCCCCTGAGCAAATCATATCTCCCTTCCTCTTTTGCTTGAAATAATTTTTTAAATGATGATTTCATATGAGAATGCTGGTCCTATATATCCTGATTTTACTTAGTTTTAAAAATAAACAAACACAAAACAGTTAGGCAAGGAAATATGTCACAGTTTTCTTGGTTAGAAAAAGGAATTAATTAAAACCTTAATAGATTCCTCATTTGTTATTTGTACTTTTCAGACAAGAAAGGGTGAATGCAAAGGTAAACTTTAAGATGCTCCTCATTCCCTAATCATTTCACATGTGCCTCTTATCAATCTGTTACTTAAAATTCAAGGGTCTTAATGCTTAATGAGAATGTTTTTCTGATTAGGAAACAAAAGCATATAATCTATGACTTTTGGAATAGACTTTAATAGTCTTTAGACTATTTATAGACTATTAATAGACTTTAATAGTCTAGAAAGGGATAAACTCACTAGTACTTAGAAGAATTAGCACATAAAATGATTTTTGGTGTTTCTATTGTTTGCATTCTTAAGTAACTCATTCCAATATGTTATTATTATAAAAAATATTAGTGAGACATTTAACCTTTTTTGTAAGTCATAGAAATTCTGACTAGGCACCTTTCAAGTATCAGTAACCACATGCGACTAGTCAATGCCAGGTTGGACAGTGAACCTCTGGACTCAATTCAAAAACATTTAATGAGGGACATCTGGATGGCTCAGTGGGTTAGGCCGCTGCCTTTGGCTCAGGCCATGCTCTCAGGGTCCTGGGATAGAGCCCCATATCAAGATTTCTGCAGGGAGTATGCTTCCCCTCCTCTCTGCCTACTTGTGATTTCTCTCTCTGTCTGTCAAATAAATAAATAAAATCCTAAAAAAAAAAATTAATGAGCACACTATGAGCAATACACTACACTAACTCCT
Source organism: Mustela nigripes (assembly GCF_022355385.1). Taxonomy (NCBI): domain Eukaryota; kingdom Metazoa; phylum Chordata; class Mammalia; order Carnivora; family Mustelidae; genus Mustela; species Mustela nigripes. The sequence goes on from NC_081561.1 coordinate 70,441,687, forward strand.
AATTAAATAACCTTTCTGAATTCTAGAATCTGGTGATGAAGGAAGGTTTCCAAATTAGGACAAACATTTTCATAGCGATTAAGTGTACTGTGGAGATACAGAGCATAAAGAAGCTTTCTTTTACAGTGGCAAGATACAAAGATCTAAATTTCAAAAGTATTTCTCAAATACAGAAAAGTTAAAAAGAGGGGTTAAAAATATTTGTAGGGTGCCTGGATAGCTCAGGGGGTTAAGCATCTGACTCTTGGTTTTGGCTCAGGTCATGATCTCACAGGTCCTGGGATCAAGCCCCTCCTTGCATTCAGCTCCACACTCCGCAAGAAGTCCACTGGAAGATTCTCTCCCTCTGCCTGCCCTCCCCCAACTCATTCTCTTTTTCTCAAATAAATAAATAAATAAATATCTTTAAAAAGTTTTTAAAAAAATACTTGAAAGTTATTTAAGATTTTTGAGCCTTTTAAATGGTTTTAAGATAGTAGTCACTGTAGCAACTTTAAGATTGCCTAGGAAGCCTTATTAAATGCATCTGTCTCAACATTAGTTATAGAAATTCTGATTTAGTAGGTGTTTTCTGGGCCTGGGAAATTCTATTCAGTTACTAAACACCTCCATTGTTTCTGATACAAATAGCCCACTGACCACATTTTGAGAAACATTGTTTTGGTGTCTAGAGCGACTGAATTTTTCTTTTAGTCAATTGTCTCTTAGGGCTTTTGGTCTGTATTAGCATTTTGAAGAAACAAAAATTAAGAGAAGTTGCTCTGTGTTATTTGTTTTTTATTTTTACATTTCACACATAAAGGAATTATCAACATTAGCTTTATTTTCCATACTTTTCAATGCCTCTTTTTCTCCCTAAATGATTTTTTTTTTAAGATTTTATTTATTTATTTGTCAGAGAGAGAAAGAGAGAACACAAGCAGGTGGAGTGGAAGGCAGAGGCAGAAAGAAAGCAGGCTCCCCACTGAGCAAGGAGCCTGATGCAGGACTTGATCCCAGAACCCTGGAATCATGGCCTGAGCCTAAGACAGATGCTTTATCAATTGAGCCACACACACATCCCTCCCTGAATGGTTTTTATTCATATCATGCAGTCTGTGTTTTATATGGACAATTAAGTTTCTCTAAGTATATTAATTAGAGCTTTTTAAAAACTATTTTGTTTTCTCTGAGTTCAGCTAATGAGATTATTTACCTTTCTCTTTTCATTCTGATGATTTTTATGCATATGTGTAATCCATTACATGTACTTTACTGAACTACCACACATCAACATCATTTGGTTTCATTGACTAACAAGTCTTCTCCTCCTCCTCCTCCTCCTTCTTCTTTTTCTTCTTTTTTTAAAAGATTTTATTTATTTATTTGACAGGCAGAGATCACAAACAGGCAGAGAGAGAAGGAGGGAAGCAGGCTCACCGCCAAGCAGAAGCCTCAATGTGGGCCTCAATCCCAGGACCCTGAGATCATCACCTGAGCCGAAGGCAGAGGCTTTAACTCACTGAGCCACCCAGGCACCCTAACAACTCTTCTTTTGAGAATGGCAGAACATTGCCTTTTCTCTTTGGCATTTATCTGCCTGCTGACATTTTTGCAAAATTTTGAGGGTTTTGAGTTGTTGATTCTGCAATAGCTCATCCTTTGTTTTAGAGCACTAAAATCATTTATAGTCTTTTTTTGTTTTCTAATTTTTACTTGGCTAAAGGCAAATTTCTTCACAATCTATTATTACTCAAGATTTAAGTGGGAATGTGGAAGTGATTTTAAACAGAGCACAATGAGTGTTCTCCCTCATCTCTTACTATAGTCTTTGGCTTAAAATCTAATTGATCTGATGTAAGGATTGCCACCCCAGCTTTCTTCTGATGTCCATTAGCATGGTACATTGTTTTCTACCCCCTCACTTTAAATCTGGAGGTGTCTTCGGGTCTAAAGTGAGTTTCTTGTAGGCAGCATGTTGATGGGTTTTGTATTTTTATCCATTCTGATACCCTGTGTCTTTTGATTGGGACATTTAGCCCATTAACATTCAGGGTAACTATTGAGAGATATGAATTTAGTGCCATTGTATTTCCTGTAAGGTGACTGTTACTGTATATTGTCTGTTTCTTTCTGATTTGAGACCTACTACTTTTAGGCTCTCACTTTGCTTAGAGGACCCCTTTCAATATTTCCTGTAGAGCTGGTTTGGTGTTTGCAAATTCTTTCAGTTTTTGTTTGTCCTGGAAGCTTTTAATCTCTCCTTCTATTTTCAATGATAGCCTAGCTTGATATAGTATTCTTGGCTGCATGTTTTTCTCATTTAGTGCTCTGAATATATCATGCCAGTTCTTTCTGGCCTGCCAGGTCTCTGTGGATAGGTCCGCTGCTAATCTAATGTTTTTACCTTTGTATGTTACAGACTTCTTTTCCTGGGCTGCTTTCAGGATTTTCTCTTTGTCGCTAAGACTTGTAAATTTTACTATTAGGTGACGGGGCGTGGACCTATTCTTATTGATTTTGAGGGGCGTTCTCTGAACCTCCTGAATTTTGATGCTCGTTCCCTTTGCCATATTAGGGAATTCTCTCCAATAATTCTCTCCAATATACCTTCTGCTCCCCTCTCTCTTTCTTCTTCTTCTGGAATCCCAATTATTCTAATGTTGTGTCATCTTATGGTGTCACTTATCTCTCAAATACTCTCCTTGTGGTCCAGTAGTTGTTTGTCTCTCTTTTGCTCAGCTTCTTTATTCTCTGTCATTTGGTCTTCTATATAACTAATTCTTTCTACTTTATTTATCCTAGCAGTAAGAGATTCCATGTTTTTTATTGCACCTCATTAATAGCTTTTTTCATTTCAACTTGGTTAGATTTTAGTTCTTTTATTTCTCCAGAAAGGGTTTTTCTCTCTCCGGAGAGGGTTTCTTTAATATCTTCCATGCCTTTTTCGAGCCCAGCTAGAACTTGGAGAATCATCATTCTGAATTCTAGATCTGTCATATTACCAATGTCTGTATTGATTAGGTCCCCAGCCTTTGGTACTGCCTCTTGTTCTTTTTTTTTTTTGTGGTGAGGTTTTCCGCCTTGTCATTTTGTCCAGATAAGATTTGCTTTCTCCTTCTCTGGAATTCCGCTGTTCCCCTTGGTGAGTGAAGTTGGTCTTGGCTGGATTTCTTGTTGATATTCTGGGGGAGGGGCCTGTTGTAGTGATTCTCAAGTGTCTTTGCCCCAGGCAGGATTGCACCACCCTTACCAGGGGCCAGGCTAAGTAATCCACTCAGAGAGCTTTTGTTCCCTGAATGCTTTCGGTAGAGTTCCGGAAGACAGGAATGAAGATGGCGGCCTCCCAATCTCTGGCCCGGAGGAGCCGAGAGCTTGGGGTCCTGCTCCTCAGTGGGCCCTCAGAGAAAAGAGCCCAACTGCCCCCATCTCCCTGGCTTCTGGTCATGCTTGGAGGAAAGTGCTCAATCGGTTGCACTTGGAGAAAAGCGCGTGGTCGCTTCCATTTCTGAGGCCTCCAGTCGTGCTCCAAGATCACCGAGCCTGTGACTGGTTCAAGGTAACCCCGAGCTGAGAGCTCACTCCTCGGCTTTGTCGCTGTAGCCGGCTTCCCCACTCTAATACCTGCGAGCTCTGCGACACTCAGACACCCCCCAGTCTTTCTGTGACCCTGCAGGACTTAAGGTTATGCTGACCCCACATGGGCTTCCCCCCGGTTTAGCCTCGGGAGCGCTGTCCCTCTATGGAGCAGACTTTTAAAAGTCCTGATTTTGTGCTCTGTTGCTCCACCGCTTGCCGGGAGCCAGCCCCTCCCCCGACCGGTGGTCTATCTTCCCGTCACTTTGGATTCACTTCTCCACAGGTCCTACCTTTCAGAAAGTGATCGATTTTCTGTTTCTAGAATTGTTGCTCTTCTCTTCGATTTCCCATTGGATTTGTAGGTGTTTGCAATGGTTAGATAAGCTATCTAGCTGATCTCCTGCTACCTGATGTCCTCTCAGCCTGCTACTTCTCCGCCATCTTGACTCCTCCCCTCCTCGTATATATTTCTTGATGCAGCAAAGATATGAGAAAATTACCACATGGTTTCATCACACAATATCACCGAATTTTTAATTTAGAGGCAAAACTGAATAATGATCAATTTAGATGATCTGTAAGCCAGGGCCATAAATGAGAGGTTTTCATAGAGAAAAGAATGTTACTACTTAATATTGACATACATGATATACATGATATGCTTAATAGAGAGCCTGACAAGAAAATTGAAACAATCTTTGGATAATTCACATTATTAAAGAGTTCTGTTTGCAAATATGCTTATGCATGGTCTTCAGAAAGAAAATCTTTATCAAAATTCTATTAATTTGTAGAATATATGGGAAACTAATCACAAATTGAATAAGAAGATGCTATACAACATTTGACTTTCGATTTACTAGTCTAGTCACAACTCATAAAACACAGGGCCTGACTTTCCAGCCATTACAATGACACAAGTAAAGGAAGTAAAATACACATATATTAGAAAGGAAGAAACAAAACTCTCCTTATTTGTAGATGATGTGATTGTCTATCTAAAAATCCCAACAAATTTACAAAAATAAAAATGAAAATGCACAGAACTAACAAATGAGTTCACCAAGCTTGTAAAATATAAGATAAACATACAGAAATAAATTGCATTTCTATACTAACAGTGAACACATGATCACAAAATTAAAAATACAATACCACATATACTGGCTCAAAAATAATGAAATACATAGGTATAAATCTAACCAAACATGTGAAATATCTGCTTACTAAAATCTATGAAATGATGATAAAGGAAGTTTTTAAAGATCTAAGTAAATGGGGAAATATTTTCTGATTATGAACGGGAAGACTTCACAGAGTAAAGATGTCAAGTCTCAACAAACTGATGGGCACAGATTTAATCAATTCCTGTCACACTCTCAGCAAGATTTTTTGTAAATATATAAAAGATTATTCCAAAATTCATATGACAATGTATAGATCTCAGAATAGCTAAGACAACATTGACAGAAAAAAGAATAATGTGGGAGGTATTGGTCTGATTTCAAGTTTTTTCATATAGCTTCAGTATTCAAGACTGTGCAAATTGCAGAGTTAGACATATATAGATCGCTGGAACAGAATACAGAGTTTGGTAATGGATCCATTCAAATCTGCCTGATTTTGGCAAAAATGCAAAAACAATTCAATGTCGCCTTTTCCACAAGAGTTGCTGGCTGTTTTACCTTACACAAAAATTAACTCAACAGGAAACAAGAGATGTTGGCGAGGACACAGAGAAAGAGGAACCCTCTTACACTGTTGGTGGGAATGCAGACAGGTACAGCCACTCTGGAAAACAGTATGGACGTCCCTCAAAATGTTAAAAATAGAGCTACCCTATGACCCAGCAACTGTGCTACTAGGTATTTACATAAAGCACACAAAACACTTATATGAATATGTGTTAACTTGTGAGAAACCATTTGCCATGTAGTTGTTTTCAGGAACCATGTGTGAAAATTCTCCCAGAATCCAGAACCCACAAGCACAAAAATCACCTATCCAGGTGAAAGGAAACCAGTATTCTAACAGCCAAAAAAGCCTTTGAACTTGCTTTCATGTTGATATATATACAAGGGGAGAAACCTGAGGGAAATGAGAGAACAGGATTGTGTAAATTACTAAAGACAATACCTGCTTCTCCTTTTACCTCTGGTAACCAAAACACAAAAGAGATCAGATTAAAAGGAGAGAAGATGCCCACAGGGTAATGGCAATAAAGCATGAAGATGGCATAAACACCCTTGCCTTTCTCCTCATATTGTTACCTAAGGTAGGGACACTTTGCTATGCTGTGATTCTCTGAAGGGACAAGGAGGAGACAAGGAAAATATTCTGCAAACATAAACCAGAGAGGCAATAACTGAAAATAAAGTGAATGCAGCTGAAAATGAAGCACCAGTCTCTAGTAGTATCAATAAGATTCATGTAACTTCCTTCATATTACTGTTGCCAACCAAAGCAATAGTATCCCACGGACCATGTAAGACCAGCTCTAAATGACTATATTGTACAATAGAAGGAATAATCATGCCAAAGCTAATGAACAGAAGATCAGGCTTCTTCTTCATTTTTCTTTTCAGCCAAGTAAGTTCTGAAGTGTCTGTTATAATTTAAAGAGAGGAGAGGCTTTTCAAAGTTAATAATTAGAAACTAATTAACAGCACTGAATGGTGTGTGCATTTGTATATGGGTTTGTGCAATTAAAATGTGAGAGATTTCTTAATTTCACAAATTGTAGAAAATGTTATACTTCTCATGATTATTGACATTTTTCTTCCCTTTCAAAGTTTGAAGTAGACGGATGTGAAAAACAACAGGGAATAAGAAGACCCTTTGGGAAATGAGTTAACATATTATCATCTTTGCCAATTAGCATTTATTGAGCAACTGGGCACTTGGTACTTCAAGAATCTCTACAGAGATTCTGTACTGAGATAGGCTTCTATATTCTGTAACTGCATGGTCATCTATTAGAGGACAAGATTAATCTGCTAATTCATTACATCATGCGGAATTATGCTTAGATTTGTTTTTCTAAGGGAAATTCTATTTTTATGTATTTTTTATTTATTTTTAAGACTTTATTTATTTGTCAGAGAGAGAGAGAGAGCGCACAAGCAGGGGGAGTGGCAGACAGAGGGAGAAGCAGGCTCCCCACTCAGCAGGGAGCAGGATGCCAGACTTGATTCCAAGACCCCAGGATCATGACCTGAGCTGAAGGCAGATGCTTAAATGACTGAGCCACCCAAGCATCCCGGAAATTATATTTTTAAACAAGTTAATCTGTGCATCTTATTCAAATGTTCATAATTGGAAATTTATTTGTTTCAATAAATATGGTTTTAAATTTCAGCTGGAAGGAAATTTACCTTGTAAATTGTTGCTATGAGCATTGGGAGAGCTATGAACCAATTCTTGCCCATGGTGGTATGTATCTACAAGTTGGATTATTTTTTTCAATCTGATATCAGTGAGAGTAAACAGCTGGTTCACTCCAGGGGATAATTTTCCATGTTAAATGTCATTTAACATAAAATTCATTCTGATGTTATCAAATCTTCCTTTTTGTGGTGGTTCTAATTTGGTATCACTTTTTTACAACTGTTGTGATAGAATTAAACAATAGTTAATGGTGAGTATGGTCTGTGCTTGTCTGGATGCAAAAAACTAATGTTTTTAATCCTTTCTGGAGTCTAAAACACTTAACGCCAAAAAATAGCTCTCATAGATGCAAACACAAACAGGGCCATTTTGAAGTTTTAGAGAAGTAAACAACAATTATAAATGTATTGGGAGTCACAAATTTACTCTCTCAGCAAGTCATATGTGGAGAAAAAACATAATTTATTCGTATAATCTACATATCTTCAGCAAGAGAACCTACCCGCTGGGAGGAAGAAAAAAAAAAAAATTAGTCCCAGATGTGGATTCCCACAGCCCGTTTACATAATGATTTTTCTTTGAGCTAATTGTTCAGCGTTGCTCTTATTGTTGCCTCAACATTTGCTCCTGAGGTTGTGGTTTGATGTTTATGCGGAGAGAGACTCACCTGATGCCTTGGTAGACGAATTAAGAAGGCAGAGAGCTTTGCAGCCTGTTGAGCTCCAGAGAGCAAGGGGGCAAGTGAGCGAGGCCAGCCCTAAGCGACTCTTGGGTTTTGCTGTGGAAAGTAAGTAAGCTAGGGCAAAGGACAGCCTAAGAAGCCCAGAGACAAATTATCATCATATGCATTCTTTGCCCAAACTTCTCAGAGGAGCACAAAACTAAGCACCGAGAGTCTTTGGTCAGCTTCTCGGAGTCAGCCCAGAAGTGATCAGAGAGATGCAAGACCACGTCTGCTAAAGAGAAATGAAAACACAGCCCTCTTAAGGGGAAACAGAAGAGAGTTCAAGGGTCTCAGTGCACCCATTTCGCCATTTTCTCAGTTTATTCTAAGCATCGCCCCCAGATCAAAGGAGAGCATCCAGGCTTCTCTGCTGATGTGCTGCGGAGAAACGGGGAGAGACGTGCGGTGGGAACACGGCCACAGACCGCCGGCAGCCTCTGGCGAGGAAGGCTGCTAGGCTGGAGGCGAAATATGAAGAGGATATTGCTGCATACCGAGCTAAAGGGAAGCCTGATGCAGGCAGCAGAAAAGGTAGTCGTCAAGGCTGAAAAAAGCATGAAAAAGAAGGTAGAGGAGGAAGACGAGGAAGATAAAGAGGATGAGGAGGAGGAAGGTGAAGAAGTTGATGATGGTAAAATTGGATCTAGCGCAGTTTTGTTTTGTTTTGTTTTGTTTCCTGTCTCTAAATCATTTTACAACCCCACCCTGCCCCCTGTACCCAACTCCTTTAAAAAAAAAAAAAAAAACAGAGAAAGAAAAAAAAAGAAATGTAAGTCTGTGTAAGATTTGTTTTTAAACCTTACAGTGTCTTTTTTTGTTTGTTTGTTTGTTTGTTTGTTTGTTTTTGTATGTTAACACACTACAGAATGTATCTTTAGATAGCCCTGTCCTGGTGGTATTTTCAGTGGCCACTAACTGTGCCTGGCTGGGACAGTGTGGGGATGATAAATCAGTATGGAAAGTTACAGCGTAACTTTCAACCTGTTGTAACCAACAACGGGTTCTTGTTGATGCCCAGTACGGATTAGTTATGTATGGGGATGGCAGTGTTTTCATCTTTAGTTGTCTCTGATGCAGCTTGCACAAAGTAATTGTTCTGTTAACTGAATACCACCCTGTAATGGAAAAGGAAAAAAAAAGTTGCCGATGTTTTGTTGATATTCTGAATGCTTCTAAGTAAATACAATTTTTCTAATTTAAAAAAAAAAAGCAGAGAAATATAGTCAGGCAGGAAGATGTTGCCCTCTAGTCACTTCCCTGTACAACACTGATATTAATTTAGGAGCTAGTTGGCTTGCCATGAAGACTGTCCAGGCGCAGTGAGATGACCTTATAATAGGTACTAAGGGCATAACATAAGTGTGGAGTTGCATGTTGGCTAAGACCAAGGAAGCTAAATGAGCAGGTTTTAGTTTCCTGATCCCTCTGAGAAAGACAGTAATTCTGCCCACAAAAGCCAGCAGTAAACCTGTGAGGACGCCCCGGATGGGACCAGGCCAGCCACCCCCACTTACCAGACTGGCCATTTTGCAACTTGGTCAGAAAGGATTCAGAGAATACATCAAGGTAATGATGATTCATTTATTTTTCCACTATGAGGTCAGGTGATCACACGTCTCCCTGACTGGAGCTAGAAAAAGAATAAAATATGAACTGAGTGGAGCAATTATCTTCCAAAAGATTGAGCATTATCTAAAATGACTGTTTATATTCTCAAATTGGACTTAGTTATGAAATTAAAAGGACAAGCTGTTCTACCCCCCCCACTCCAGTTTCCTCTCCTGATCAGATTTGGTGCCCATACTACATATACTATAAATGCAGCCTCAAATAAACAACAACTCTCTGCAGAGAACTAAATGCAGAGCATAATGACAGGCAAAGTCATATTTCACTTACAGGTGGGCTTTAATTTTGAATCTCAGTAACTCAAGAACTGAAGTGAGCTGGGATAAACATTGCAAAGTATTAAGTATTAAGCCAAATCTGAGAAATGATCTGTAAGTATAATGCACGCTCTAACTACTTAACCTATATGAAAGCAATTATTTGTTAACTTGACTCTTATTCTTATTAGCGAAAGGAAGAACAATAAAATTATAAATTGAAAAGAAAAAAAAAAAAAGGAGGCACCCCAGTGACTGGTGACTCAGTTGGTTAAGGGGCTGCCTTTGGCTCAGGTTGTGATTCCACGGTCCTGGAATGGAGCCCTGCATCTGGCTCCCTGCCCAACGGGAAGTCGGCTTCTGTCCCTCCTCCCTACTCATGCACATGCTCGCTCTCTCTTTTCTCTCTGTCTTAAAAAAATAAATAAAATCTTTAAAATAATAATAATAATACAAATGGGGAAAAACCCCACCCTGGAACATTAGTACAAATGGAAATAAAGGTCAGGAAACAAGACAAGAGGGGGAAGCACTGGCCCTTTGTTTAGAGTGAAATTGGCCTAAACTGATCAGTCCATGCCTTTTAGGACAACTACATAGTCCTGAAGTTAGTTATTCTTTAGAAGAGAAAGTGTACTATGGGAGCCAAGGGCAGGCTACCCTCAAATGTGCCACTTTGGCATGTTGCTTATTTAAAATAGAAACTACTTAAGAAATACCCAATTCAAGGAAGCTCAGACCCTTTTCTGAGGAAATACATACCTCATTTGAAATGTACTCTCCCTGTACTGAGACATAAAAAGGCATCCGTATCACCAGAGATAGAAACTTTAAAGCTGAGAAAGCTGCAGAAACAAACCTTGATACTTTTTTCTAATTGCTACCTCTGCCCAAATTCCATTAAATCTCCCAAACATCTGTTTTCTTTATCCTGTCAAGTTCTTACAAATTTATTGTCTTTTTGTCTAAAAAGTATAAAAACAGCCTGCCTTTGTCACTTCTTTAGATCTCATTTTCATTATTGGGCTTCCATGTGCATATTAATAATTTTTTACTCCTATGTGTCTGTCTCATGTAAATTTCTTGGTGCAGCTGGGAGACCTTAAAGGATAGAGGAAGAATTTTTCCTGCTGTATAATATAAAGAAAGAAATTATACTTCAACTTTTCTCTTCTATTTTGCAACTACAAGGTAAGAGAGAAGATGCTGGAACTACACATATTTATTTTTTTATTTTATTTTTTAAAAGATCTGTTTGTTTGCTTATTTATTTATTTATTTATTTATTTATTTATTTCATTACTTTAGAAAGAGAGAAAGAGAGTGCAGGGGGTAAGGACAGAGGGTGAGGGAGAGAGAAAATCTCAAGGAGACACTCCCCCCTGAGCACAGAGCCAGACTTGCCAGTTCATCTCACAGTCCTGAGATCATGACCTGAGCTGCAATCAGGAGTCAGACACTTAACCGAGTGAGCCACACAGGCACCCCTGGAAGTACACATTTTTAATTCCTTGGAAAAATCCCATACTCCTGGGTGTAGGTAGGGGCCCTCTAATCTTTGTAAATCCAAAAGATGAAGTGAAATGATCCTCTTTTTAGGGTGTGAAAATAGGAGTGTAGTACAATAGAAAAGGTTTTCCAATCCCTACTGCCCAAAATACACAAAGCAGATAATTTATGATACAATAACCTTGAAAATAAATCAGAAAGTGAACAAGTTATGAGGACATTCTGCTTCTTTCTCATCAGCTTGCCATCAGGTGAAAGCAGGCACAACAGGAAAATCCATTTCTTATTTTCATATTCTATAATCCAATTTTTGTCATTTGATGAATTAATAGAAGCAAAATATGTGTAATTATACCTCAACCTGCAATGATAACACCTATAGCCATTCATTTTTTTCAAGTGAGCTTTGTAGTAAAGGCTTTGTGCATAGGAATGGTATTTATGCCCAGCATATTTCAAATTTATAAATTTGAAACCCCTACTCTAAACTTCTTAACAATTCCCGGGCTCCTGAGTGGCTTAGTCGGTTATGTGTCAGATTCTTGATTTTGGCTCAGGTCATGATATCAAACCTGCTTGAGATTTTCTCTCCTCTCTGTCTCCTTCCTCCAACCTCTCTCTCTCTTTCTCCCTCTCTCTTAATAATAAAACAAAATAAAATGAAAATAAACCTCATAGTTCTGCTTAGACCATCTTACTTTATTTTTTTTTTTTTCTACAGTGATAGGATGAGTAATTTAGTTCATGCTCTTGCCTTCACCTAGACTCACACACACACCCTTTACCAGGGGATAGGTCTTTTGTTAACAAATTTCAAAGAAAGAAATTTGATAAAAAAAACTTTTGATAATTTCTTCTCATTTAGCTTAAACATTTCAGGAAATGTTGTTTTAATTATATTTGTAATTATCATTCTGAAGTGTTAGCATTTTCTCATAAGGAGAAATAATTGGCTGTTGGGCAGATCATGAAGAATTTCCTATAGTCTTTTTTTCTAAAGATTAAAAATATATTGGGGTGCCTGGGTGATTCACTTGGTTAAGCATCTTACTCTTCATTTCAGCTCAGGTCATGATCTTGGGTCCTGAGATTGAGCCCCACATTGAGGGCTCTGCACTCAGAACATAGTCTGCTTCCTCCTTCTCCCTCCATCCTACACACCCTCAAATACATGAATGAATCTTTAAAAAATATGTATATATATAAATATAAATATATATATTTTTGCTGGGTGTCTGGGTGGCACACTTGGTTAAAATCTGACTCTTGGTTTCTGCTCAGGTAACGATATCAAGGTCATGAGATCCAGCCCTGGGTCAGGCTCCATGCTTAGCACAGAGTCTGCTTAAGATTTTTTGCCCCTCTCTCAAATAAATAAATAAGTCTTTAAAAAAAATGTATATATATATATATATATACATATATATATGTATATATATATATTTCTTTTCCTCAACCCCCAATATATTCAGAATTTTTGTATTCTCATCTAATATGTCTAACTCTCAAAAGGTACAACTACTTTGAACTTCCACTCCCACTCATTTTCTAGTTCTCTGTCAATAAGGAAAAGCAATTCAAGGCAAAATCTATGCAGCATCTTGCCTTTCTATTCCCGTAGCTGTGTGTAGCTGAATTGCTTAGACATATGTGGTCATGCAAAATTCTTAGATTGTTAGAATTAGGTCTTCTTTCATAGGTCTCACCAACTCTCCAGTAGGCAAAGAGAAGAAACAGCTTTCCTCCCACATCCTCTCTAGCATATTATAATTAAACAATAATAACAGTTTTGGATAAAATTCTGATTCTCTGTAATATTTATAGATATAAACTTGGTGAAGTCATAGCTGGTTGTTCCTTTTAATGACCTGCAAACACCCAAATTGTATCAGAGGCAGAAAGACCATAGCCCACTATCAAAGCCACATTCAAAAGACCCACCAGGGAAACAAAGGGATATTAAGTGATTAAGACTAGCTTATATTCTCTAAGGAAAAATAATAACAGAAAGAGTTTTTGTTTAATAACAGAAAGTACATCACTCTACTGAATAGATAAGCAATGAGAGAAACATTTAAACTTTTTCTATACAGAATTTAGGATTCTCGTAACATGTAAATTGATCAAAGCTCTAAAAGTATTTTATTTTATTTTTTGTTTCAAGTTTTTATTTATAAGGTAATATTGATTTTAGGAGTAGAATTTAGTGATTTATCACTCACATATAACATCCAGTGATCATCACAAGTACCTTCCTTTAAAGTATTTTAATAGTACTTTTCTTTTTTCTAATAGTACTTTTCCAATTCTAACTTTAAGACTCTTAATTTACTAAAATATTAAAGCTGTATGACTAAAAAGTAATTATTTCCATAGAAGAAATTTAATGTTAACTGGATAAAAATAGAGTTGGCTACATTGTTTCGTTTTCAGTAGAAATACCTTTACTTAGATAGTATAGGCCCTTCTGTTACAGAATCTGAAATAAAATGATAACATATTAATGTTTGTACCAATATTGTGATGGTGATCTGGACATATCTTGGACAAACAAAAATATCCCCATAGCAAGAAAACAAAGAAAAAGCTTAGAATGGAAATACATTTTTATTTAAACTTGGCTCCCCAGGAAAATTTATTAGCAGAGTTCTTAGTTCTTCAAGACAACTATACATTCACAAGACTAATTCAAATACTAATTCAAAATCAAAGAGATACATGCACCTCAATGTTTATAGCAACATTATCTATAATAACCAAATTATGGAAACAGTTCAATTGCCCACTGACTGATGAATAGATAAAGAACAGGTGGTGTGTATATACAAATTGGAATATTACTCAGCTGTAGTGAAGAATGAAATCTTGCCATTTGCAATGACTTGGATGAAACTAGAGTGTATTACATTAAGCAAAATAAGTCAGTCAGTGAAAGACAAATATTATATGATCTCATTCATAAGCAGAATTTAAGAAATAAAATAAATGTGCATGGAGAGAAAAGAGGCAAAACAAGAAACAGACTATTAAATATAGAGAAAAAAAACTGATGGTTGTCAAAAAGGAGGTGACGGAGGGGGAATGGGTTAAATAGATGGTGTACGTGAAGGAGTACACTTCTTACAATGAACTTTAAGAGTTGTATGGAAGTATTGAGTCACTACTGTGCACCTGAAACTAATTTATTAAACTAATTAATATTAATGAACAAATTTATTTATTTAGAAGATTTTATTTATTTATTTGACAGACAGAGGCCACAAGTAGGCAGAGAGAGGAGAAAGCAGGCTCCCCGCTGAGCAGAGAGTCTGATGCGGGGCTCAATCCCAGGACCCTGGGATCATGACCTGAACTGAAGGCAGAGGCTTTAACCCACTGAGCCACCCAGGCGCCCCTAACTAACAAATTTAAATACAAACTTTAAAAATATTTGGGATGGTTGATATGATTATTTAAATTTTAAAATTTATTTTATTTAAATTTTATTTAAATAAAATTTAAAATTTATTTCTAAATTATCATTGCTCTCAATATTTTTTTTTGTCTAATTATTATATTCTAGTTCACCTGAGCTTGGATTTTTTTCTCTATGTAGAACTATATGGTTTTTTGTTTGTTTTAAAATTTTATTTATTTATTTGTCAGAGAGAGAGAGAGAGAGCATGCATGCATAAGCAGCAGGAGCAGCAGACAGAAGGAGAAGCAGGCTCCCCCCTGAGCAAGGAGACCAATGTAGGACTTTATCCCTGGACCCTGGGATCATGACCTGAGCCAAAGGCAGATTCCTGACTGACTGAACCACCCAGGCTCCGGCATCCCAAAACTGTATGTTTTATGTCTAAAATTGAATTTTGATTTTCTCTAGTAAGCAATTTATGGGTTGAGTTTTGAAGAAGTTGATTTCTCCAAAGGACTGAAAATGAAGACTGGTCACATTAATAGACAATGAAATACAGGGTTGCAGCAGTAAATGTAGCAATTTAGTAAACAATAGCCTTCCTAGTGTTCAAGAGTTGAAAAAAATCTAATTTATAGGCTGAGTTCAAAGGCACTTTAACAATTTCATTCTTTTATCACAAAACTCAGATGAGAGACAAAAAATTATCAATCCAAAATAATAAAATGAGCAGAAAAATACAGTGGGGGAAAATATAGTAAGCTGCATGGTAATTAAACTAGTGTTTTTCAGACTGTTATTGGAATCACAAAATAAGGTCTCAAAATAAGGCATTTCAAAATACATTATTTATAAAATAGTAATAAATTTTAGTTGTATTTTTTACCTTTTCAAAGTTCATAGAGTTAGCGGTTCATTTTTCCAAGGTAAAACAGTGAGACTAGCGATCAAATCTTGAGAGTTGCCCATGCCTGAGTACAGCTTCAAAAGTTATAAGCATAGTCCAAAACCAGACCGACTTTGTTGATATCCTGATTTTACAGATTGCTAGCTGTATGATGTTGGGCAAGTTTGTTAATTTCTCTGAACTACAGTATCCACATCTATAAAGTTATTTTTACATATTAGAATGAGGCTTAATGGGGCGCCTAGGTGACTCAGTGGGCTAAGCCTCTGCCTCTGGCTCAGATCATGATCTCAGGGTCCTGGGATTGAGCCGCACATTGGACTCTCTGCTCAGCAGGGAGCCTGCTTCTCACCTCCCTTTCTCTGCCTACTTGTGATCTCTGTCTGTCAAATAAATAAATAAATCTTAAAAAAAAAAAAAAGAATGAGGGTTAAATCAGTTGATATGTAGGGAATATTTAGAATGGACCTAGCATAAAACAATGGTCAATAAGTATTATCATTTTTGCTTTTAAGAAAATTGTCTCTCTAATTTTGAGAAGCATTTTTATATAAGATGGAATGAGAGAGAGGAAGCTTCTGAGGAAAATACCTCATATTTTGTTGTGTGGAGAGTTGTTAACACCTATTTTACATATTTTGCTTTTCTGCATTTGTGTTTGTTCTTGAGCATATCTAATTAATTAGTCCTAAAACTTTTCACTGTTAGTTAATTTCATCACAATCCTTTTTCTCTGTCTTCACTGCTTGTATTTCTCTCATTTTTCATAGGATTTTTTTCCATTTTATTATCCATACCATCCAATATTCAACTCTTATATAATTTCTCTACATTCTTATTCTCAGCCATTTATGCTAGTAAATTGCTAGTAAAATATATAGTTAAGATTGAGTTAAAAATGTTAAGAATCATATAAACATTGACATTTTTAAAAATGGAATCCATGTGTTCTTAAAAATATTCCATGTTCTATACTAAGTTCAAAATTGAAAAAAATTGATTAAAATTTTATATCATGAAATGTCTAAGAGCAATTCTTAAAAAAATGTCATTTTTAACTGGTTTTAAATTGATTTGATTTAGTGACTATAAGAAAACACTTTGCATGACTTCAGTTTTATTTTAGGGCATATTAATGGTCTATAATGTAGAATGTTCCATGTGCACTTGAAAAAAGATATATTCTGCTATTGGTGATTTATTCTAGAGATGTCTGTTTAATCTAGTGAATTTATAGAGTTGATGTCTTCTACTTCCTTGTTGTTCTTCTGACTACTTGTTTCATTTGTTGTTGAAAGTGAGGTGTCAAATTTTCCAAATATTATTGCTGACTTGTCTGTTTCTTTCTTCAATTCTGCCAGTGTTGGATTCATTTATTTTGAGGTTTTGTTCTTTGGTACATATGGTGTTTACTGTAATTTTTATAATAAATGGACGCTTTTAGCATTATAATATACCCATTTTGCATTTGGCAAGAATTTTTGTCTTAATACATTTTTTATCTGGATGTTAGTATAGTCATTTTAACTTTTTTTTGGTTATTGTTTTGTAATATATCAGTTTCCATCCTTTGACTCTAAATATACGTGTTACTGAATCAGCATATACTTGAACCATGGGTTTTCCCCTTATTTATTCTTTTAATCTCTGACTTTGATTACAGTATCTTATCAATTTATTTTTAGTGTAATTACCAAAAAGATCAGATTTACTTCTGTCCCTTTGCTTTTTGTTTTCTATCTATATCATTTTCCTCTCTTTTTTTATTACTATTGTCTTTTTTGTTAAATAGATATTTTCTTATATAGAACTTTCTCTTGTTTCTTTACCATTTTTTTCTTTGATTTATTTTTTTTAATGTTTTAAGTTTCTATTTAAATTCTAGTTAGTTAACATGTAGTGTAATATTAGTTTCAGGAGTAAGGTCTAGTGATTAATCACTTACATACAACATCCATACAAGTGCCCTCTTTAATATCCATCACCCATTAAGCCCATTCCCCTAGCCACCTCCCCTCTAGCAACCTTCACTTTGTTCTCTGTAGTGGAGAGTCTCTTATGGTTTGCCTCCCTCACTTTCTTTTTTCTTTCTCCTATGTTCATCTACTTCATTTCTTGAATTTTGTTGCTCTAAACATTGGGGTGCATGTGATCCTTCAAATCAATATTTTTGCATCTTTTCAGTAAATACCTAGTAGTACAGTTGCTGGATTATAGGGTAGTTACATTTTGAACTTTTTAAGGAATCTCCATACTGTTTTCCAGAGTAGCTGCTCCAGTTTGGATTCCCACCAACAGTACAAGAGCATTCCCATTTCTTCACATCTTCACCAACATCTGTTGTTTCCTGTGTTGTTAATTTTTGCCATTCTGACAGGTGATATCTCATCTCTAGTTCTGAGTTGTATTTCCCTAATAATCACTGGTGTTGAGCATCTTTTCATGTGTCTGTGGGCCATCTGATGTCTTCTTTGGAGTAATGTCTATTCATGTCCTCTGCTCATTTCTTTCTTTCTTTTTTTTTTTTAAGATTTTTTTTTTTTAAATAGACAGAGATCACAAGTAGGCAGAGAAGCAGGCAGAGAGAGATGGAGAAGCAGTTTCCTTCCTGAGCAGAGAGACTGATATGGGGCTCGATCCCAGAACCCTGGGATCATGACCTGATTCAAAGGCAGAGGCTTTAACCCACTGAGCCACCCAGGTGCCCCTCTGCTCATTTCTTAATTGGATTATTTGGTTTTTGCGTGTTGAGCTTGATAAATTCTTTATAGATTTTGGATACTAACCCTTTATCAGATATGTCATTTGTAAATATCTTCTCCCATTCCACAGGCTGCCTTTTGGGTTTGTTGATTGTTTTCTTCACTGTAAGAAAGATTTTTATCTTGATGAAGTCCCAATAGTTTATTTTTCTCCCCCTTACCTCTGGAGACATCTAGTAAGAAACTGCTATGGCTGATGTCAAAGATGTTGCTGCCTGTGTTCTACTCTAGAATTTTGATGGTTTCTTGTTTCACATTTTAGTTATTTTTATAGTGGTTGCCCTAGGTACTACAATTAGCTTCTTAACTAAAAATAGTCAAATTCAGATTAATATCAGCTTAGATTTAATAGTATATGAAAACTTTTGCCCAATATAGTTTCATTTCTTTCTTCCACCTTTTTGTTATTGTTGTCAAATTACATCTTTATACATTATGAGCACACCAATACTATTTTATAATAATTGTTTATGCAGTTGTCTTTTATATCAGATAAGAGGGAAAAAGATCACAAACAAAATACATATATTCTGTCTTTTCTATTTACCTGTCAATTACCTTTACCAGTATTCTTCATTTCCTTGTGTGGATTCAAATTACTGTGTAATATCCTTTCATTTCAACCAAAAGATCCCCTCTAGTGCTGCCTAAAGGGAAGAACAGTTAGTAATAAATTCTTTCAGCTTTTATTTTTCTGGGAATGTCTTAATTTTTCTTTCTTTGTAAGATAGTTTTGCTGAACATAGAATTCTTGGTTGGTAATGTTTTTCTTTTAGCCCTATGGATATGTTACGCCAACAACTCCTGGCTTCCATGGCTTGTGATAACAAGTCAGATGTGTATTTTATTGAGATTCTCTGATAGCTATGACACTTTGCTCTTGCTGTTGTTAATATTTTCTCTTTGTCTTTAAACAGTTTGATTATAATATATCTTGGTCTGGTACTCCTTGATTTGGTCCTACTTGGTTTATGTTGAGTTGTAGGCATGTGTAGATTGTTACTTGTTTTCCTGTTTAATTAAAATCTGAAGATTTTTGGCTACTTTCTTATGCAAAGAGGTTATTTTGTTTTGTTTTGTTTACCTTTTTCTTCTCTCCTCCTTATGAGATTACTGTTATACATATGTTGGCATAATGATGGTGTCTCACAGTTCAGTGAAACTTTATTTTTCTTCATTATTTTTTCTTGTTCCTCAGACTGGATATATTCAGTTCAACTATCTTCAAGCTGATTGATTCTTTCTTCTGCCAATTCATATCTGTTGAGTCCCTCTAAAAAAATTCTGATTCTAATAATTTTACCTATTATCCACAGAATTTCCATGCATTTATTATTACTTTTATCATCATTATCTATTAAGTCATCTTTATTTGATAAGACATCATTCTCATACCTTTGTTAATATATTAAACATGACTTTCTTTAGCTTTTTTTCAAAACTGTATTTTTCAAAAAGATTTTATTTGTCAGAGAGAGAGAGAACAAGCAGAGGTCACAGGAGAGGGAATGGGGGAAACAGGCTCCATGCTGAGCAGGGAGTCTGAAATGGGACTTGATGCCAGGACCCTGAGATCATGACCTGAGCTGAAGGCAGGTGCTTAACCAACTCAGCCACACAGGCATCCCTTTAACTAACTGTACTTTTAATTGCTGGTTCTAAGTCTTTGTTTACTAGGTCTAAAATCAGGCTCCTAAAGGACAGTTTCTATTAACTGCATTTTTCCCCCATGCATGGCCCATGTTTCTCTGTTTCTTTACAGGTTCTATTTTTTTTAATTTAAAGATATATTGTGTTGGGGCACCTGAGTGGCTCTGTGGGTTAAAGCCTCTGCTTTCCTCTCAGGTCATGATCCCAAGGTCCTGGGATTGAGCCTCACATCCCTGCATCATTGGGCTTTCTGTTTGGTGGGAAGCCTGCTTCCTCCCCTCTCTCTCTGCCTGCCTCTCTGCCTGTTTGTGATCTCTGTCTGTCAAATAAATAAATAAAATCATATATATATATATAGTGTTTACTGAGCTAATGGAATAGTCATAGCTTATACTGACTAGCCACTAAGGTCTCTGCTTGATTAGTTTAGTAAGCACTTAATGACTGCAAAGGTTTCCTTAAATGCTTTGCACCAAACTATCTATTTGCCAAGGGGTTCTCTGTGTGTGATGAGGCATGGTTTTAATTTTGACACTTTAAAATTGAGGTTTTTAGTGTACCATTCAGGAGATCCCACTGCTCCATATGTGTTTTTAGTGTTTGAAGATATCATAAGGAGATAAGAGGTGTTAATTCTATTTCTATCCATTTTTTTAAAAAAGTCATCTCAGAGTACAGTGCTATTCTGAACATTGAGCTTCTCTACTCAGTGTGGTTTTCTTTGGTACAAATTATATTTATGGGAGCTGCTCTTTTGAAGAGTCCAAATATATATAAATTACAAAAATCGATGTATTGAAAACTGGACATTTTACATCAGTTTTGATTTTCATGAACTTTTCATGTTGCTATTTCCAAAGACAAAAAATATTTGTTATTTACTTAAATAAAATATTTAAAATATTTGTTATTTACTTAAATTTGTTATTTACTTAAAAGATACATTTTCATTGATTTCAGTGAAAACCTACTTAGCATTCTAAATAAAATCATATTTTTTCACTTCATGTGTTTATCCATTCAAAGCCAAAGTTTCCTGGTAGAGAGTTTGGAACTCTTTTTCTAATTTTCTACTGATCAAAAATGTATCAATATTAAAAAGAAAAAAACTTAATTACTATATTGCCATAAGAAAAAGAGGAAAGAAGAATTATCCATGAGAATTGCCCTCTAAAGAGGCCCATCAGAAGCTTGTAGGAAATGCCAAGCCTGATTGTCTGGAAATCTCAACTGTACGTATTTCCATTAAAATCCCATCCAGGTCCATTTAATTTATTCACAGATAAACAAAATGTCCTTTATTGCATTGGATGCAATTTTGACAGATGGCTCTAAGCAATTTGTCCAGGTATAAAAGACAAAGATAAATGAATCTATTCTTTTTAATTCACACACTTTATGACTTTCATCTCCAACTGAAAGCATCCTTTGGCTCTCTATCTACTTCATGAACCCAGTAAGCAACAACTCTTTTTCTAGCTGAAGATTGCTTCATTGTGCTTCTAAAGAGAACCTACCTCTGCCTGAAATAATCAGTTTTGGAGCCCAGCAACCAAACAAATTATTCTTACCATGATTTCAAACATATTATTATTATCATTTAGTTTATTAGAATTCTTTTAAATGTACATAAACCAATTTGATTTATCGATGGATTGATTATCTGTAATTAGAGTTTAAGATGATTAAGGCTTTAAGATATTAATTATTATGCAAGTGTTAATTAAATGTCCATTATCCAACATAAAACAAAATTAAAGTTAAGCTAAATAACTAAAATTATTTTTAATTTTATATTTCTTATTGGTAACATTAAAATGAAAATCTGTAACATTGATCTTAAATTTAAATTATACCAAATTGTCATTGCTCAAAATCTTCAGGCATATTTTATAATGCGGTTTTAAAAAATTTAGTAGATAAATTTTAAATAGTAAATTATTACTACACATTATTTTATTTATAATAGAATAAACCCTCATTAATTTTCAATAAAATAAGAAGAATGATATAAAAATATTCAGTTGCTATGGATAAAAAAGCATATGAAGAAGTGAATTTTAAAATATTGCTCCCCATAATAACATGACATCCTGAAAAAGAATTATACATTTTACATTGAAAAAATAAACTTGTCCTTATAATTTAGTTTAGGAATAAGAATGCATTATAGTTCATTTTTACTGGTATAAAAAGCAATCTCACTGCTTAAGAGTTAGCAGTTATTTGCTTTTTGAAAATATTTGTGTTATATTTATCTAATTATGTAAATAGAATCCCACATTATTAAGGGAGTGGTTTCTAAATTGTGATTTATAGACTCTTCAGAGTTGTTTGTACCCTTTCAAGTGGTTGTGAGGTCAAAATTGTTTTCAAAAGAGTACCAGGCAGTATTTCATATTTACCTCTTTTCCTGTGTTAACACTTGTACTTGCTGGTGCAAAAAAACTGATAGTAAAATTACAGGTGCCTTACCAGGAAGTAAGGCAATAGCACTAAACCATACTAGTAGTGATCACATTCTTAAGCACAATTCACACATGAAGATTAGTTGTATACTAATTCTCATTTTATACTACTGCATCATCATTTGACTCAATTATCACCTTCTTTCTGAAGAAAAAAAACTTCGATTTGGTTCAAAGACAAGTATGTTTGTTTTTCCTTTAATTCATTGGTGACTTCTCAATCTTCTTTTAATGTTTCAACCATTCTCCCATACCTTTAACAGATGGAGTATGCCAGAGAAAAGTCTGGACAACTAAAAACGACTGATACCATGAGAACTCTCAAATCAAGATTAGACTTCATATAACTACCTTCCTGCTCGGTATTTCCTTCTGGATGTCTAATAAATAAGAAAACAGTTTTATTTTGGGAAATGGGAGAGGATTATAACAGAAGAAAAATGTCTAGAAATTTCTGGAGTTATGAAACAGGGTCAGACTAACAAAAGAGCAGATCAGTAAGAATCTCCCTGAAAAGAAAATTGACAGGCATAAACAATACAGCCTCAACATTCCTTCTACCAGAGACTGGTAAAAACTTGGGCCTGTCATAGAAGTGTGAACTGAAGTGTGTTAATATGTAAACCTTTTCTGTTTCTCATACATTGAGCCTCTGGCTTCATAATGCACTCTAAAAGATTTATTCTATTCAGTTTGCTCATTCAGTAGAGTTAAAGTTTGTTCAGATACATGCTTAAATGTGAGAAGTCAGTTAAAATGGAGGCAAAAATCTCAGCTGGATTTGAGAAACCTCTACAAATTTGGGAGAAGAAAAAAATATTGATACAATTTAAATGCAATAATTTTCTCCAATTCTTTTTATTTTGCTAAATAGGTTTGTTAAGATGTATAATTATCACAAAATTCACCTCTTTAAAGTGTACAACTCAGTGGTTTTTAGTATTTTCTCACAGTCTAGCTTGAGAACATTTTAATCATCCCAGAAAAAAACCTACTATTAGCATCACTTTCCCTTCTTCCCCTCCCCTAGCAGTAAACAAATATATATCTACTATCTCTTTTATTAGTAACTTCTTCCACTTAGCATAAAGTTTTCAAGGTTCATCCATGTTGTAACAGTATTTCATTCCTTTTTAAAACTGAAATGTTTATTGAAATAATTGTAGATTGGTACATAGCTGTAAGAAATGATACAATTTACTGTACACTTTATATTTTTTTCTTCCTAGACATTATTTTGCAAAACTGTAGTATAACACCACCACAACTCGGATATCAGCATTGATCTAATGCACTGATTTTATTTATATTTTCCCACTTCAATTTGTACTCCATTATGTGTATTTTTGTTTAATACTATACAAGTTCATTATGTGTATAGGTTTTTGTAACCACCAACACAGTCAAGAATCTCAGTAGTTCCATCACCATAAAGAGTATGCGACTCTCGATCTTGGGATAGTGAGTTTGAGGCCCATGTTGGTGTAGAGATCACTTAATTAAATTTTTAAAAATGTGATATGAATGAAAGAATACATTATGTAACTTTTAGAATGGTCTCTTTTACCTCAGCATTCCTTAGAGATTCCACAAAGTTGAATGCATCAATAGTTAATTAGTTTTGATTATAGAATAGTATTCCATGATATGTAAGACAGTTTGTTTAACTATTCACCTGTTGGAGGACATCTGGGTTCCTTCAGTTTTGGCTATTACGAATAAAGCTTTTATGAACATTTGCATAGACATTTTGGATAGAAAAAAAATAAATTTTTGTGTGAACATAAAATTTCATTACTCTGGAAAATGTCCAAGGGCACAATTGCTGGGCCATATCATTGTTGCATGATAATTTTAATAGAAACTATTATTAAACAATTTTCCCAGTGTGGTTGTATCACTTTACATTCCCATCTTCAATATATGTATGATTCAGTTTCTCCACGTTCTTGTCAGAATTTGATGCTATCACTATTTTTTAATTTTAGCCAGATAGGTCTATGGTGGTATCTGATTATAATTTTTATTCACATTTCTTTCATAACTAGTTATGTTGAACATCTTTTTATGTGCTTTTTGCCATCTGTATATCCTTCATGGTGACATGGGTGCTAATGCCTTTTCTCAATTTTCTAATTAGATTTTATGTTTTATCATTCAATATTAGGGAATTTTATACATTCTAAATAATAGTTTTTTGCTGGATATGTGGTTTGCAAATACTTTCTCCCAGTTTGCAGCTTGTCTTTTCATCCATTTCATTTGGAACCTACAAATCATTAATTTTGATGATAGCTAATTAATATTTTTTCCTTTTACATATTGTCCTTTCATGTTAAATCTAAGAACTCTTTGCTTACCCATATTTCTAGGAATTAAAAATCAATCTATCAGTCAATCCCAGAAATTCTCCCCTCCTATCCTTTCTTCAAGATTTATAGTTTTAGCTTTTACATTTAGCTCTGCAATCCATCTTGAGTTATTTTATACAAAACGTGTGAGATTTATGTAAAAGTTATTTTTCTCCTCCTTTGGATGTCTAGCTGTTCCAGCATCATTTATTATTTTTTTTAAGATTTTATTTATATATTTGAGGAAAAGAGAGAGTAAGAGAGAGCGTGAGAGGGGAGAAGGTCAGAGGGAGAAGCAGACTCTTCATGGAGCTGGGAGTGTGATGCAGGACTAGATCCCAGGACTTTGGGATCATGACCTGAGCTGAAGGCAATCACTTAACCAACTGAGCTACCCAGGATCCCTCAGCATCATTTCTTGAAAGTACTTTTCCCCATTTCATTGCTTTTGCACCTATGTCAAAAATCAATCGGATACATTTGTGCTAGTGTATTTCTGGCTTCTGGGTTCTGTTCCATTAGTCTATGTGTCTCCACCAATGCCATACTGCCTCAATTTCTTTTTCTTACCTTATTGTAGTGTCTAGATTTTCCAGTACTATGAATAAGAGAGGTGAGAGCAGACATTCTTGTTTTATTGTAAATCTTATGGGAGATCACTGAATGGTAGATTAAGTATGAGGTTAGATGTAGGTTTTAATAGATGCTGTTTACCAAATTGAGCCAATCGTACTTTATTCCTACTCTTTGCTTTCCTTTATTCCTAAGTTGGTAAATGACTAGGGCTTAGATTTTGTTAAATGCTTTTTCTGTGTCAATCAATCAATTTATGTGTTTGGTTTGTTTTTGTTTTGGTTTTCCAGGTTAGTGTGTTGTTATGGTAGATTAAATGGATTAATCTTTAAATTGTTGAAGCGGCTTTCAATACCTGGAATTTTTTCTACTTTGTTGTGATGTGTACTGTTGTTATATGTTGTTGGGTTGACTTGTTAATCTGTTATTGAGAATCTTTGCATCTAAACTCATAAGAGATATATCTGTAGTGTTTTTTGTTTGTTTGTTTGGTTGGTTGGTTGTTTTTTTGTTTGTTTGTTTTGTTTTTTTGTTCTACCTTGGTGTCAGAGTTACACTCATCAAATAAAAACTGTTTCTTCCTCTTTCTGAACAAAATCTGTAAAACTCCTCTTAATTTTTCTTTATATGTTTGGTGCAATTCTCCAGTGAAATTATCTGAATCTCACTATATTTATTTCTGAAACTTTTAAATTATAAATTAATTCTCTCAAATTTATAAAGCTACTCATGTTATTTATTTCATCTTGGATACATTTTGTACTTTATAATTTTTCAAGTATTATTCCATTAACTCTAAGATTATAAATATGCATTTCATAATATTCTGCATTATATTTTTAAACATCTGCAGGATCTATAGATCCTTTGTCTCATTCCAGATAATTCTATTTTATATCTTCTCTTTTATTTTTGTCAGTTTTGGTAGATATTTACCAATTTTGTTGTTGTTTTTTTTTTTTTATAAAGACAATATATTGTTTCAGTCATCATCAATTTTTTTTATTTTCAATTTTGTTGATTTCTGCTCTTCATGATTTTCTTCCTTCAACTTATCTTTGTTTTCCTTTTTTCCAGTCTCTTGAGATAAGAACATAGATTGTTGATTAGAATGTTGCCTCATTTTAAATGAAGAATTTATAACATTTAATGCAACATATTTCCCTTTCAGTGCTGCCTTAACTGAATGCCATAATTTTTTATTGTTAGACCTTTAGTTTCATTCACTTTCATATATATTGTACCTATGTACTGGGCTTTTGTTATTGGTCCATGACTTATTTAGAAGTATCTTGTCTGATTGCCATGTGTTTAGAGACCTTTAAAATTGTCTTTGTCATGGTTAATTTCTAGTTTAATTTTTTTATTTTTTAATTTTTTTATTTTTTAATTTTATTTTTAATTTTCCATTTCTAGTTTATGCAGTTTTGGACAAGTTACCTAACCTTTCTGTTTTGCTTCTGTTATCTAAAAATAAGAATCATTTAGATAGTACAGAGAATAACTATATGTCTAACTCAAGGAAATGTTAGATAATAATGTATGCTAAGATAAAATTAAGAATTTTTGGTTTACTGTAAAATAGAACTGACTTTGATGTCATCCAAAGATAATGATTGCTAATGGTAAAAATCGGTTTATTCTTATTAGGTGCTTTAATATCATGGACTCCTAGGATACGGCTGGGTATTTTTGTGTTTCCATTATATTTCCAAATGGAATATGTGTTGTCATATGATGCTCTTTTAAGTTATGGCCAATATATTTTTAAAAGATTTTATTTATTTATTTGACAGAGAGAGACACAGAGAGAGAAGGAACACAAGCAGGAGGAGTGGGAGAGGGAGAAGCAGGCTTCCTGCCGACCAGGGACCTGACATCATGACCTGAGCTGAAGGCAGACACTTAATGAATGAGCCATCCAGGTGCCCCATGGCCAATATTTTATAAACAAATATAAAAGAAGATTGATATAATTAAAGCAGCCATGGGAGGGAAGCCCACTGCAATTCACCCAGTTGAAATCACTTAAAGTTGTGAACTTTACTTTTCTGATCTATAAAATAAGCTTTAACTTGATAACCTCTGGGTTTCTTTAAATCTCTTCACTCATGGTTGTGAATAGTTTACATATTTAAGGTGTCTTATTTAAATAACTCCTTTCTGGTTTAGTGACATAGTCATGTAAAGCATATCTTTTCCTTTGTTATTCTAAATGCTGTCAGAATGCATGTCAGGAATCAAGGAGACAGGCAAGAGCTGTCATGTACTTACTGATGAATTACTTTATTGATAAGGAGTTCTATATTAGAGCAATACTTGAACTTTATCTTACTTCATTGATAACTGAACTTAATATTCTTGATAAAGCAAAATATCCCCTCATGATATTCAGTCTCCAAAAGGTTATTTAGCAATGTTCTGAACCTCAAATCCATACATGTACATCAGAATTTTAATGGAAAACTTTGCTATTCTTCTATATTCAATTCCTTTTAAATAGTAGCAAACAAAAACAGAAACAAAACTTAATGACTATCATTTAAAAATCAATTGAATAGAAACTATAAAAAAGAAAATCTAGTTAAATGATTAGTCCGCTAATCAAGCTTATTTGTCACTTCATTTGCCAAAGAAGTCATTGTGGTACCTGGAAATCAAGATTAAGTCAGACAAAGAAACTAAATATATTTGTACTTTGAGTCTAATTTTTTTCCATCTGCAAAGCTTCAAATGGCTATTTAAAAATTCTCCATGATGTCTTGACTCC
This sequence comes from Mustela nigripes, assembly GCF_022355385.1. Classification (NCBI taxonomy): domain Eukaryota; kingdom Metazoa; phylum Chordata; class Mammalia; order Carnivora; family Mustelidae; genus Mustela; species Mustela nigripes. The sequence continues at coordinate 70,469,629 of NC_081561.1, forward strand.
AACTACCACTGAGAAAAGAAACTTAAATTGTTTACAGAATCTTTATTTATACAAATATGTTACCAAAGATATCTTAGCAAACAACCTATTGCTGATCCTACTTATACAACTCTGAAATTATTTGCATGCTTTAATACTTTTCAAGCATTTTTATAAGCTCTTTTTTCACTCACTGAGAAATTTCATATTCACCTTTATCGTTTTTTCAAGAGACTACTCAAAAGCCGTCTTTTTGTAAAATATTTTAAATCCCTCCCTTCCATGATTATTGCCATAGATCTATTTGCTCCCCGAGTTTTCTGCTAGTAATGTGTATGCAGTTATTTTACCCTTAACTTACTTTACCTACATTGTTTTTTCAAATGTTAATACTCTAAATAGATGATAAATTCTTTTAGGACATATATTGAGTATTTTCTTCATTGCAGCACTGATGTCTGGTACAAAGGGATAGCAGCTCAGTAAATGTTACAGATGCCAGTGGAGTCACACCCTCCTACAGGGCAACTCTGCTAATGAATGCTAGTTGAAAATTGTTAGATTGGGAATTTTAGAGATGTACGAACACTTTAGACTGATGAAAATTTTCTGTGAAGGCATAAATTGAATCAGTATTCTGAACTGGGCAGCCCCTGTCTTAACAAGAGGACAAATAAATGAAATTGTCATAACTATGATTAGTTTTATTAACTGTCTTAATTTCTGAGGGTTCAGACTCAATTTCATCACTTTCCTAGATTATCTGCTTACCTAGTGAGTGTTCATCATTTGTTTTAAGCAATGTGCAAATACAGAACAGCCTAAACTGGGGAAACATCAAATTACTGCAAATTAAAATGACTGCCTTGGAACAAAGATTGCTTTAAAATACTTTCTCCTTTCTCTCCAAATCCAGCCAGTTATGCAGGCACTGATTCATATAATGTTTAGAATATTTTTCTTATTATAAATATTAATATATCTTCATTTAGACAACATTAGAAATTATGAACAAGCAAAAATCTTAAGTATTTCTTAGAATAGAATTTTCAATGGCAATCATTGCTTCTAGTTTTGAACACATCTAGATTTTTTCTTTTTAAAAATTTATGTAAAATTATGTAATTATATAAAATATACTATACATAATACATTATATAATATGCTCACAGAGGAACTTTAGTAAAACTGCATATTATTTATCCCAGTAATTATTGGGATATTACTTGATATTCCTATTGGAGAAAACTTTTATGTCAACACATCAACATCAACACATCTCTTTATTTTCACACTTCCTTATGATACCATAATTGTTTGACACATTATTTATTTGTCATAAAATATTTTGAACACACTGACTGCAAGCCATACCATGCAAATAATAGTGGTGATGCTGATGATCATGATAAGAAGAAGAGGAAGAGGAGGAAGAAGAATAGGATCAACATTGAGCACTTCTGGAGCTATTCTAAAGATTTTTATTTATTTATTTGTCAGAGAGAGAGAGAGTGAGTGAGCACAAGCACACAAGCAGGCAGATGCAGAGAGAAGCAGGCTCTCTGCCAAGCAAGGAGCCTGATGCCGGACTAAATCCCAGGACCCTAGGATCATGACCTGAGCCGAAGGCAGTGGCTTAACCAACTGAGCCACCCACACGTCCCTGTGTAGCTATTGTAAAAGTAGGTACTGTCATTCCCATTTTATAAAAGCTGAAATAGAAAGTTTACATAATTTGTGTACACTATACACATCCTAGTGGAAGAACAAAGGTATGCAAGGTAAACTCTTTACCCATACTTTCACTGTTTCTCACTTTATAAGCTATTGTGTCTTTAATCACTGTTTCATTAGTGTGCATTTAGGTTTTTCTTTTTCTACTACAAAAACCCAGTGAATAACTGGATGTATCCTTGTATATCTTTTTAACTTTAGGTAATATGCAAGTTCACAATATAAATAATATAGTATAAATAATACTGTATAATAGCATATATTTATCATACTCCATAAGCAATATTATCACATTTTAAGCCTACTCAGTGAAAAAAATAAATGTCATTATTTCATAAAATTGAATTTCTTAAATTATTTGTAATATTGGAAATCTTATAACTTATATGGATGTTTAAATAATTCTGTTATGGATAAACTACTCATACTCTTGATAATTATTCACTTTTTTTCTGTAATTTATTGAAGTATAATTTATATACAATAGGTTGTGCACATTTAAAATATATAATTCAATGAATTTTGACAGAAACACCTGGGAAACCACCAATGTAATCATGAACAATTCTGTTACTCTCCTTAAAGAATCCTCATGCTACTTTGCCATTCCTTTTGAAGTAAACTTTCATTCTGCTTTTTGATATTGTTGATTCATTAGCATATTTAACTTATTTATTTGTTTGCTTATTTATTTAATTAAACTTATTTAAAACAATTATTTAAATAAATGGAATTATAAAAATAAAGATTTTTGTTTCTTCAAATAGTGTTTTCATTAGAAGTTTATAGTCATTTTTTCATTAACTTATATTCTGTTCATTTTATATTACTCCTGAGTTTTCAGTTACACAAATATTGTATCATTTGATATTGTCTAACAAACTTCTGAGGCCTTGTTCATTATTTGTCTTTCTTTTATGGAAGGATTTGTTAATTTTTTTAAAAAAGATTTTTTTAATGTATTTATTTGACAGAGAACACAAACAGAAGGAGGGGCAGGTAGAGAGAGAAGGAGAAGCAGGCTCCCTGCTGAGCAAGGATCCACATTTTGGGCTCAATCCCAAAACCCTGGGATCATGACCTAAGCCAAAGGCAGATGCTTAACTGAGTCACCCAGGCACCCTAAGATTAGGTAATTTTTACTAATCTTTCTAAGTGTACTGGTTTTTTATTCTCACATCTCCATTACTTTGACAAAGATAAAGAAAGCAATAAGGAATGACTTCAGGATATTGTCAGGAAGAAAATTCCAGCTCTCATTCACCCCACAGAAACACCAATTTGAAAAGCCTCATGGTAAAGAATACCTTCACAAAAGCCCAAAAAACAAGGTGAATGATACAGCAACCAGGTGGAAAACAGAAATGAGAGAAGGCACATTGAATAAGAAGGACAGTTTCACTTTAGAGATCATAAAGTGTAATACTAACAGAGATCCCCTCCCCCAAAGGTTCATCTATGGGGGAAAAAGAGGCAGATGACTGTATGACTTTGCCATGGACCTCAATCCCAAGACCACCTTTGTGGATTCTGGCTCTAGGTTGGCCCAGTAGACCCAGATACCAGGTCTTCCCAGCTATAGATTTAGGCATCAATCCTAATTGCCTGTCGACCTTATGAACAAACAAACCTACATTCTCCCAGCTGATCCATTCGAATCTCTGGCCATGCTGACTGGTGAAGAGTTTTGCCTGCTGAAGCCAGTCTATAAAGACTTGAAGAACTGGTTAGTTCTTCAAATGTATAGCCATCATCAAAATACTATAAATATCAAAAACACTGGGCAAACATAACACCACCAAAGAATAAAATAAAGCTGTAGTAACTAACTTGAAGGAAATAGAAATATATAAACTGCTTGACAAAAAAATTCAAAATAATCATGTCAAAATAGCTTGGATCTGCAAGACATGTACACACCTAAATTAAATCAGGAAAACAATACATGAAGAAAATTAGAAGTTCAAAGTGATAGAAACCATTAAGAAAGAACCAATAGAAATTTTGGAGCTAAATAACACAATGACTGTCCACATCACTCGGCATTAGGGAAACACAAATCAAAACCACAATGAGATGCCATCCCCACACCAGTCAGAATGGCTAAAATTAATGAGTCAGGAAATGACAGATGCTGGCAAGGATGTGGAGGAAGGGAAACCCTCCTACACTGTTGGTGGGAATGTAAGCTGGTGCAACCACTCTGGAAGACAGCATGGAGGTTCCTCAAAAAGTTGAAAATAGAGCTACCTTATAACCCAGCAACTGCCCTACTGGGTATTTACCCTAAAGATACAAATGTAGTGATCTGAGGGGCACGGGCACCGAATGTTTATAGCAGCAATGTCCACAATAGCCAAACTATGGAAAGAACCTAGATGTCCATCAACAGATGAATGGATAAAGAAGTACACACACATACACACACACACAATGGAATATGATGCAGCCATCAAAATAAATGAAATCTTGCCATTTGTGATAACATGGATGGAACTAGAAGGGATTATGCTTAGTGAAATAAGTCAATCGGAGAAAGGTAACTATCATATGATCTCCCTGATGTGAGGAAGTGAAGATGCAATGGGGGGTGTTGGATAGTAGGAAAAGAATAAATGAAACAAGATGGGATCATGAGGGAGACAAACCATAAGAGACTCTTAATGTCCCAAAACAAACTGAGGGTTGCGGCGGGGACGGGTGGGTAAGGACAGGGGGTGGGGTTATGGACACTGGGGAGGGTATGTGCTATGGTGAGTGCGGTGAAGTGTGTAAACCTGGAGATTTACAGACCTGTACCCCTGGGGCTAATAATACATTTTATGTTTATAAAAAGTAAAAAAAAATTAAAATTAAATAAAATTTTTTAAAAAACCACAATGACTGAACTGAAAAAATTCAATTAGACAACTTCAACAGGAGACTCAATCAAGCATAAGAATTAATAAGCTAAATACAGGTTATTTGAAATTACCTAGTCAGAGGAACAAAAAGAAAAAAAAAAAGACTGAAAAAGTGAAGAAAGTGTGTGGGACTTATAGAATCACAACAAATAAACTAATATACAAATTATAAAAGACAAAAAAGAAAGGAGCAAAAGGATATTCAAAGAAATAATGGTCCAAAATAAAATATTTGAGAGGTAGATGGACCTCCAAATTCATAAGGCTCAAGACTCCCCAAATAGATTAAAGCTAAAGAGGTCTATAGTAAGGTAGATTATACTTAAATTGTCAAAAGTCAAAGTCAAAGAGAATTTTGAAAGTAGAAAGAGAAGAGTGATTCAATAAATACAAAGGTACCCCTAAAAAAACTATCCATTGATTTCACAACAAATGTACTACAAGCTAGAAAAGAATGTAATGATATATTAAAAGTACTGAAAGGGGGGAAAAAAAAGCTACCAAAAAGAATATTATACCCAGCATAATTGTCCTTTAAAAAATAAAGGAGAAATAGACTTTACCAAACAAAAACTGAGGGAGTAAACTACCACAGGTTTTACCTTACTGAAAGGGCTTAAGGGAGTTTTTTAAGTTGAAATGAAAGTATGCTAAGCAGCAACATGAAAGTATATGAAAATTTAAATCTCACTGGTAAAAGGAAATACATTGCTAAATACATAAATAATTTCATAATGTAAGGGTGTCTCATAAATCACTTTCAATCCTAGTATAAAAGGTAAGAGACAAAAGTTTTAAGAATAACTATAAGCAAAAAATGGTTATAGTTATAGTATAGATAGAGTATCTAAAAAGAAGCAAATTCTGACATTATTTAAGTAAAGTATGTTGGGGGAATAAAAGTCTAGACTTCTTTTCTGTGGTTGAGCTTAAACTGTTATTAGTTCAAAACGACTGCTACAATTGAGAGTTTTACACACTCCTAATAGTAACCACAAAGAAAATAACCTAGCAGATACAAAAAAGATAAAGAAAAAATAATTATTTTTTTTGTAAAAAAATTTTTTATGTAAATAATCTCAAATCATAAAGGAAGAAAATAAGAGAGAAAGAAACAAAAGAGCTACAAATCTTACAGAAAACAACAAAACAATGATAAATCTTTGGTAATCACTTTAAAAATAAATCAATAAATGTAAGCCAATAATTACTTTAAATACAAATAGATAAAACCCACCAATTAAAATATAGACTGGTAGAATGGGTTTTGGAAAATCCAACTATATGCTGTTTACAAGATAACCATTTTAGATTTAAAAACACATGCCAAATGTGTTTGGCAAAACAAATGTCAAAGCTAAAAGTGAAGGGATGGATGAATATATTCCATATAAATGGTAATCAAAAGCATGTCTATATACACTAATATATATATAAAAAACAAATTAATTCAGAATTGTCTATGAGTCAGAGAAAGTCTTTACATAATGATAAAAGTCAATTCAATGGAAAGATATAATAATTACAAATAGATACACACTGGCAAACACTAAAAAAGTTACAAATTAGCATAAACAATATGCTAAGAATTAAGAAAAACTGAAGTCATATAAAATGCTCAACTGAAACCACAAAAGGTAACAAAAGAGTAGAAAACTAAATATGAATAAAGAACAAGGATATAAATAGAAAACAGTATGTGAATATGATAGATATTAATCCAACTCTATCAATGATCACTTAGAGTGTTAATGGTCTAAAGGCACCAACTAAAAGGCAGAGATTGTCATGGTGGATCAACAAACAAGACCCAACTATAGTGGTCTATAAGATATCCACTTTAAATATAAGGACACATATAGATTAAAAGTAAATAAATGGAGGAATATATACCTGCTAACACTAATCAGAGAAAATAGGCATAGCTATATTAATTTCACACGGAACAAGTGTCAAAGCAGGAGAAGTTATAAGGGGTACACAAGCACACTACATATTGATAAAGAAGTTCAATTTTCTAAGAAGACATAATAATCTTTTATATTTGTGCCCTTAACAAATCAAAACTAACTTCTGCAAGGCAAAAACTAACAGAACTGCAAAGAGGAATAGATGAAGCCACTATCATACGTGGTGCTGTGGTCTGAATTTTTTTTGTCCACCACCTCCCCCCACTCCTCCACCCCCCAACCCTTTGCCAAATTCACATTTTCAACTCCTAAACAGCTGCATGATGGTGTTAGTAGGTGAGGACACTGGGAGGTGTTTAAGTCATTGGGGTTGGAGGTCTCATGAATGCAATTAGTGCTTATAAAATGATCTCCAGAGAGATTGCTAGCTCCTTCTACCTTGTGAGGACACAGCAAGAAGACAATGGCAATGAACCAAAAAGATGACCCTCACTGGAGAACATGACCATGCTGGCTCCTTGATCTTGGACATCCAGCCACCAGAACTATAAGACATATATTTCTATTGTTTCTAAGCTACCCAGAATGGTATTTTGCTATAGAAGCCTAAATGAGCTATGACACTTGGAGATTTCAAAATCCCTTTATCAGCTCTAATGGACAGAAAAATCAGTAAAGACAGAGCTGAAATCAATAATACTATCAGTCAACTGGATAGAATTGACATTTATAGACTACTTCATCCAACAGCAGTAGTGTACTCATTCTTCTCAAGCTCACTAGGAACATTCACCATGATAGACCATATTCTGGGGTATAAAACAAACCTTAACAAATTGGCTTAACCATTTTCCTTCTTTTTCTTTTTTTTTTTTTTTAAGGCTGATTTATGTTAAATTATATGTATATTTCACATTTTCTTTATTCATCTATTAAGGGCATTAAGATTGTTTCTACATCCTGGATGTTTGAATAATGCTACAATAAACATGGGAATGCAAATATATAAAGATCATAATTTAAATTTGGATAAATACAAATGGAGTTGCTACATCATATGGTAGTTGTATTTTTTATTTTTTTTAAGTCACTTTACACTTGAGGCTTCCAAAATTCTTTTTTTCTTGGAATTTTGACACTGAGAAAAATGTGTTTCCACATGGACTTCTTTAGGTTCCTCTTTAGAGAGTTTTTGGCCTTTTGAATCTTAGTGTCCATTCTCTTCTCCAGGTAATAGGAAGTTTTAGTCATTATTTCTTTAAATAAACTTTCTTTTCCCTTCTCTCTCTTATTTTGGGTTCCTGTAATTTATGTATTGGCCCACTTGATGGTGTCTTATTAGTTTTGTAGGTGTTCTTAACTATTTCTCATTCTTTTTCTTTTTACTCCTCTATGACTCGATCATGTCAAATGACCTATATTTGAAATCACTGATTCTTCTGCTTACTCTTACTTGCTCTTTATTTCTCTAGTGATTTTTTTTCCCCAAGAGCAGTTTTATTCCTCAGCTCCACAATTTCTTTTTGTCTTTTTAAAAAAATATTTTCTGATACTTTGTTGAAATACTATTTTTTTCATACATCATTTTTCTGATTTCAGTGAGTTATATTAAATTCTTTATCAAGCAATTAATATATCTTCATTTCTTTAGGTTCAGCTTTTGTAGATTTTCTTTTTTTTTTTTCTTCCAACTACTTTTCCTTATATCTTCATTTTCCTTGACACTTTGTATTGGTGTTTGCACATTTGAAAAAACAGCCTTTTTCCCCAGTCTCTGTGGATTAGCTTCATACGAGGAAAGCCTTTTGACAAACAGCCCTGTTTGAGATTCTTACAGTCTCTCATATATTTTCTGTGACCATGTCTTGTCTAGATTTACACATATAAATTCCTGATTAAAGGGATTTTCTGGTTTCTTTTTAAGGAGTACATAATCTTTGTTTCCAAGTCTGTCTGCTGTATTGAGGGTCCTCTGAAGCAGCAGCACACTGCTCAACAATTTTTTTTTTTTTAATTTTTGAGTTCTCAGCAGCCTCCAGGCATCTAGATTTCTTTATTTCCCATCAGCACTCTGAGACAGATCAGAAAGAAACCAGTTCCTTGGTCAGCCCCCTGTGAAATCTGAATGCTGAATGCATGTTTCAGTGTTCTCTTTCCCTGTCTAGATATGCTAGAGACTGAATTTTCCTGATCATGCTACACTGTGCCAGGGACAGGGGATCTGGTGGTAACCACATACTACACCAAACTGCCACCTTTGTTCTCAGTGGCTGTGAGCCAGGTAGAGCATGCCAAGTCCTGTGAATGCTGTAAGGTAGGTGATTCAGAACCATATCCCTTTGGCAGCTCCTAGAAAGCTGGAATGTCACATGAGTATTCCAATGCTTTCTTTTCTCAGAAGGAACATACATTGGGAATATTTGATGGCTGTTTTATGCAATAAATTGGGAGAGGTAATATAGCCAGTAAGTGTGTGTATAGTCCAGATTGTCTCCTATGTTCTCAGCAGCTCCTAAGATTTGTTTCATTCTTATTCACAGTTATTAGAATAAAGAAATAATCATTTATCTGGAGTTTTCTTTCCTCTCCTAGTTGTATAACTAAGTCCCATCCCCGCTTCCTCATCCTAAAAAAGGTTAAATCCCCCTTTTGTGCACTCAGAACAGTATTTCTCCTTTATAGACTTATTTCAGTGTTCTTTACATTTATATGTTTTTTAGAAGTAAAGTTACATGTAGGAAAGACCTGTCTGATTTTGCTCCTTGTATGATGACCAGACCCTATCATTATGTCAGAATATGCTAAAAATATGCATGGAATAACCAAATGAAATTAATGAGTGAATAAGAACTTGAAATGTAGAAATATTTGTTTCAGGTATGCAATTTATAAAGACTGGTTATGGGGCACCTGGGTGCCTCAGTCCATTAAGTGCCTATTCTTGATTTTGGCTCAGTTCATGATCTCAGGGTTCTTGGATGGAGCCCTGAGTTAGGTTCTATGTTCAGTGTGGAGTCTCCTTGAGGATTCTCTCTCTCCCTCTCTCTCTCTACCCACCACCCCACACACACTGTCTCTCTGAAATAAATAAGTTAATCTTAAACAAACAAAAAACTCTGGTCACTATCAATTTCTACATAATATATGCTCACTTATTTGTTCTTGCATACTTTATTCCCTGCATATTTTTCATCATACTTGAATGAAGGAAAATATATCTAGATCCTGTTAGCCTCATCAGCTTGTTCTTTAGAATTAACACTATTCTTTTGGTATTAGAGATTTAAGTAATTTTTGTCATTCTATGTATTCTATGGGGAAGAAGAAACATTATTATATAAAGTCCATTGCATTCAGTATACTTTTCGTTTCTATATGATTCCTCTATATAATGAAATCACTTCCCCTTTGTTTCTCTGCCCACCGTGTCCTACTCTGTCCCTATAACTCCTACCCCCTTTGAGTTCTTGTTTTCTCTCTTTTTGTTTTTGTCTCTGGTTTTGAGTGGACTAGTTACTTAAGTGAGAAATTGAATTAGGGTGAAGTACCACACCGTGTGCTCTTATTTTGTGGATCTTATTTTGTGGATATATTTTTTTGTGCATATCCATTTATCACAGAGCAACTATAAAGCTTGGTCAAATTTTATTCTTTGACTCTTCTCTTATCTTCCCTCACCTTCCCTCATCTTCACACTTCAGTTTTACAATGGGCAGGGCAAGAATATATGGATAAATATAATTGTATACTTTCTCTTTTTATTCTTGATGCCAGAGCTGATTCATAATTTGGTAATGGGGTATAGGGTGATTGCCATAGTCTCTTATTTTGACAAGTCCTCTGACTTATGCTTGTAACAGAACAATACTAATGGGTGTTTTAGAAATACATATGATTATATTATAGCACATCCTCCTATAAGTAGAGAATTGTTAATTCATTATTTCTTTTTCCCAACTAATTTTAATTTTACTAGATATTGGAGATATTAATTTTACTAGATATTGGAGTTATTCCTCATTGTTTGTAAAATGATGTTTTATTTGCTAGTTTTAAAATGGATGAGGTTTACATATCTCTAGTTTTTCTCCTTTCATCCATTTCAGTGAATATCTTGGAAAGACTTTATACCTGCATCTTCACTAGAATCTACATTTGAAACTCTCAACATCATCATCATCATCATCATCATCATCATAGGATCAATGATAATAACATATTATGCATGTAACTCAAATCTTAGGATAAGTGATTTACAAATTAATATGTGAAAATTAAATACATAAAAAAGAGTGATGTGAAAAAAAAAACTATTCTAACACAGTGTGTTTGAGTTTGACATTCGAATGACATCTTGTGGGAAGCACATAGATACTCACTACTATACACTGGCTTGTTACTAGCAAATTATCCAACTTGATATCCAAGGAAAGCATCTAACTTATCAACTGAGCCATATAGATTGTAATAAGAATAGATTTGGAATAATACTTAAAGCTAAAAAGTTAAAAGATAAATATAATTTTCCAATATTTCTTGCATATTGCAATTTATCTTCTATAAAAGTAAGCACATTTTATTCTCCCATATAGAGATATACTTGATGACTATAGAGAGCTGAATTTATGTAACACTGCTTTAAAAAACATTTTTAAAAACCTTTAATATTGTATATAATTATCACTTGGCTGTAATTATTCTAAACCTGTTATTTGCTAATACACATTTTCTTCAAATAAATTCTGACAGTTTTGCAGTCATATAAAGTTCATGTGAACTATGTGAGGTATTTCTACATGACAGGCTCTATTAAATTAATTCAAAAAGGTGTTTTTAATGTTTTTGCGATTTTTAAATTTTCATATAGCACCAGTTTATTTTTTGCAAGTGTTATCTTGCTGGGCACAATAGCAACCGCTCATATATCTGTCGACTTCAAGTAAAAACCGAGGACTCCATACTGTGCTATATAACAATTACCATCTTTCAGACAACATTGTCTTCAGAAGAGCTGTCTTCCCACCAGCACCATGTCTCTTTTCTCTGGACCACTATCTAACTCATTAGACAAGATTTTTAGTGGAAGAATATAATTTTGATCATAAAGAAATAAACAAAAAAGAATGATGAAAGGTAACATATATATGTGTTCTTCTTACGTGAATATATCAAGAATGGTCAAAATAATACTCAGAATTCTCTACTGGATTTTCCTGAAACAAAGTTTGGTTTTCTCAACTCTAAATTATTCTAAGAGCAATTAAAAAAAAAAATCAGAATGCTTGCACTCTTCCTCTGACATCCTACCAATCTTATCCTTGAGCAATCTAACCCAGAGATATAACATGGCAGTTAATCATGAGAGCAAATTAGTGGAGCTTAGTTTAAGAAAAAGTGTGTCCTCCTAAAAATCGTGATTATAAATGTCATTGTGAAACTTGGGTTTTATAGCATCAAGTAAGCAGAAAGACTCATTTTGAAAGCTGACTAATTTTTCAACATGTGGCAAAATGTCTGCTCTTATTCAAAATTATTTATAAATATCTATAAAATCCTAGAGGTTTTAGATATTAAACTAGTTTATTCTTCATTCTTTTTTAAAAAATTTTTTCTCTTAAATGAATGACAATGTTATGATCTATTTCTTCATTAAGTTATACTTTATGGTTTTCAGTGTAATGTGTAGTACAGATGAAAAGAAAATATCTTTGTTCTCATAATTTTTAAAAAGATACCATAAGATGCATTCCATCACCATAAGAAATTTGTATTTACTGATCTTCTCGGATTATTTCTACACTGTAATATTTTTGCATACATGTATAAGTGTGAAAGGCATTAATTATGTATCAAAGTCTATCTGTATTAATACAGCAGAAATTGCCTTTAAGACATTTTTCCTGTTGTCTTTTGAGAGACAGAAATTTGAATGTACTTTTATTATTTTCCTTTTATTGTTTTTGCAGGTTTTCTTATAAATATGGGCCAGTTTGGTACCTCATTATTTCCTTAAAATAATATCTCATAATTTCCTGTATTTAAAAATCTTATTTTTAATTATGGCTTATTATTCAATCCTTAAGTCACTTACTTATTCATCCTTTAATGTTTCAGTGTTGTACTAGTTAGGGATTTTTTTTAATATGTTGTATGTTTCAGGGAAATAGTTTTGTGTTTTCTTGATCACTTATCACTCTTCTATGTTTTACCTATTTTTCTTTCTGTATTTTTATAAGTGTTTTACTTTGATTTAATTTGAATTCATTTGATCATTCCTTCATTAATGTACTCTTAATCTTTCTTATTTTTTAATAAGTGAAAAATCCCAGATTTTTCATAATAGAACTTTCATTACCATTTAATATTTTTTGGTTTATTATTGCCATATCTTCTTTTCTTACAAATTTTAAGGAAGTATATATTAAAGTTGGCATATTGGAGATTTTTAAATTAACTTTTTATTTTTGATTTGTAATTTAATTGCACATGCTAAGTGAATATTGCTTATATATTATTGATTTTATTGTAGTTGTGATATTCTCTGTTTCTTATTGCATGATTGATGTTATCAGTCAGGATTAGATTTAGATATGAGCAGCGGGAATAAAAATAACATTGGCTTAGCCTCATAGAAGTTTTTTTTCTTTTATGTAACAACTTGGAAATAGGCTGATATGAAAAATCTGTTCCACCTATTCCCCAGAGAACCAAACCACTTGAATCTTTCTATACCACAATTTCTTATTATACCCTTTATCTTCATGAAAGATGGGCTCCAAGACTAATATTTACAGTCCAAAGATAAGGATCAAGGCATGGCAAAAGACAAGGCATGAGGCATGCGCTAGTTGCCGCATGAGAAATATTTCAAGAAACTGCCAGATGACAATTTGCTTAAAGTTATCTCCAAAATATTACATCCAACTCAAGTCTTGGATCTCTATGTAGTGCTCAATCCTTTCTATATGTCTGAGTTTGACCCTCTAAAGTGACACATAAACTAGCATAGGATTTATCTTCTGCACAATACCCCAAATACAAGGTTGAGCAGAAACAGCACATACAGAGTAAAAACTCTCACTCAGAAACAAGGGGGAATGTGAAAAACTCAGCAAAACTTAGTTTATAGCACACCAAATCCTACTAGATAAGAACTGGGAAAACTTCATTTCATTACATTGGGTATATGCCAGGATTAGTCAATCAGATAACCCTTAATTCTGCTTTTTGAGAAGAATTTCCTTTTTCATTGTCCCCACAGTCCCTGGTCCTAGGTCATACACAGTGAGCTGTGGAGTTATACAGCTTACCTCATATGAGATAATGTTGTTGACAGTCAGACAGTACTGACTTTATTCTGAATTTTTTAGATGCATAAAAGCTATGTGATTTACCACAGCGGTGTCTGTGTCTGCCCTTTCAGTCAACACAATGCTACCATTAACATTTCACTATAATGGTTGTATAGTGTATTCTTATCAACAATATATTAATATTTGTACATTTATAAGTGATAAAGAAACTTAATTATTATTTGCTCTTGCTTAGTTTCCTCTGTGGTTATGTGTCCAGTTACCCAGAAAAACTTTACATGGGGTGGCATTATGGTTAGTGGTAAGCATCCCAGAGGCATTTATTAAGTGACTCAAAAGCCCAGGGATCTATCATGTGACTAGCAGTATTCAGAGTTAGAACATCATTTCCAAAATCTGTTAGGATATTTTATTACATTTGAATTTTAGATAACTATTACTGAATTAAATATTAGATTTATATGTATCAGATATATATGTATATCAGAGCAGTTTTATTTAAGACTACACAATCTCAAGATATTTTGCATTTTTATCATGCTTACATCCATAAAAATGGTCCATTTTAGGTTAAACAGGAAATAAAGTTTTAAAATAAACATTTTTAACAGTAAAGAATGAGAAATTACATAGTCATCTGATCACACATCATACTTAAGGATGGCATCAACATAAGTTAGAATGGAAAGGCACACTGTAGAATTTTCCTAATTCTCACGTTCTAGAAAAATGTTCTATGACTTGAACCATTAATTGTTAAAATACAGTATCTAAACATGTCAACCTCTACTGTATTTAGGGGAAATGTTTAATGACTCATACTTAGTTATTCAAACTTAATATTCTATAGTCACTCAAAAACCTAAATTGTAAATAATTTAAACTTTTCTTTCTTCATCAGCTTTAAAAAGCTGAATTTATCTGCTTATATAAACTTCTTTATGTTTCTGTAATATTTATAGGTAGCATTTTAAACTCTATGAATCAAAACAAATTAAACATGTATAGTTTATTTATCATAATAAAATAGGCTCACTTTTATTTACTCTTACAACTGAACAATTGCAATTAAGATTCATAAGAAGAAAAAAATTACTGATTTTTTTTTAACTGGGTACTAAATATATTTTAATGACCAAGAATTTGAGAAAAATTTGGAGATGGAATCACTGCAATGTAATTTTTAATGAAGTCATTTTGAATGAAATCATTCATATATAATGAATTCTTAGGAAAGGCAGCTAGATTCCTCTTAAACTATATAATTGATTTTTACACAGAGGCATCTTGATAAGGTGATGGATGTGGTTAGCACTGACTTCAACTAAGAATGTCCTCTAAAGTTAAGAACTATAGGATTACCATAGAGGTGGAAGAAATCTAACTATAGAGATACTAGCAGATTTACAATTTGCAAGACATGATTGTAATTCTAAAGTTCTTAAAATAAATAAATAAGTTCTATAATACTGCAGCTTGGTGGATTTGTATATAGATATTTTATGTAGATACACCACAAATTTTAATAATTAAAAATATCATTATTTTGTAAGTGGAAAAAATTCTTTTCCAGTTTGTAGATGATTTGTATTGACGGAAAGCAATGATAGCTTCATTTTGTACTAGGCTACTGTACTCAAAGCTTAGCATGCAACTTTAAAAGATAATTAGGTTGTATGCTTTATTTTGTTGAGATAAATTTTAATAGATATTATAATAGAAAGAATCTTCACTTCTTTATTTGCTGGATTGCATAGATATGAGATAACATATTTAAAAATCACATCTACATTATTTTTGTTTTAAAGATTTTATTTATTTATTTGAAAGACCGAGATTTCAAGTAGGCAGAGAGGCAGGCAGAGAGAGAGGAGGAAGCAGGCTCCCTCCTTAGCAGAGAGTCCAATATGGGTCTCGATCCCAGGACCCTGAGATCATGATCTGAGCTGAAGGCAGAGGCTTAACCCATTGAGCCACCCAGGTGCCCTGCACATCTACATTATTTAATAGCAATTTATTCTTCCTGCTTTGCCTACTATACTGATTGGATTAGTATTTTCTTAACCTAATGCAGATTATTTCTACATCAGAATAAAGATAGTATTTCATTTATTTTGAAATAAGTTTTCAACATATTTTTCAACACAACACTGAATGTAATATTTAGTTACAGCAAATCTGATTAAAACTGAGTTGTCTATTGTGCTGTTTTAGCATCAATAAAAAAACATTTTTAAATCCCTTTTGATGCCAGAGACAACAGCAAGCTTGAATCTCTTACATATCGAAGCACATTACATTCTTGTGGACATGTTGTTTAAATGAAGAGGGTTTTTTTATTTGTTTGTTTGTTTCTTTCTTTCTTTTTTTTTTTTTTTTTTTTTTGCTGACCTCTAAGATAATATTAAACCATTTGTCAGCAATTAAGATACTAAAATTTTAAACTCATACAATGATGTATGTCAATTATTTCTAAATAAACTGGGAAAAAAGAACTTGTTTTTTATACTACATGTATTATTATGGTTAGTGTATTGCCTTTAAGATTAAATTTACTAAAGTTCATTTTTATTACCCATTTTGAGTATTAGCAGTTATGCACTTTGTGTGACAAAAATGTCAAAAGTCAACACCTTAACTTAGCCTAACTTAAGGTTAAAGCAAAGACCCATTGATACAAAGATACATTTTTCAACTGTATCAAGCATATTAGTAAGGTTTTTAAAAAACCTGGCATCATACAGCTCTAAGTTATAACTATATAATACAAAATAATCAAAGGAAAGAAGAAACAAAAACACAAGCTGTATTTATACTTCACTTAGTTATCAAGAAAAAGTCACTCACTCATCAGACAAGATGTTTTTTATCTACTCATGTGTTGGTATTGTTTGAGTTCTGGTGATAGAAAAGATGATGTTATACAAAGAAGCATCATAAAACAGATCATGGACAGCCCAATTGCACTGTAAGCATATGCAATACATATGTAAAGTGTTTAATTTAAACATTAGTTACATTTAGAAGAGATATGGTAGAGATATATCTAACTCAGTGGCTTTTACAGTCAAAATATTGACAAATAAGGGAATTGAGAAAAAAAATCACATATTCACTTAACGTTTATTTGGCATTCTTTCTTACTAAACTAACTTTGACCTTCAGGCAGAGAATATAAATTCTATGCTTTCATTCTCTCCCTTATTCATTACCATTCTCAACTTCACACAAATACATCTTTCATTTCCTGTCTCCTACATCTTGCTTCTGCTCTAGCACACCCATATACCTCTACACCGGGAACAGCTACAAAACTTGGAGGGGAAAAAAAATTACTCTTTGCAATGGACTGTCCCTTGATGAGACTTGGTCTGAAGGCTCTTGAAGACCCCCCAAGGAACTTAGCATCATGAGCATGCTGAAGCAAGCTGGCACAATCAAATACCTCAGAGAGACAAGTAATAAAATCTCAAAATAGATGAGAAACCAAGGCCCATCAAAACCATTTTAAACTTTCCATCCTGAGCCCTTGTCTTATAATTATGGACTAGTGAATAGATGAGAAAATTAAAAGCAAGCCAAGAAAACAAACAAACAACAAACAAAACATGGGTGATTAAAACAGAGATAATCCTGTTATTTTTATTAATATTGACTTAATGAATGTAATCATTTTCCGGGGAGGTGTAATTAGCAGCTGGCAACCAAAGGGAAGCTGAAAGGGTTGAAAGTATGTGAAAAAAGATATACCTGTGGTAAGGCACTGATAAGAAAGGGTGAGAAACAAGGAAATAAAATAAACATATAGAGGGTATAGAAAAAATAAGGGCACCAGTGAGAATTAAAAAAAGGGGGGGAATCAGTGTGTTAGAATCCTTATGTAAGAAATAGCACAGAGGAAAGCATTATATTGATATTTTTTCCTTTTGTGTGATAAATATTGTTTTAATTTTTGAAGCTGCTGTTTCCAGAATAAAAAATTAGTGCTGTATATAACCTACATAACTAGAGATAGCTAATAATGTTGAAAGATTTTCCTATTATATTAGATCATAATACTGATTTTCCATTATTGAATATTTACCAACTATAGAGTTTAACATAGGAAAATCTGGAATGGATTTATTTACATAAGAAAACACTATAGTTCTAATCTCTAGATTTCACTTAGTATTTGGAATTCTCCTTGCTAAAAACAATGAAATATCTGAGTTTAAAGAAAGCAGGAAAATGCTAAGCTAATAATCTTTTTAAGTACTTTATTAAACTAAACAAACAATGGAAGAGTCACCTGATTCCCCGCTTTTATATAAACATATATAGCAATAAAGAAGATTTATACCTGTACCCCTGGGGATAAAAAATATATGTTTATAAAAAATAAAAAATTAATAAAAAAAAAAAGAAGATTTATAGCTAGACCTCTAAAGGAAATGAGCTGGTGCCCAGTCAGTAGAAAACAAGGTGTTTATGTAAATTAGATTTAGAATTTTTACCAAAAGTGTCTTCTCATAAATTAGCTTCCTTTCATTTTGCTAGTCCCACAAGTTTTAATGTAATATTTTATACTTAATGTAAAAAAAAATTCCTGTTAAGAACTTTAACTCCTGTTAACTTCCAAATGTCATCTTATCACCCTATCAATCTCGAAACAATAGATACTAAATATTTTTCCTAGATAATGGAAAAGAAAATGTCTCTGAGTCATACAATGCAGTCTTTATATTTAATTAATTAGTGACTATGGAAGTGGACTTGATAAACTAACTCAAACAGAGCACCTTATGTTCAATTGGGAAGAAAAGATTAAGGAAGATCTAGAAGGAAATTATGTGCTAAATATTTATACAAAACCCACTTTTAAAAAAAATTAAAAATTTGAATAGTCAACTATAGTTAGAAGATAGAAGACATGTTGATTAAATTTTATGAATTTTAAGGCAGAAATCCATTTTTAATATCCAAATTTAGTTATGTCCTTTTAATTTTCATTTTGGAAATTCTAAACTGCATAATCAATAATAGTGCAGAATATTTTATCAACTCCCACTTCAATTTATTTGAAATGTATTATCTAGATATGGTATGATTTTTCTCTGTCATTTTAAGTTCTGAATATCTAAAAGTTACTTATAAAAATATTAGCTGGTAAGTCTATACTTATTTGTCTTTGCCCATTCTACTAATAATTTACTCACAAATAAAGTATTTTGACCTAACAGTAAAACAGTAAGTTACCCAAAGAGGGTGATTATTTTTCTATTTTCATTATAGAAAAAAATTGGGACATATCATAAATAACCTTAGTAGTACCCCATCAAAGTTTGTTTTATCACTACCTAACATCTATTTAATGGAGAAATATGATGAAAGGATGATTTTTGTCCTTCTTTGTAGATTTATTTGAAAAAAATAACTTAACACACATTAAGAAGTAATGTTTGTTTTTTAGTTAAGTAAGTTAAATGGCATTCAAGAAGACCATGTGACATAAGATATGTATGTAGATATATACAGATATCTAGATATGCTTATTTCTTATCATATGAGGTATATCAATTGTATCCCACAAAGAAAGTGAATAAGCAGTTAACCTCAAACAATGGGGGTGAGTCAAATAGAAGCACATAAATGGTGTTAATATTAAAAATCCTTTCATTTTGGCCTTACTATAACTCAAAGATATTACATTGTATCTACATAGCTGACAACTTTTGGCCTAACATAATATTAAACCAGGTGGAAAAAGAATATGATCTCAACTACCTCCTTCAAGGTGCCAAAGAAAAGTCATTTATTTTTACTATACCACAGAAGTTTGTCTTGCATACTTTATCGTAAAGCAAATATTAGGAATGAAGGAAAATGGAGTAATTTATTTCACTTACAAAGTTGTCAAGTGCTTATTGTCTATCTATATAAAAGTATGTTTTGACTTCATCCTGAAAGGTTAAAATGAGAGGAAACTCCTTTGTGAGTTGCAGTACCAGTGAAAACATCAAATCACCTACATTAGCACGCCTGCTAAACTCACTGCATAAAACTTTAAAAAATGATGATGGACCATCCAAATTTTGCCTTTTAAGTAATGACATCTAAGGAGGGCCATCCAAATGCAATATTTGGAAAGCAACTGGAAAAAGTTAAACATTATACAGTTTTCCATTTTTCAATACAATCATGAATATTCATGATAATATATTCATTTTAACTGTCTGGCACTAAGGTAAGTATTTCTGAATTAACATGCCTGATGGAGTACAGTGTATTACTGGAAGTTGAAAGGAATGGTGGACTTCTTTAACCTTTGTAAAATCCGTTGAGTACTTGCCTATTCCTTTGTCTCTCATCACAGCAATGAAGAGACAGAAAATTAAGTCAGCAAGTACAAAGAATCACCAGAATATTGCCAGGAAGAGTAATGAGAATTTTCCAAAACTCTATTGAACTATATCCCCAAGATACCAAATAAAGAAAAGCAACCATGATAAATAATTGCTTTCATATAAAAGGACTTGAAACCTAACTTTTTTCTTTAACTGCTATAATGAATTTTTTTTAATTTTTTTTTTTTTATAAACATGTATTTTTATCCCCAGGGGTACAGGTCTGTGAATCGCCAGGTTTACACACTTCACAGCACTCATCAAAGCACATACCCTCCCCAATGTCCATAACCCCACCCCCCCTTCTCCTAACCCCCCTCCCCCCAGCAACCCTCAGTTTGTTTTGTAAGATTAAGAATCACTTATGGTTTATCTCCCTCCCAATCCCATCTTGTTTCATTGATTCTTCTCCTACCCACTTAAGCCCCCAAAAATCTGACTGTTAGTTAAATTATAGAAGTTTCTGAAAAATATAACGTGAAGAAAGAAGGAAATAAACGATGGAAAAAAAGAAAATTGTTTTTGCTTTTTAAAAGATGTCAATTCAGCAAATAGTTACTGAATACAAATTAGGAAAATATACTATAATGAATGAGGATAAACAAATAACAACAAATAGGTACCAAGCATTTTCAGAAAATATTTTAGCCTAGAAAATAAAAGGCTAATCATGCTTCTTCAAACTTTATGTATTTGGAGTTTGTCCAAGTGGTTCTTTGTCTATTTTATTTTATTTTTTTTTTAACTTAAATTTCGTTAGCCAACTTAGAGTACATTGTTAGTTTCAGATGTAGTGTTCAATAATTTATCAGTTGTATATAACACCCAGTGCTCATCACATCATGTGCCCCTCTTAATTTTAAAGGTTACTAGAAACTAGGGGCATCTGGGTGGCTCAGTTGGCTAAGTAAGCATCTACCTTCCCCTCAGGTTGTGATCCCAGGATCCTGTTATTGGGCCCCACATGAGGGTCCTTGCTCAATGGAAAGCCTGCTTCTTCCTTTCCTTCTGTTGTTCCCCTTGCTTGTGTGTGTTTCTCTCTCTCTCTCTCTTTCTCTCTCTCCCTATGTCAAGAAAAAAAAAAAGAGAGAAAAGTTAGTAGAACCTAGTTTGCCGTTTATCTTGTAAAATATGTTATTCTTTAAGTAACAAGAGAAGCAAAGGGTAGTATAAATATGAAGGAAGACTGTTGACAACCTAAATTATCATTATTTCTTTTAAGAATTGTCTTTAAATTTTGCTTATTTTTTAGGAACTATATTACGTGCATAATCTCTTTTGTATGTTTGAGAAAAACAATGGTAAAAAAAGATAGACAATATGAGCAGCTTTTTTAATAATGAAAGAGAAGTCATCACAAACTATGATTAAGCAAATGAAGTTGACAGACAGTATGCTAAGACCTTGGAAAGCAGTGACAAAGTGTCCTGAGAAACACATAAAAAAATATGTCAGTAAAATTTAAGGTAAGTTAGATTATTTAAGAATATTTTGTTATAGAAAATAGATAAATTTTAAAAAGGAAAGGTCTTTAAATCTACCAGGTTTGCCATTCACTATTCTATTTAAAGAAGGATAGAAATGTCAGAAAAGTGGTTGTGTTAATGTGGTAAAAGAAATTAATATAATCCTCAAAGTATTTTTATGCAAATTCACTACTAGAATGGATCCTAGATAAGGAAAAGTGTCCATGTTGAGAGAACTTGAGATATTAGAATTACTAAGGCAGATGGTGGAGGTATGAATTAAATTGCTCAGAGAAGTGAGAAGCTTAGTCAGGAAAATTCTCCAGATGACTAAGTGCTACAGTAGGACCCAATATTTACACCAGTTATTGAAGAACAGGTGATGAGGGAGCCCCAACAACACTAAACATTTGGTGATAGCTTTCCTCTGCCTCTCATAGGTGATCATAGAAGTGGCTATTATAGAACTTAGTCTTTTGACTGCTATAGGGGTCATAAGACTTTAAAACAGTTGAGGACAAAGTGTCAGAATCTAACTGCCAGGAACTAGGAGTGACAATTGGTATAATAATTGAAAAGGTCATACTCTCAGTCAAGCAAGTGTGAGCTGCACAGAGTTATGCAGAAGGATCCTGGAACATAGTATTCCCAGGAGAAAGATGGACAGATACAAACAATACCACTAACCTTAAATAGAAGAATACATGAAGGATGGATAACAAGAATCTGAAACTAAGTTTCTCAAAAAATTTATAGCTTCCATATCAATTTTTGAACATGGGCTACTTTTTAGACCTGAATCTACTTAGCAGAAAATATGTTTGTATAACCATGATGATTATATATGGCATAATCATATGGTATAATTTTATTACAGTTCTTCCCCAAAGGGACCTATAACCATTTATTTGCATTACAATGACCAGGGATAAGATGAATATCCAGACATTTTGAGGATGTTGAAGAAAAATTCTGAGTTGACATTGATACTGGAGACCATGGTACCTCTATTAGAATATGAATATATGGGGTAAATAATGAATGTCCAAAATTGACCATATAGTGATCCAGTGGATCCATGGACCACTGGTGATCATTTTCCTCATCACTGTATTCTCATTTTGGATTTAGAGGCTTAACACTTGATGCAACCTCCATCTTCCCAGGTGAGTGAGGTAAGAACTATCATACTGAGGAAGGCTGAGTACAAGTCTCTGAAACCATCCCATCTTACCCACCATGAGAGTAAATCAGAAACAATAGTGTATCCAATGTGTGCTGGAAGGCGTGTACAGGTGTGGGGTAGTGATGACAGAGATTAGTGACACCATGAAATATACAAAAGATACCAGGTTGGAGGTACCCATTACAGTTCTGTTTAACTTACCATTCTGGCTCCTGCGAAAATCAAATAGGTCCTGAAGAATGGCTATACCACGAAAGTGTCAAACAAATTGTACCTCCAATCATAGCTGCTGTGCAAACTGTGTTGGCTTTACTAGAGATTTATATGGCCTTGTGTACATGGCATGTATCCATAAGACTTGTTGCAGATACAGACCAAATGCAGAGAATGCAATTTTCAGACAGCCAGAGGCTCTTGAGCATATCTCAGCTGCAGAAAATTGCACTGCCTGAGGCCAGACCCTTTCCAGGGAATGTTGCATCTCATTACTACACAAGGTGAGGTATATGGTCTAGGCCATATCATCCTGATGCAGGACAGTTCTAAGGGGCAATATTTATCCTAGATATCTTCACCAAGCCTACTGAGGATTTTCAGGCCTTCTGCTCACTAGTATTCCTCCCCATTTCTTTCATACATATTGACCCTAAAAGCAAGCAAACAAACAAAACATCTATCTTGCATCCTAAGCCCCATCTTTGTGTGAAATTCAACTTGCAACATGCTTGACACCTTTTTATTACGAGTGAAGTAATGAGTAAATTATTATATTTTCCTCCAAGGCTTTATCATTTTTATATTTGCAGAGATAATAAAAATTGTATCCTCTGAATTTTTCAAACTTTTCTACATCACTTTCTTTGCATGAGTCTTTAAGTTGTGTATAAGTTTTAGTCCCTGTTTTATAGTGGAAAATATACAAAGACCACAGTCAGTAGGTCCAATCACTCTTTGTAATCCTCTCAAAAATTCTTATGTTGCCAATAATTCAGTTTGTGTGTATCCTTCACAATTCACGTGCAGATAGCAAGCTTTGGCATGAGCTAAAAGGAAGTGTGTATACACTGGGGAGGTTCTCAATGACTTAGCCTACAATCATGGGAGCAAATCTGGGTATCTGAAGTTGGAATGCTTTGAGCTATCATCTGTGTGATGTATGGATATTAAGGGGTCAAAATGTCATCTTCTTTCCCAATATATTACTAGGAACAGTTCGGCATCCTGGTATCTCATATATATTCCCTCTCTTGAATGAGGCAGACCTACAGAGCTCTAGGTGTGCAAGGTATTGGCATCGCTTACTTTGCTAGAGAAGAACATAGGAGAAAAACTGCAACCTTCATTAGGTATTGAAATTCCTGAAAATCTGAAATCCCTATTTACCTTTGTATTGTCAGGGTTCTCCAAAGATACAGAACAAATAGGATATGTATATGCGTAATGAGATAAATCTTCATGGAATTGGCTCACATAATTATGGAGGATGACAAGTTCAAAATCTTTAAAATCAATGTTGCAATTCAAGTCCAGAAGTTGTCTACTGGCAGAATGGTAGAATTCTCTCTTGTTCAGGGAAAGTTAGTCCTTTTTGTATTTAGGTGCTCAAGTGATTATATAAGGCCTACACACATTATAATGTGTCTCACCATTTAAGGAATATCAATAAAGTGATAGAAGTTATTTTCAAGATAATCAAATGGAAATTCTGTGCTTGCAAATTACAATAACTGAAATGAAATATTCACTTGAGATGCTCAGTAGCAGATCTGAGATTGTAGGGAAAAAAAGTAGTGAACTCAATGATAGAGAAATTTAAATGATCCAGAAGGATCATTTTCTCTTTCCAGAAAGGAAAGAGAAAAAAGAAAAATGAACAGAGCTTCATTTATCTGTAGGTTACCATCAACCATACCCACAAACAGAGAGAAAAAGGAAGGAATTTTTGGAGAAATAACAGGTGAAAATTATCAAAATTTGATTAAAAACAAAAACTGTCAAGATTTAATAAAAAACGAGCATTAATGTACATATTCCAGAAAGTTAGCATAAACCAAGGAGGATCAATCAAGGAGATCCAACCTAGATATATCATAGCCAAACTTTTGAAATACAAAGACAAAAAATAAATCCTGAAAATGGCAAGAGAAAAATACTTATTACATACAAAGGATCCTCAAAAGAATTCACAGCTGACTTTTCATGAGAAGTAGTAGAGCTGGAAGAGAGTGCATACATAATATATTTAAAGTACCTGAAAAAAAGACTTTTAAATATGATCTCTATGTATAACACAATTATTTTTTAAACAGGGAGAGGGAATTAAGAAACAAAAGACATACATACTGGAAAATACTATATAAAACTGTAATTATTCAAAGTTTACATGCTCCCCAAATTTAGAAAATCTTAAGAGATTCACAAAAAAACTATTAGAAGTAAATTAATGATTTCAGTAAATGAGTATTACTGAGTATCCTTGCAGAATAGAAGATCGTTATTCAAATGTCAGTTACATTTCCACACACACAATCCAAATGCACAATCCAAAAATAAAATTAAGAAAATAAGTCTATTTAGAATGATGGAAAAAATAAAAAAAGATTAATAATAAATTTAACAAAAGAACCACACAATTTATACTCTACAAAACTAAAAATATTATTGAAAGAAATTTATAAGACCTAAGTAAATGAAAAGTCATCCCATGTTTTCAATGGAAGATGATACTGTTAATACTCATTAAATTGACCTACAGATTCAAAGAAACCCCTATCAAGTCACAGATGGTCTTTTTGCCCCCACACATTGAAGAACTGATCCTAAAATTAATATAACCAAACCAATTTTTCAGAAGTAGAAGGATTAAGAAGAGTCAACATTCTCAATTTAAAAACTCACTACAAAGCTACAGTACTCATGACAATGTGATACTGACATAAGAATAAAATTATAGATCAATGAAATATAATTGAGAGTTCAGAAACAAATTCTCACTTTTATGGTACAAAGGTACCAAGCCCATTTAATAGAGAGAGAAAAAATCTCTTCAAAAAACAATGCTGAAACAATGGACACTTAAGTGTAAATGAAGCTGTATGTCTTCTTATGATATATGAAGATTCACTCAAAATATATCATAGATGTAATATAAGAGCTAAAGCTACAAAACTCTTAGAAGAAAACTGGAGTAAAGAAAAGCAGATTGTTTTTATTAATATTCAAATATTTGGTGATGCAAATGATACAATCATTCACAGACTGCTGACAGTATTTGCTAATCACATATGATAAAGAACTTGCATTTAGAATATATAAAGAGCTCTTAGAACCAATAGTAGAAAGATAAAAAAATCAAAACAAGGTCAACAGTATAGTCAAATACTTGATTTTCCAAAAAAGAAATTTAAATTGGAAATAGGCATATGAGAGGATGCCAACAGTCTTTAGTCATTAAGGAAAGGTAAATCAAAATTATTCCACATCCATAATAATAGCAGTAGTAGTAGTAGTAGTAGTAGTAGTAGTAGTAGTAGTAGTAAATAATTAATAATAATAGGATGACCATAGTAAAAACATTAGGATGACTATAATAAAAAGGGTAGGGAATAATGAGTTGGTAGAGATATGTAGAAACTGCAACCCTCATACATTGCTGGTTGGGATGTATGATGGTGCAAATACTTTGGAAAACAGTTTGGCAATTCTTCAAAATGTTAATATATAATGGTCAAGTGAGTCATCAATTCTACTTTATGATATTTGTCAAAGAGAAATGAATTATCTTTGCACAAATAAACTTGAACCTGAATGTACTTATTAATATTATTCATAATAGCCAAAAAATAAAAAACTTACCATTAACTGATAAGCCAATAACAAAATGTGGTGCATTCATACAATGGAACATTATTTGTCAATATAAAGAAATGAAATACTGAGATTGGATATAGAGGTAGATAAAGATATAGATAGATTTAGATTAGATATAGATATATGAGTGAACCTCAAAAACATCCTAAATTAAAGAAGTGAGTCACAAAACTCACATATATCATGATTCTATTTATGTGAAATGTCCAGAATGGCAGATCTATATATAGAAAGTAGACTAATGGTTGCCTAGGGCTTGAGGGCAGAGTAGGCGAATCAAGAGTTACATGTCCTTTAAGGCCACAGAACTAGCACAGGAGAGGAAGAGACTGGAAGGTAAGTTTCCAAAGTAGTTTACATTATAAGGTATTGCTTCAGGGTAATAGTGTTTTTTGAGCTATGCCTGTGGG
Organism: Mustela nigripes; assembly: GCF_022355385.1. Lineage (NCBI taxonomy): Eukaryota > Metazoa > Chordata > Mammalia > Carnivora > Mustelidae > Mustela > Mustela nigripes. The sequence goes on from NC_081561.1 coordinate 70,496,786, forward strand.
AAGAACTTTGTATTCCACAGACTTCCAAGCACAGATAAAGTATTATCTTCAACTGGCCTTACTGAGAAAACAAAATTTACCCCCTGAATCTTATTAAGGTATCTTATGTGCGGTGCTGTGCTATGTATCATGGGATACAAAATTCTTCATCTCAAGAATTACATTTCCTTTAGTCAGAAACAGTAACATGGTCATATAAAGGCTTTACACACACACACACACACACACACACACATCTATTTAACTTAGAACAATACAATGAACACATAAAGACATAAGTACATGACAAGCAAGAAATAACCCCCCCCACACACACCAGGCTTTTATATATTACACAGCTTATTTTTTACAAGATAAATTATTAACACTTGCATGCTATATTTAAAAATACTCAAAAAATAGACTTTATTAGAGGAATTTAAAAAATAACGTGTTTTCTAAGTGGTAATAATCTATCTCTTTTTTTTGAAAGGAAGGGAAGGCCATTTCTTTTAGACTTGATGAGCTAAACGACAGACACAATCTGCATCTTTCCTTATTATAAATTTCTTGAGCTGTCATATATAAGTAGCCTCTTGTAAGAAAGTATTTTCTTAAGTGGTGCTTAGATGCTAATTACCTTCACCCAAACTCTGAAATATCTTTCAAACACATTTTCATAAGTGTTTCTGGCATAAATGAATGGATTCCCATTTTACCAACATACATTGGTACTCTATTAACTTAATTTTAGGATCTATTACGAAGTTGTTTTAATAACAGTGAACTGTTAAGTGAACTTCATATTGATGAACTCATTAAATGTACCTACTTTGTATAAAGTGAAGGGCAATTTAAAAAACTAATCATTTCAGTCTTATAAGCCAAGAAATGTGTTTCACTTTGTTTAAGCAACAAAGATTTGAACTTTACTTCAAGTCATTCAGGGGCAAAAAATTTATATATTTTTGTTCTGCACTAATGTTAAAAAGCGATAGGTTGTAGACATGGATATGTTACCAGAATCTTAGTTTGGTAAGGATCCAGCCTCATTTCCATAGAGCAGTAATTGGCTTTGTTTTATTTTATTTTATTTTTTAAAGCTGACTTTAGAAAAATTCAGTTTTGCATATCATACCAAGATTTCCCAGGGAGAGCACAGGACAAATATAGTTTGATGGATGAGGGATCCTATAGGTTCCGGGACCTGGCAGGAACAGCATCACTTGCAGACTACCAAAAACCACTCCAGATTACTCCTTTCCAAAGATGGGACTTTCTTTCTGTGGGAAAACAGAGCAACAAGAGACAAGAATATCTACCACCTTAACATTCCCAGTCTTTCTCACAGAGACTTAGAAAGGAGTGGAAAAGCAGCATCTCAAGGAAAGCACCTGCAAAGAAAAGAGTTGTCCTCTTCAGGGTCTAGATGACCTAGAACAATAGGTCTCAGGTGTGAAAGAATAGGAACAGTGTTGGTAACCATAGTAGTGCTAAACTAAGAGTGAAAAAATTAAAAGCAAAGGGGTTCCAGGTCATGACCTCAGGATCCTGGTATGGAATCCTGAATGGGACTCCCTGCTCTGTGGAGAGTCGGCTGGTCCCTCTCCCTTTGCCCCTCCCCCAACTCATGTGCATGCACATGTTCTCTCTCTCTCTCTTTCAAATAAATAAAATCTTTTAAAATTTTTTTAAAATTAGTTGACTGTTTATGTTTGGATTTATTTCTGGTCTCTCTATTCTGTTCTATTGGTCTATGGGTCCATTGTTATACCAAATCCATACTGATTTGATTATGGATTTGTAATATAATTTGAAATCAGGAAGTATGTTGTCTTGAGCTTTGTTCTTCTTTTTTGACTTGCTTTGTCTATGCAGGGTCTTTTGTGGTTCCATGTAAATTGTACAATTGTTTTTTCTATTTCAGTGAAAAAATGCTATTGTAATTTTGAAAGGCAGCATGCTGAATCTATATTGTGATTGGGAGAAAACATCTACAAAAATCATATCTGACAAGGGGTTTATATCTAAAATATACAAAGAACACATACAGCTCACTAGCAAAAAAATTAATGAATAACTGATTAAAAATGAGCAATGGATCTGAAATAGATTTTTTTTTCCCCAAAGAAGATTTACAAATAGCCAATAAGTATATGAAAACTTAAAAACAGGTATATTCCAAATTTGGGGATTTTTTTCAGCTATATTCTTTCAGGCCATTCTTTTTCTCTCCTTTAATAACAGGAATGCTGAATTTTTGTTATTATTCTACAAGTTCTTGAGTTCTGTTTGGGTTTTTTTTCCAGTTAATTTTCTCTTTGTTGTTCAGATTGGTTATGTTCTTCTGATCTGTTCTCAAGTTCACTAATTCTGTCCTGTCATCTTCACTCTACTATTAAATGCATTCAGCAAGTCTTTATAAATTTCATTTATTGTATTTCTCTGTTCTATAATTTCCATTTGGTTCTTTTTAAAAATAACTTCTACTTCTTTGCTGAGGTTACTTTTAATTTTTTATTTATTTAAAGAGAATTTGTAATTAATTGCCAAAACATTTTATGGAAGCAGTTTTAAAATCCTTTTCAGATAATTCCAACACCTGATTCATCTTGGTGTTGGTGTCATTTGATTGTCTTTTCTTGTTAAAGTTGTGGTTTTCTTGACTGTGGTATGATAAGTGATTTTTAATTGTATCTTGAACATTTGTCTTATGTTAAGAGGCCCTGGGTCATAAATTCATGTTTTTTTTTTTTTAAAGATTTTATTTATTAATTTGACAGAGAGAAATCACAAGTAGATGGAGAGGCGGCCAGAGAGAGAGAGAGAGGGAAGCAGGCTCTCTGCTGAGCAGAGAGCCCGATGTGGGACTCGATCCCAGAACTCTGAGATCATGACCTGAGCCGAAGGCAGCGGCTTAACCCACTGAGCCACCCAGGCGCCCATAAATTCATGTTTTACTTTGGCAAAACGTCACCCTGGTTAGGTTTAGCAGTTTGGTTTAGCAGTTTGGTTAGGTTTACCAGGTTTTGGTCCTGGACTACTTTTGTAGATTGCAGTTCCAGTTCCAGCTTAATTTTCAGACAATTGCAATATTATTTTGGTATTACTTATTTATGTGGTGCTATTGTGACTCCATTGGTCTCTGCTAGCATTGCCTGAGAGGACAGGAGGGGTTTTCCAGGCAGAGCCACAGAGTGTCTCTTGGTGGGGAAATGGATACTCAGATCCAGAGTAATGAAGAGGCTGCCAGTTCCTATGTCACCTGCCTACCTTGGTGTCTTCCATTACAAGAAGAGAGTCTCAGATCTGGGGACAAAAAACTTCCCTGAATGGATTTTTACTGTAGCAGGATCTACCACCAGTGACCCTGAAATTTCTCTGATGTCTCTTGGCAGGAAGGAGAGTCTCTGATACACTAAACACAAAGGTCTGTGGCAAGATCATGAAAGGGACCTTACAGGGTTTTAATGTTTAACAGTTACATTTGATTTGTAGTTTTAGGTGTAATTTGACTTTCAGTCATGCTAAGAATATGGGTTTTTTATTTGTTTTTTGTAGGATTTGTGTGTGTGTGTCATTTAAAGGTGCTGGTGGTCTGGGTGTTATATGCAACTAATGAATTGTTGAACACTACATTAAAAACTGAGGATGTTCTGTATGTTGGCTAACTGAATACAATAATTTTTTAAAGAGATAAAAAATAAATGGTACAGGTAGTTGTGTGTTGTTTTGGTAGATATATGATGACTCAGCCGGCAGCTGTCATTATCCTCAACCACTCTAGTCTTCAGCAACATGGAAGGCCCTTCTGTCTTCATTCTCCCCACCCCACTGAATAAGTTTTCATGATCTGGTTTGACTGAAAATTAAACCGGGGGCAAATTATGCAACTTGATACATTGCCCTATTTACCTATTTTCTAAAAAGCATGGCATCTAATTAAATAACATTTGTAATAGCCATTGATCTTCTGTCATAGAAGATGCTCCTTTTACTCTCTGACTTCTTTCTGTTTCTACCAAAATTGTCTTAAATGGTATTGTTTCAAATCATTGACTATCCTGGAAATTGGTGAGGAAAATATTTTAAATAAATGTGCATTAAAGAGACTTAATGTAGTTATTAGTAATGATAATACTGAAAGTAATTGCATGAAGGCTTAGAATTTGTCTAGTTAACTTATATCCAAGTGTTTCACGTTAATCAGAATGAAAGTCTTATGCAAACAAAATAGTAGATACTTTATTTGTAATCATGAATATTATCTATGGTGAAAAATATGGAATGATTTTATACCTAGTAGCAGTACAAAATTACTGGAATCATAAATTCTTAAAATTGAAGAATACTGTTTAATTATCATTCTTTCTGACTCCCAAACATTCCCTTTCTGGAATTTTTACCACAGCATCCAGAGTAGTGACCATGCAGACACTGCTTGAACATTGACCAGTGGGCAGAAAGAAACAAAGAGGCATTAGAGTAGTTGCTATTGTATTTCTAGTTTCAGAAAAAAACCTTAAAATAATATATTTATCATACAGACTTCTCAACTACATTAGGTAATATATTTGATATGAGATTTTGAATGGTACTTGTTTTGGTTTTCCACATTACAAAAATCATTACAAATATTTCTACTTCAATCTGAAGACCACTGCTTGTATTGAGAAATGATATTTAGTTATAAAGATGATACTGTCTACAACCATAGATCTGATTTTTGAGTAATGCAATAATCTGAGTATTGAAAATTCCTGGCATTTCCAGGAAAAGTAGGTACTTAAGTATGGAAAGCATATAAGCTGTAAAGTGTAGATAGATGTAAGCTAGATCATAGTTTTGATACTATGAAATCTTTGCATTCTGCTCTCGAGCTATGGATATAAAAGTGGATGAAATGGTACATATTGCTATATAAATATAAAGTGCAATCATTATTATTATTCATCACTCCTTCCATCTTCCCCAAAGTGTAATTTGACCTCTCAGCAGTACTCAGTTTATGTGCTGATTCAAAAGTCTTCCAGGTGCTTGAAATAGAACTAGAAGATATCTAAAGTTTCTTATAGGTTCATTTGTCTATAAAATGTTATTATTTTTATAATCCTATGACAAGCAGTTTTGTGGCATGTTCTTTTAAAATGTCTGTAAGCTTTCGGTTTTTTTAAATTTATTTTTATTTTTTATAAACATATAATATTTTTTTAATTTTTTCAATTTATTTATTTTCAGAAAAACAGTATTCATTATTTTTT
>NC_081561.1:70502425-70513019 GCF_022355385.1 Mustela nigripes
TTCTGATGGATTCCTGTCTCACGTTGAGGTCTTTTATCCATTTTGAGTTTATCTTTGTGTACGGTGTAAGAGAATGGTCGAGTTCCATTCTTCTACATATAGCTGTCCAGTTTTCCCAGCACCACTTATTGAAGAGACTGTCTTTTTTCCACTGTATATTTTTTCCTGTTTTGTCGAAGATTAATTGAACATAGAGTTGAGGTTCCATATCTCGGCTCTCTACTCTGTTCCACTGGTCTATGTGTCTGTTTTTATGCCAGTACCATGCTGCCTTGGTGGTCACAGCTTTGTAATAAAGCTTGAAATCAGGTAATGTGATGCCCCCAGCTTTATTTTTGTTTTTCAACATTTCCTTAGCGATTCGGGGGTCTCTTCTGATTCCATACAAATTTCTGGATTATTTGCTCCAGCTCTTTGAAGAATAACGGTGGAATTTTGATCAGAATGGCATTAAAAGTATATATTGCTCTAGGCAGTATAGACATTTTAACAATGTTTATGCTTCCGATCCAAGAGTATGGAATGGTCTTCCATCTTTTTGTGTCTTCCTCAATTTCTTTCATGAGTGTTCTGTAGTTCCTCGAGTACAGATTCTTTATATCTTTTGTTAAGTTTATTCCCAGGTATCTTATGGTTCTTGGTGCTATAGTAAATGGAATCAATTCTCTAATTTCCCTTTCGGTATTTTCATTGTTAGTGTATAAGAAAGCCACTGATTTCTGCACATTGACTTTGTATCCTGCCACGTTCCTGAATTGCCGTATGAGTTCTAGTAGTTTGGGGGTGGAGTCTTTTGGGTTTTCCATATAAAGAATCATGTCATCTGTGAAGTGAGAGAGTTTGAGTTCTTCATTACCAATTTGGATACGCTTTATTTCTCTTTGTTGTTTGATTGCTGTTGCTAGGACTTCTAATACTATGTTGAACAAGAGTGATGAAAGTGGGCATTCTTGTCTTGTTCCTGATCTCAGTGGGAAGGCTGCAAGCTTTTTCCCATTGAGGATGATATTTGCTGTGGGTTTTTCATAGATAGATTTGATGAGACTTAGGAATGTTCCCTCTATCCCTATACTTTGAAGCGTTTTAATCAGGAACGGATGCTGGATTTTGTCAAATGCTTTTTCTGCATCAAATGATAGGACCATGTGGTTCTTCTCTCTTCTCATATTAATTTGTTGTATCACATTGATTGATTTGCAAATGTTGAACCATCCTTGTAGCCCAGGGATGAATCCCACCTGATCATGGTGGATAATCTTTTTAATGTGCTGTTGGATCCTGTTGGCTAGGATCTTGTTGAGAATCTTAGCATCCATATTCATCAGTGATATTGGTCTAAAATTCTCCTTTTTGGTGGGGTCTTTGCCTGGTTTGGGAATCAGGGTAATGCTGGCTTCATAGAAAGAGTCTGGAAGTTTCCCTTCTACTTCAATTTTTTGAAACAGCTTCAAGAGAATAGGTGTTATTTCTTCTTTGAAGGTTTGGTAGAATTCCCCAGGGAATCCATCAAGTCCTGGGCTCTTGTTTTTTGGGAGGTTTTTGATCACTGCTTCAGTCTCGTTATTAGATATCAGTCTATTCAAGTTGTCGTTTCTTCCTGGTTCAATTTTGGTAGTTTATATTTTTCCAGGAATGCATCCATTTCATCTAGGTTGCTAAGCTTATTGGCATATAACTATTGATAATAACTTCTGATGATTGTTTCTACTTCCTTGGTGTTCATTGTGATCTCTCCCTTTTCATTCATAATTTTATGAATTTGGGCTTTCTCTCTTTTCTTTTGGATTAGTGTGGCCAATGGCTTATTGATCTTATTGATTCTTTCAAAAAAGCAGCTTCTAGTTTCATTGATATGTTCTATTGTATCTCTGATTTCTACCTCATTGATCTCAGCTCTAATCTTGATGATTTCCCTTCTTATGTGTGGAGTTTGTTTGATTTGTTGTTGATTCTCCATTTCTTTAAGGTGTTGAGACAGTTGATGTATTCTGGATTTTTCAATTTTTTGAGGGAAGCTTGGATGGCTATGTATTTCCCCCTTGGGACAGCCTTTGCTGTATCCCATAGGTTTTGGACCAAAGTGTCTTCATTCTTATTGGTTTCCATGAATTGTTTCAGTTCTTTGATCTCCTGGTTGATCCAAGCATTCTTAAGCAAGGTGGTCTTTAGCTTCCAGGTGTTTGATTTCCTTCTGAACTTTCCTTGTGATTGAGCTCCAGTTTCAAAGCATTGTGATCTGAGAATATGTAGGGAATAATCTCAGTCTTTTGGTATCGGTTGAGTCCTGATTTGTGACTGAGTATGTGGTCTATTCTGGAGAAGGTTCCGTGTGCACTTGAGAAGAATGAGTATTCTGTTGTTTTAGGGTGGAATGTTCTGTATATATCTATAAGGTCCACCTGGTCCAATGTGTCATTCAATGCTCTTGTTTCTTTATTGATTTTCTGCTTTGATGATCTATTTCTGAGAGAGGCGTGTTAAGATCTCCTACGATTAGTGTATTCATATCAATATGACTCTTTATCTTGATTAACAGTTTTCTTAAGTAATTGGCTGCTCCCATATTGGAGCATAGATATTTACAATTGTTAGATCATCTTGGTGGATAGTCCCTTTAAGGATTATGTAGTGTCCTTCTGTATCTCTGACTACAGTCTTTATTTTGAAGTCTAATTTATCTGATCTGAGAATTGCTACCCCAGCCTTCTTTTGAGGCCTATTGGCATGAAAGATGCTTCTCTATCCCTTCACTTTCAGTCTGGGTGTATCTTTAAGTTCAAAATGGGTCTCTTGTAGAAAACATATGGATGGGTCCTGTCGTTTTATCTAATCTGCAACCCTGTGCCATTTTATGGGTGCATTTAGGCCATTCACATTGAGAGTGATTATTGATAGATACATTTTTATGACATCGAGTTGCCCTTGAAGTCTTTCTTTCTGTTCAATGCTATTCTTGGGATTTTTCCTCTTTTATAGAACCCCCCTTAATATTTCCTGCAGTGTCAGCTTGGTGGTTGCATAGTCTTTTAAGCCTTGCCGGTCTTGAAAACTCTTTATCTCTCCATCCATTTTGAATGTCAGTCTTGCTGGATAAAGTATTCTTGGCTGCATGTTCTTCTCATTTAGTGCCCTGAATATATCTTGCCAGCCTCTTCTGGCTTGCCAGGTCTCTGTGGACGGTCTGACGTTATTCTGATGGGCTTCCCTCTGTAAGTAAGGAGCCTCTTTGCCCTGGTGGCTTTCAAGAGATTATACCTACAATTATAATTCCTCAATTTGACTATCAGGTGTCGTGATTTTTTTGGAATGTATAATCTTGGGTGGCGATCGTTCAGCCTCTAGTACATGAACGCTGGTTCCATTCGTGAGATTGGGAAAATTTTCATGAAGGACTTGTTCCACTATGTCTTCTAGACTTCTTTATTTCTCTTCCCCTTCAGGGATTCCAATAATTCTGACGTTGGAACGCTTCATGGCATCATTTATTTGCCCGATTCTGTTTTCGTGGTTTCTAAGCTGTTTGTTCCAGGCTTCCTCCTGATCCTTTCTCTCTGTTTGTCTTCCAGATTACTAATTCTATCTTCTGTCTCAGTTACCCTAGCTTTGAGAGAGTTTAGATTAGATTTGAACTCATTGAGAGCATTGTGAACCTCCTCCCTGGTAGCTTTAAGCTCCGCCCTAACATTGTGAACATCCTGTCTGGTCGCTTTCAGTTCGGCCCTAATCAATTCCATTTGGTCATCCATGGCTTTCTCCAACCTAGCTATTGCCTGGATAATTGTTAGCCTGAATTCTCTTTCCGACACATTGTCTATGTTAATAACCATTAGCTCTGTTGCAGAAGGTCCATCCTCTGTATTTTTCTTCTGTTGGGCATTCCTCCTCCTAGTCATTTTGGTGGGAGATGACTGAACAGATGTAGCTGGATGTATCAACTGTGGTTCAGTCAAGGTGTACCCTGGAACACTTCTGAGCAATCAGGATTCCCCACCCAAACGAGAGACAAAAGAAAAGAAAAAGAAAAAGAAAAACAAAGAAAAGAAGAAGTAGAAAAATAAAAAGAGAGAGAGACAGGAAAGAAAGGGAAGATGAAAAAGAAGGTTCAGCCCAGATGGGCCCCAAGGTAAGATTTATGAAGTAGACAAACAAAAAGAGATAAAAAGACTGATACAAGTATATGATAAGAGAAAAAAAATATATATATGCAAATAAAGAAAGAACCTCGTCAAAAGGAACCCCAAGTGTAAAATTTATATGCTATCAGGACAAACACAAAAAACACAGAAACACTGGTGGAAGAAGATGGAAGAGTTCTTATAAATTCTCAGTGTGTGCAAGGAAGGTTGTTTTGATTCTTCCTGGATGTATCTTGATATCTTTGTTAAAGGACTCAACTTCCCTAAGCTAAAGGGGATTAAAAATTGGTTTACCTATAGGGGTAGTATTGATTGGGGAAAGAGGATTACTTTGAAGTTTAACTCTATATGAATATTAGAGGATAAAAATAAAAAGGAATAAACTAGACTAAACTAAACTAAAATTTTAAAAAGGAATTCAAAAAATAAAAATGCAAAAGAAAAACATAGGTGTATGTATCAAAAAGTTCAGGTTAGAAAGGTATTATGGAATTTGATGTACTGTGCAGCTCGCTGTGATGGTAAATAGGTTAAAAAAATTACCTATGTGTAAAAAAAAAAATGAACTGGAATAGTGGGAACAAGTGAACAATACAAGTTTTCCTATGAAGTAGTGGTTGTTCTCTTATAGTCCTTTTTTTTTCTCTCTCTCTTTTTTTTTTTTTCTTTCTTGGTTTGTTTTCTGGGGGAGGGGCCTGCCACTTGGGTTGTCAGTCAAGGATGTTTCCTGAGTTAAGTCCTCCCGCCCCCCTCAAGGGGGTGGGCTCTGAGGAAACTGTTTTTTTTTCAGGCTTTTGTTCTCTGGCGGTTTTTATGCTTGTTCACTTTTTTTTCTCTCACCTTGACCGCCTTTGATGGTTTTTGTAGTTTTAGAGGAAAACAAACCACACCCTGATCTCCCTCTCAGAAGCTTCAGTCTGGGTGCAGAACCTAATTAAGTTCCCCCTTGGCCGCTGGCAGAGCAGGTTCCAAGTTGCAGACCCTGGGGGCGCAGGATCTTTTGCTTGTACCCAAAGCCAAGGCAGTGGCAGCTGTCTGGGAGCTCCCGACCGCCAGAGAGGTTCCAAGCAGCGATCGCACACTGAGATTTTGCCGCTGGCCCAGGCTGGGAGTGCCCGGCTTGCGTGCACCTCTTTCAGAGGCGGTGCATCTCAGGCACTGAGTACAGGGCGCTGGTCCATAAGCACCAGGCTGGGCTTTTGCGCACCTCTGTCAGGGGAGAGTTTGGGGCGCGTGGCTTAGGCTTTGAAACAATGGCATGGGTCACAGAGCGCCAGCCGGGCCTTTGTAACTCAGGGGAGCATGAGGGATGTGCGTGCGCGTGTATCTCAAGCTTTGTGGTAGGGCTCACGCGTTCTGCCAAAGGGCGTGGCTCCCATCCCCTCACAGGAACTAGAACCCACGCATTCTGGGGCGCTTGCGGCTTAGGGACCAAGAGCTGGTTTCTCCGCTCCACTCTCTCTGCCTTAGCAACGGGGAGGCTCTCTGGGACCGCAGACTTAAGCCCCTGTCCCTAGCCGCCCCGATTCCCACAATTAACCCCCAGGATCCTTTGCTCTTTTGGAGTGCTTTTAACCAGTCTCCAAGTTAAATAATGCTGGTCCCCAGACGCAGGGCACTCTCGCTCTTATTGGGGTATTACTTTTCAACCTGTCGCCTCTGGTGGCTCCCTCCCCCTTTTGTTTATCTTCCGATATCAGTCGCCGTTCCCACTCCGTTTTACCTGCCCACTGGCATCTTCTGCCCCTGTAGAGATCCAGATGTGTATAATTCTGATCTCAGGCTGATTTCATGGGTGATCGGAGTTCTTTGGTAGGTAATCAGCTCATGTTGGGGTACTGGCTGAAAAGGCGCTTCCTCCTACTCCCCCGCCATCTTGTCTCCCCAATCTGTCTGTAAGCTTTCTTTAAGTTAATTATTCCTTCTGAAAAAATTCAGTTTGTACCATTTCAGTGGCAAGCAATTTTATTTCTGTTTTATTAATTCTCTCTCTCTCTTAGGATGACTCAGGTATGTGTTCTTTTACCTTTTTCTTAAAATATCACCTAAGTGTTAAGCACCTTTTATTTATGTTTGAATAATGGAGCAAAGCTAAAAGCTTATTGCCCTCATTCAACTTATCAAATGGCACTTGTGTTGCACCAACTTTATCTAGGCCTGTCCTGGGTGTACAAAATAAATGAGTATCACTGCCATTAAAGATTATTATATTCTTAAATTATGAAAGCTTGTGGTATTAAATAACAAATTCTCATCCTTGATATTATTTAAAAAATTATAATATCAAGGAAACATCCTGTCGGGTTAGAAGGTAATGCCTTTTTATAATAAAGAAGTTTTAAATAAGCATTTGTTTAAAAATGATTGTTCTTTCTACTTTGCTTATTAAACTCTGTAGATGTAAATGTTTAAATTTCAATATACACCAAGAATGAGGACACATGATTAACTTGACACATCAATATATAGGCCCGTGTTTTAAAATTCTTTCCATGGATTAGAGAGAAACTTACCTTCTCACCTACACACCCAACTTTTTTTTTTTTTTTTTTTGCTATATCTTAATTTTCAGAAAGAAAACTAGTACCACATCTTCTAGTATGCTTACATTAGTTTAAACCTCATAGGTAAAAACCAATAAATAAATAAACACTCCTCAACCAAAAAAAAAATTATGATATGATTTAAATTTTTAAACTTAATACATGTGTGTATGTGTGCGTATATATGTACTGTAGTACCAAAAGACTAAAAAAGAATACTTTCTAGAAGTAGTCGGATTGTTACTTATTGTTGTTGTTGTTGTTGTGTTGTTTTTCTAAGACATGCCCTATCTAAGGAAAAATAGTTCTGGGACTTTCATAGCATTCTGGGTAGTGTTTTCAGACTGTTCTTTAAAGGACTAGGAAGCATTATCTGGTCTAAAAGCTTTGACAAGAGCTGTCTGAGTGCCAACAGAAAAGGACATTAGTAACCAAGATATATCATTTACAATGTGGCCTTCTTATGGCTCCTGTCAAGTCACTGCATAATCTGAAGAAAATCAACATCATTTAAGGTTGCAGTGACCTTCTAAGGGCTTGTTTTTAAGAGCAGAGGTTAGAAGGCATAACAGTATGAGTCACTGGATATGATTGTACTGAAGCAAATTTTATACAATGTAATTTCCTTTAAACTCTGCTTTTGAGTTCAGTGTCTATCATATAATTATTTAATATTTTTGGAAAAGAAGAAATTTCTGTAAAGATGTCTGGGGTTTTTTTCTTTTCTAATTTAATTTTCTATACAAACTCAATATAGACATATAGGTATAATGCCTTTTAAAATGTCAGCCTCAACATGATAGGGGCATGACGAAGAACTTAACATAATCAGCTTATTAAATGTTGTTATGTTCTCATATATTAAAAAAAGAACACAGGTCATTAATGTATGAGGAAAACTAATGAGGAAGATAGTTGGTGACATATCAGAGGACAGGCAATAATTCATAGTGACTTGACAAACCAAGTAACTTTTATAGTATTTGAAATGACCAAATAGGAGTTTCACCTTAGGGCAAAGTTACAATTTATTTTAAATGTCAATGAGAAGTTCTAGTAAAGACAGTAAAAATAAAGCACACACAATTTTTTTCCTTTAGAAAATCTTGGACATGAAAACAAAATGTCTGAAAAAAAGATGTCAATACATGAAATAAATAGTAGACAAGTAGACAATCCAGAAGAGAAAAATAATTACTAGAATTTAGAAATGAAGATGTACCACAGAGCATATCAGAGAGAAAGAGATGACAAGTTTTGAAAGTGGAAAGAACTAGAGAAGAGTGAGAAGCTTCAATTTTATCTAAAAGAATTTCCAGGAGGAACAGCTATAGAAAACTACAGGAAATATCAGAGATAATACTTGAAATTTTGAGGAACTAAAGAAATACCTCAGCATTAATATGGAAGAAGTTTCATCAAAACTGAACATTATTTTAAACAAACAAAACAACAAAATTCACATTTAAATAACCTTTAAAGACCCTTTAAAGACCCTTTCATGTTTTTATAGAAATCTAACAGACTAATTTCTTTTTCTTATAACCTACAACCTCTGCCATACCTATACAAACTGTAAAAATTCCTGTATATATGTTTAAACTTACACATTTTTTTCCCAGTATACCTGGAACATTTACTTCCACTTTGTGAAGTTCTTCCTGACCTCCCACTGTATTTAAAATGCTCACTGATCATCTCAGAAAGGATTGCTTTTCCTGCTGTAATCACTTCAGTTCCTTCTCTGTGTACATATTTCAATTATTTTCTTAATTTTGTAGTTTATTATTCAAAGAAATATGTCTTACTTACATTTGCAACTTCCATAGTTTTCCACAGTATTCTGTATATAGTAGACCTTCAGTAAATATTTTTAAATAGAGCAATAAATGAATGAATCCAGATAAATGTTGCCAATTATTCCCAACCATTAAGTAGGGTCTATTTAAATATTTGCCTTATTGGAAGGCTTAACATGTTAATACTGTGAAATAAAAACAGTTGGATCTCAGAAGTTATATAATAATTCATTTAGTTTTAATAAATGAAAAGCATCCTCCTTACAGATGCTTGTATTTAGTGGGTTTGAGATAAAGATTAATTAACACAATTTCCTTTAGGCCAGTTAAATACAGGGAAGATTTTCGGTTATCTGTAACCATATAGATGAATAATGTGATTAGATTTTTAATTGACATGCCAAAAAAAAAAAAGCAGAAAAAAAGAATAAATTCATGTAAGTGAGGTTAATAATAACATTTCCTTATAATAGAGATTGATAAATATTAGAAATAAAAACTTAAACTAGGTCACCTATAAATAAAAATATGGATAAGGATTGAAAGCTATTCTGTTCTGAATTGTGCTAGTTGGATGCTTTAAGACCCTGGATGGGCTTTTTCTGAGCTACAATAATCTATGATTTATCTCTGAGCTTCAGTCTTTCTCTTGTTTTGTTCATTCTGTTTAACTGGGGCCCTTTCTCATTTCCCTATTAATATTTTAGATTAAGTTTGACCACTCCATTATAAATCAGTTTTCATTTAGTTCTTTTATTCTCTTTCCAGTATTGATATTGGGGAATATTTCTTAAACATAATTTGAAGAGGTATTAGACTAACAATTATAGAAAAAAGCAAACCTATATACATATGTATACATCAATAGATAGATTCAATGCAGAAAGGCTGGCCGATATGCAGAATTTTGGGAAATGAGTATTCTAGGTTATAAGGATCTCTATAAACACTACAAATCAAGTCTTTTTTTTAACTGAAGGGTATTTTCATAAATATATTTAAGTTAATGGAGTATTGTATTGCACAACAAGGATTAGAAAGACAATATTTGGGTAAAGATAATTATATTTTAACTATCAATTTTAATTAAAAATACAAATTTCCATATGTATTTTTTATAAAGTCATAAATGAACCTAAAATAGCTTCTCAAAAGAATAAGAAATATTTTACCTCAAAAAATAAAGCAAACACTTGAATTTTTATTTTCTAAGATAATGGATATAAAAGGTGGACCATTTTTAACTCATAACTAGCGAACACAGAGAAAACTACTATAGTGTCTGATTTTCTGAGTCATCACATACTAATTAGATGATGCCTCTCATATTGACAGCTTTGACTCTTTCAGGCAAATGCTTTAGAAGAAAAAGATGATAAATAATATGATTAACAGAAAACTTTATTTATTTAGGTACTAAGCTTTTCTGGTAACCCAAGGCATGTTCTGATAATACTAAAATTATATTAAATAATCTTAGATAATGGCTGCATAATTCAGGGGATACTCTTTATTTCTATTCACTCTGAAAAGCAATTGTGGTTACAGTTGGTGTTTTTGAGTATAAATGCTACTTCTATAGTACCAGCTCCCCTGAAAAGTTTGGCAATAAGTGAGATTGATGACTGAGAACCATGAAACTCTTGGAATCACTGGCCTTTCTGACACATTCAGATAATCCATCTCTGTCCTCTCAGTTTGAGTATTGCATAATGGGAAAAACACAGAATTGAGAATCAGATGATTTTGATTATATTTCCAGCTTTGCCTCAAAGTCATTGTGTAACCTTGGGCATCTCTCATAAATCTCTTGGATTTACCTATGTTATTGCAAAATGAATGGATTAAATTAAATTTCCCCTGAAGTTCCTTGTAATTCAGCTCTAAAGTTGTGTGAACTTAAAAATATCTGTTAATATTTGAAGATATATACATTTCAAATTGAAAGAAACTACTGCTATCATTTTACAAATAAGAACATATGGAATATAATCTGCAAACCTTGAATTAGCTACATTTTCACTCATTTATATATATTGCAGGCTCATTTCTAAGGCAAACTTTTAAAATTTTCATGTATGGTGACTTAAAAACCAACTATTTGGTATATATATAT
>NC_081561.1:70513419-70563174 GCF_022355385.1 Mustela nigripes
TTTTAAAATATATATTTCCCCCCCAAAAGAAAAACAAGAATGAATACTTTGTAAATGATCAGAATAGCCAAAATCTCCAGACTCTGTTTTTTCTAATGTGTTAATTTTTTTTTCTTTTGATGTCCTATTTTACTGATACAAAGAATATCCAGGGCAAATAAATGCTTAATTAAAAATTGCCTCATAAAATAATTAGCCCATGGTTTAGATGCCACAGAAATACTAGCTAGAACACTATGAAAAATTTAACATGAGGATAACACAAGTAGAACAAATGTGACAATGTCTATCTCAAACTGATTGATTTCTTATTAGAAGTAAGCCCTCATTATAGAAACCAGGGGAAAAGGGAAGGAAATAGTAGGAAATATAGGATATATACCTGATGGGTTATACCCTGATATACCTGATGGGTTGACCAACATGGCTAATGTGACAGCATATCTCTGGAAGAGGCAAACTGAAAATAGACAATCCACTGTTCTTTGAAGAGCCATTGATGAGGTAAGCATAGATGTCTAAACCATTATGCAGTTTCTGGTGATCCAATTTACATATATCTATTTCTCCCCATAAATAGTACAGGCTTATATAGAATGGAATCAATTCTGGCAGTAAATAAAAGACATCCTTTATTAATTATGACAACAAAAATTAATAGTTATTTGAATATTTATTGTGCATGAGGTTCTGAGCTGAACAGTTTTTTTTAATTATGTTTTATTCTATAAAACTCCAATGAAGTGAGTACTATCATTACTTACATTTTATAGATGAAACAACTCAAAGATGCTAAGTAACTTGTCCAAGTTTACATATCCTGGAAATGATATTGTTGGTTTTTAAATTCAGGTCTGGGTGACTGTAAAGCCAGTTATTTTAATCAATATATTGTATTGTTTGAATGTTAAATTGAAATAGTGTCAGAATGACCCAAGAGAACAGCCTTCTCAGAGAACATAATGTGCTGTTGACATTGTATTCAGTGAGCAACCCATTTTAGTCCTTGGTTGGGTAATACCTAGGATGTTTTACCTGTCCAAAAGTACCGAAGCTCCTCTAGGGTAGAAAGTGGGCATCATTCCCTTTATTCCCTAAATAGGCTAACATAGTTGGGAGGCAATGTGTGAACACATCAATTATACAATCAGCAATTTTCAAAATAAAATTTCTTTAGGATTGGGCAAGAGGATCGATAATGGAATGATTTTTCTTTTCCCTCCTGTTTTTCTCTCTAAACAACCTATTTTATAATTTGAATATTGTTGGAGTCCGATATTAAAGGAGCGAGACTGATACAAATTGAAAGTAAGGCAAAGCTTTGTTTTTATGCCAGGCATCAGAAGTCAGACTGACCGGTCAGGGCCACCTCCGAAGAGGGCAACCCCGTCCTGATCTCACAGGCTGGTTTTATAGGGCATAACCGCAGACCCAAGTTACATGGCTTCTATTGTTAAGGTGTTTACTCCCGGAATCAACTCCTGGAACCGATACCAGGAATTACTGGGGCGTTTATTCCCAAAATGAAGTCTTTAGATGTAAACAATATGGCTACCCAGGTAATATTGAGTCGCTCTGGCTAAGCAAGCCCTAATAGTTAAACAGGTTTTAACATTAAATCGGCCCTAACAATATCAATTTTTAAAGTATTCAAACAAGGAGACCATTAGACAGTGGTGGCTCTAATATCATGGAAGGCTACCTAAGCAAACCGAAATCTACTCCACAGTCAATGCACTAAAATTTGAGAAAGTGTCTGTTTCAGAGTTTGCTCTATAAAAACCTTGCCCCTGGCTCCTGGCAGTAGGGTGCTCTTAACCACTTTGGATTTGGTATGGCCTGGTTCAGATAGCTGTATATACTCAAACTCTTGAAAATCGTAATTTGCTCAGTTTACTTTTTAACACAATTTTCTACCCCCCCTCCTTTATTTATTTATTTATTTATTTATTTATTTATTATTTATTTTCACCTGCAATGCCTATGTACAAAAACAAGTTAGGTCAGAGGAGGACAAGAGAAAATAAAAGAAATGAGGCTTTCCATTTGCTATTAACACACACAAAAATAAAATTCAACCTCTCCAAAAAAGAGGTCTTGGGAAGGTATTTCACCTTTCTCAAACTTCGTTTTTAACTTATTCATAAATACTTTGTTAGATGCTCAACGTTCACATTTCTGTAACTTCCTTCAAGTCAATCTTCTCTCCTCTTTAGTTCTACTAATTCCAGTTTCATCAACTTTATGCTTATTACCGTATATTTTTCTGTAAAAAGAGAAAAAGTAGAATAGATTTCCACTGTCTCTAAGAGTGTTACAAAAGAATTTAAGGAACTGGCTTTGAAAGCAACACCTAAAGCTCTTACTTTTAAATGACAAAGAGCTGTGGGTCAATCAGAGGGGTCTTCTTATTTGCACAACAAACAGCAATTGTTTTCCCTGTGAGCCTGATAAATATGTTTATTTGCCAAAGTTTTCTCTTGGAAAACTAAGCTTATTCTCTTATCTGGCTAGAATTTTCCAGTGACTTGAATGATATCTGTCCATAAAAACTATTAGCAGACATATATCCTCAGAAGGTCAGAAATATGGCTACATAAGCTATTTCATGAGGAAATCTATCTTTTTTCAATAACATATTTTTAAAACTCTACATAAATATTTCCCCATTAAATAAGTGTTTTAAGTAGCCAAAGGAATGTTGACATATTTCTAATTATTCATTCTTAATGATACAATACAGAAATTTGTAAATTACAGTCCTCTTGTGGGGAGGGATCCGTCTTTTCTCATGGATATAACCCATCTCCTCTATGTCATTATCTGTTCTATACCTCATGTAAAGCTAATATTTTTTTAAGTTTTTTATTTAAATTCCAGTTAGTTAGCATGCAGTGTAATATTAGGTTCATGTGTACAATATAGTGATTCAACTCTTTCATACTACACCTTGTGCTAATCTCAGGTGCACTCCTTAATCCCCATCACCTATTTAACCCATCTCCCCACCTACCTGCCCTTTGACAACCATTGGTTTGTCCCCTCTTCTTAAGAGTCTGTTTCTTGGTTTGCCTTTCTGTGTCTTTTTTTCCCCTTTGCTAGCTTGTTTTGTTTCATAAATTCCACATAAGTAAAATCATATGGTATTTGTCTTTCACTGACTGACTTCTGTCACTTAACATAATACTCTATAGCTTCGTCCATGCCATTACAAATGGAAGATTTCTTTCTTTTTTATGGCTGAGTAAAATTCCACTGTGTGTATGTGTGTGTGTGTGCACGCGTGCGTGTGTGTGTTTTTGTGTATTACCTCTTCTTTATCCATTAATTAATTGATGGATATTTGGGCTGTTTCCATAATTTGGCTATTTCCACAGATAATGCTTCTATAAATAGCTGGGTGTATGAATCCCACACCCAGTGTGAATTAGTGTTTTTGTATTCTTTGGGTAATTACCTAGTAGTGCAATTGCTGGATTATAGGGTAGTTCTATGTTTAAATTTTTGAGGAACCTGTATACTACTTTCCACAGGGGATGCACTGGTTTTCATTCCCACCAATAGTGCACATCCTTGCAAACACCTGTTATTTTTCGTGTTGTTGATTTTAGCCATTTTGATAGGTATAAGGTGATATCTCATTGTAGTTTTGATTTGCATTTCCTGATGATCACTAATGTTGACCATCTTTTCATGTGTTTGTTGGCCATCTGTATATCTTCTTTGGAAAAATGTCTATTCATGGTTTTTTCCTATTTTTTAATGGCATTATTCACTTCTGGGATATTAAGTTTTATAAGTTCTTTATATATTTCGGTTATTACCCTTTATTGAATATGTCATTTGCAAATATTTTCTCCCATTCCATAGGTTACCTTTTAGTTTTGTTGATTGTTTCCTTCACTATACAGAAGGTTTTTCCTTTGATGTCCCAATAGTTTCTATTTTTGTTTTCTTTGCCTCTGGAGATGAGACATATCCAGTAAGAAGTTGCTATACCTGATGTAAAAGAATTTACTGCCTGTATTCTTTTCAAGGAGTATTATGGTTTCAGGTCTCACATTTAGGTGTTTTTGTTTTTGTTTTAATTTATCTATTTTTTATATTTTTAAAATTCAAATTCAAATTTAAATTCTAGTGTGTCATTCAAAGCCATTTTTTCTTCCTTGCTTTTCTGTTTATATGATCTGTCCAGTGATGTAAGTGGAGTGTTAAAGCTCCCTACTATATCATTGATAATAATATGTTCCTTTATGTTTGTTATTGCTTTATATATTTGGGAGCTCCCATGCTGGGTGTATAAAGATTTATATCTGTTGCATCTTCTTGTTGGATTGTCCCCTTTATTATTATATAGTGACATTCATTGTCTCTTGTTAATCTTTGTTTTAAAGTCTAGTTTGTCTGATATAGATATTGCTACCCTGGCTTTTTTTTTTTTTGACATCCATTTGCATGACAAATTCTTCTCTAATCCCTCACTTCCAATCTGAAGGTGTTTAGGTCTAAAATGAGTCTTTTGTAGGAGCTTATAGATGGCTCATCATTTTTTTTTTAATCAATTCTGACACCCTGTGTTTTTTTATTAGAGCATTCAGTCCATTTATAGTCAAAGTAATTATTGATAAATATGTATTTATTGCCAGTTTATTGCTTGTTCTCTGGTTGTTTCTGGAATTTTTTCCTAATCCTTTCTTGTTTCCTTCCCTTTCATATTTTGTTGATTTTCTTTCGTGATATGGTTGGATTTTTTCCCTCTACTCTTTGCATCTTTATTAGTGGTTTTTAATACATGGTCACCATTAGGTTTATATATAAACTCTTCTGCAAAAAGCAGTCTCTATTAGGTTGATGGTTGTTTAAGTTTGAACCCATTCTTTTTCTCCTCTCCTCCCCATGATTTAGGTACATGTTATTTTATATCCTCTTTTTGTGTGGGAGATCCTTGCTGATTTTTTATAGAAATATTCATTTTTACCGCCTTTGTGTTTCCTGCCTTTATACTTTCAGTTTTGATCTCTCCTTTCCATTCAAAGAGTCCCTCTATTATTTCTTGTAGGGTTGGTTTAGTGGTCATGAACTCCTTTAGTTTCTGTTTGTTTGGGAAACTTTTTATTTCTCCTTCTATTCTGAATGACAGTCTTGCTGGATAAAGTATTCTTGGATGTGGATTTTTGCCATTTAGCACTTTGAATAGATAATGCTTCTCTCTTCTGGCTTTCCGAATTTCTGTTGCAAAACCTCCTGCTAGCTTTATGGGTTTCCCTTTGTAAGGTAATGGCTTCTTTTGTCTTGCAGCTTTTAAAATTTTTCTTTATCACTATATTTCACAAATGTAATTACAGTATGTCTTGGTGTCAGCCTGCTTTTGTTAATTTTGCTGAGAGTTCTCTGTGCCTCCTGGATCTGGATGTCTGTTTCCTTTCCCAGATTTAATGAAGATTTCAGCTATTATTTTTTTGATAAATTTTCTATTCACCTTTCTTTCTTTTCTTTTTGTAGGACTCTTATAATAGAATATTATAGCATTTGATGGAGTTGCCAAGTTCCCTAAGTCTAGTCTCATTTTGCACAATTCTTCTTTCTCTCTCTTTTTCTAGCTAATTGCTTTCCATTACTTTATCTTCTAGGTCATTAATTTGTTCCTCTGCTCTTTCCATTGTATCAAGCATATTTACAATCCTGTTTATTACACTCTTCATCTGTGATTGATTCTTTCTTTCTTTCTTTCTTTCTTTTTTTTTTTTTTTAATTCTTTTATCTCTGGAGTAAGGGTCCCATGATGTCTTCAATTCTTTTGTCAAGCCCAACGATCTTGGGCTTGATCATTGCTTTAAATTCTCCATCAGGCATGTTACTTATATCTCTTTCACTTAGATCTCTGGCCAGGACCTTATCTTGTACTTTCATTTGGGATAAATTCCTCTGCCTTCTCATTTTGTTGATTTCTGGTGTATTTAGGATGATTTGGCAGCTGTCTAGTTGTATTTGTAGGACAAGGTGAGGCTAAAGTCCTCCTACTCCACCTCCATCTTCCTCTAAAGCTAACATTCTAAAATTAAAGAAATACGTGTGTTAAAATTCTTTAAAACCAGTATATAATGGATTTCAAAAGACAATAATTATTGATAAATTTCTTTGTTGCAAAAGCTGTCATTTCAATCTTAGATGCATCACATTTACTTTTATTTATAAAATGTGTTTTAAAAATCTTACCGGTATTTAGCTATTTTTTCAAAAGTTATTTTTAATCTGTTCTAATTCTTACATCAGTGATAATGGGTGTATATTAGGTGGCTAATTAATATTTGTTAATGGATTAAATTATATCATTACAGTATAAAATTTTTATTACATTTTAAGTGAGATAGTCTTCTGACAATAAACCATTTACTGATTCCATGTTCTTAGTTTTTTGCCATTATACATTTAATTTTTATTCAACAGTGGTGATGAAAGCAAGAAATCATTTGCTAGTAAGGTACTAAGGCACATGAAATAATGAAATAAATATAAAATTGTGTGTAATAAAAGATTTGTCAATTTCTAATTTGACAAAAGTTCTAGAATGATTAGTTTGTTTTTTGCTTAGCATGTTTTGTTTATAATTTTTGTTATATTCGTATCAGAAACATGTACTGTATTAAGATTTTACTGTTGTTAACAAGCAATTCTCGAGTTTATGTTCCTTAAAACAATATAATTTTGATTTTTGATTATATTTCTTTACAGATTGACAGAAGCCTACTCATTGTAGTTACTAAGGAAAATAGACAGATGGAGAATCCATCATATATTGAGTATTTCCTTCTCTTTGTCAGAGTCTTACAAAGGCAATTAAATATTAGTCCTAAAAATAATACACAGAACTTATTTACTTGGACTACATGGAAGCACCAGATACTTAAAAAGGAACCAGAAAAACACAATGCTACCATGTTTTCTGGAAGATATAGAGCTGACACTTTTTGAGTAGTAAAATGGCTATTTCACTGTTCATTATATTTTTCTTATAATAAAAACCTACATATCTTAAAAGTTTGTATAGTGCAGTGACAAAAAATGCACATTCTAGAACTAGAAAACTGTTCTAAGTCTTGTCTGTGAAACTTAATTAGCTGTGAGTTGAGTGAGTTACTTAAATTCTTTGTTCTTTAGTTTTCTCATCTACCTATATTGATATTTTCCATAAAGTGTTGTGAATATTAAATATAGTAATGTGTGTAAAACTCTTAAAATAGTGACTGGCATGGGAATTGTTATAATTTTGGCATATAAGCTCAATATAATGCCTTAAAAGCACATCATGATGTCATTGTAGATAGGATTTGTTTCTCATAACAATGTATGTGAGTGCTTTAGGATTTATAGTTGGATTAGATCTAAGATTCAAATATACTTGATTAAGAGAGTAGATGACAAAATGTGACCAAGTATGAGTTGCATCTTACATCAGCAAATGTAGTTTGACAAACCTAAGACTGGCAGAGATAAGTGCAAGAACGAAAAAGGTTAGATGGACAAATTCAGACTTTGGCCTAATAGCAAGGCTGTTCCCACAGTTTCTGGAAGGGGAATGCAATGCATAAAAAGTGAGGACCTAGTTATTTTGTTGTAAAGATAGTCAGTAAGTTCCTAGTTCTGTCTTTCATGGCAACAATTCCCAAAACAGAAATAATAATAATGAAATATCCATTATTGCATTTAGATGGTTTATAAAGAGAATACTCACAGAATTGCTAAAGAGGTATTGATATTGGTCTAATTTGGAAATATCTTAAGTTTTCTTAGTCATATTCTTAATGTGCACAAATTCTTCACCTTGTAGGAAAATTGAGTTTTCACCAAAATTAATGAGTGACTCCCAACATGAATGATTAAAATTGAAAATACTATTACAAAAACAAGTGTAAGTATGAAGTAATTATACTAGAGCTCTTGACTCCTCCAAATTTCTAAATAGGAGAGTATTGATAAGGCAAAAACAGAAAAAGGAAGTAAAAATATATCTACATGTGGTCAATTGATCCAATGTGATGTTTAGTCAGGGCTCCTATTAACACTCTAGAGAAAATAAAAGGATCCAGCTGCTCCTTTTTTTTAGTTCCTGGAATGAAACTGTGTCAGATCTATGCTGTTAAATATGTAGTTGCTTAGAGTTTGAGTCCCAGTGACAGGGACTCTTTCTTCCTTGCATTCTATCTTCTTACGATATAAGTATTAGAAATGCCTAATACATATGAATTAAGCAGAGTAAGGTTTAGATACCAAGGTATCTGAGTGTGAAGGCCATGTATGTGTAAAGATACTGGGTGTCTAGGATGATTTTGAGCTTAAATATGATCACCTTCTGTGAAGTTGAAATTGGGCTTGTAAGCAAAGGGCATTCTCCATGTCCCACACAGTATCCAGTCTCCTGGAAAGTTGATCTTGGGTACAGATTCTCTCCTTGGGCCCTTGGAGAAAAAAACAAAGTACAAATTTCCAATCTTGTCTCTATTCATGTATTTCAAGCCCTTGAGTATATAATCCTAAAACATCAGATATGATTAAAAAATTCAATCATAATGATCCCAGGAATCCAAAACAATGGTCAGGCTTCTAGGCCCATCAAAATGGGTCTTTACTTGGATATAAGCAAGCAAAATAGGAGCTGTTATATGGGCCATAGTTTTATTATGATTTATCCAAAACTCTTGGCACTAGTTGTATTTTAGAACTTAGAGTATGCTTTAAAACTTTATGAAGATGATACATTATATATGCATATATTATGAAACACAAACTGTGGAATTTGGTGCAGTGCCCTGTAATCCAACACACCTGCTCAAACTCAACTGCTCAAACTAATAGCCACATATCAATTAAGGTCACTTTTGCTATGTTTTTTTTTTTAATTTAGTCTTAGAATTTTTTGAATTTTGATTAAATTATATTTAATGATTATAGGTCTGACTTGCAGGTTTATATTAGAAACTGTGAGTAAGGAATCCTCAAGTCTACTAACCTTAACTAAAGTCCCACAAAATTCCCAATTGAGCATAATAATGGATCACATAAATGGGTATTTTAAATGATCAGGCTTTTTTTCCTTATCTATAGCAGCCAATTTTGTGATATTTGGAAGGTGCCAAGTATAAAAGACCATATCAATGCAAAAATGTGCTTCCAGCTGGCTTAAGAAAGTTAACCACAAGTGCAGCAAGATCTTGCTCAGTTGACTGAGTCAGAGATTAAATACAGAAATCTGAGCCAAGGATTAAGCCAAATTTTAATACTCTTGAGCAATCTAAGCAGATGCTTGAGTTTGGTCACTTTTGAACATTTAAAAAGAGAATTTCATTTTTCATGTGGATATCTAGTATAATAAAAATGGGAAAATGCATGTATAGAAAAATAATTGTGAGGCATAGTGATTAGAAACATATGTAAAAAAGAAACATATATATATGTGCATATGTGTATTCAAAGTGGTATGAAAATTGCTTGAAACTAATGAGATAAAATTAAAGGAAGATACATTTTTAAATTTTGCTTAAAAACACCTGAAATAAATCAAGACAAAATAAAATTATGTTCCCTAAATCATGATCCTTCTCTTTATTCATTATATATTCATCTATTTACCCATTTAGTCAAGCAATATCTTAACACTAGGTTATAAAAGTCAACATAATATTAAGCTTGTACTGGAGTTGCTCACAATCTTCATCAAACCCTGGACTATCCTTGTCTTCATTCTAGTGGCAAGTGTACTTTCAATTGGTGAAATTAAGGGTGTTTTTAAATTTGGAAAGTAAGTTCTCTGTGGCTGATTAAAACCTTGGATTTTGAGCCAATCATGATTCCGGGTATAAAATTCAAATAGTGCTGTTGGGGCATTTGTTTCTCAACAGTGTCCTTCCATTTGCCCAGTTTATAACAGAGGAGGTTACAATTATTATACTCACACAATAACACACTGCACAGTGGAACAAATACATTTGAAAACAAAACTTTAGAGAACTAGTAGAAAAACTTAATAACTCTTTACTTTCATCCTTATCTCTTTCTCTATCATTTGGCTACTACATAGATTCTGGAGAAGAGGCTGGATCTTCATGGGGACTCAGATCTGAGCCTAGAAATTAATTACCTCCTGCCACTTAAAATTCCTCTTAACCTCTGTGGAAAGGGGTAAAAACACATTAAACAGGAGATTTTTTTAGTTAAGCAGGGCCATTGCTTTGAGGTTCCTAAATGCTTTGTATTAACGCTTTTTGAGTTTTTCTCTTCCTGATGTTCTAAGTTGTTTTAAATTACTTACCACCATTTATCCTTCTATTCTCCAGGAGACCATTTCTTTCTAGATAATCTAAAGAGGTCATGATTTAATGTTCTTTACAACTTAATTTCCAGTTGAGTTTCTTTCCTCAAAAAGTACAAGAATTAATGAATAGCAATGCAATGCCAGTATCAATAGTAATATCAACAATATATTAATTAAATTGTCTAGCTACCTGAATTTTGCTTTTTATACCTCTTTTCCGCAACATTTTTTTTTTTTTTATTGAAAGCAAGAAATGTGTGTGAACATACAACTAAAATGTATTAAAATATAATCTTAACTTTGTTAGAGGCATATACTAAAGGCACTGGTAATTTTCTTCAGACTGGCTATCAATTCTTGCTTAAACCATTCCATTATTTTCCTAATGAAGGTGGGGAGGGCTCACAAGCACCCTGTATTGATCTAAATATCCTCCATTTTATTTCCCTAATTTCTCTCTGTTCCGCTGGCCTACACCATATGGGATTGATTGAGCCTGCCTTTTGAAATACAAAGCTCTTAAAAATGATGAGAACTTGACTCTTTTTTTCCTGATCCTGATAATATAGGTTTCCTCTCTTGCACAATATAGATCAAGTTTTGCAAATTCTGTTGATCATTCAGAGGACCAATTATTGGTTTTGTTGATTTTTCATTTTCTTCTTTTTTTTTTTTTTCCATTGATTTCTAGTTTTATGTTTAATTCTTCTGTGTGCTTTAGGCTAAATTTTCTCTTTTGTTCTTAATTCTAAATAGAGCATTTTAGGTTACTGATTTAAGACACAAATATATATTTTAATGTAAGTATTTCAAAGTGAGATATCTGGGTGGCACAGTAGGTTAAGTATCTGGCTTTTGATTTTTAGCTCAAGTCGTGATCTCAGGGTCGTGGGATGGAGCCCTGCATCAGGCTCCACACTCAGGGTGGAGCTTGCTTGTGACTCTCTCTCCCTCTGCCCCTCCCTTCTGTGTTCCCCCCTTGTGTTCTCTCTCTCCCTCTAAAAGAAACAAATAAATAGGGGTGCCTGGATGGCTCAGTGAGTTAAAGCCTCTGCCTTCAGCTCAGGTTGTGATCACCGGTTCCTGGGATCGAGCCCCGCATCGGGCTCTCTGCTTAGCAGGAAGCCTCCTTCCCCACCTCTCTCTGCCTGCCTCTCTGCCTACTTGTGATCTCTCTCTCTCTCTCTGTCAAGTAAATAAATAAAATCTTTAAAAAAAATAAAAAACAAATAAATAAATTGTAAGTATTTAAAAGCTACAAATTTCTTTTTGTGCACGGCTTTATATAATTTATCTATTTGATATTTTGAAGTCTTACCAGATTTTAAATATTTCAAAAATGGATTTTAACCTACTTGATACAAATAAAATACAACACTCTCTGTTTATTGTTAAAAACAAAAATTCACGATAAGTTAAAGAATTAATAATCACTGCATGAATTAGCAGCACTCCACCCCACCCATGCATGCATTTCCTAGAGACCACCAACTCGTCTTCCATCTTGAGCCACAGGAAAATATGTTGGTTCTCACTCTAATTACATCCAAACAGCCTAAAGAGGGCTTCACAAACACTCTAAAACTTTTCCTTTCTCCTCTTTTCCTCCTTTATATTTTGTTCAGCCTCTTGAACTTTGCAACTTTCCAGAACCAATCTTTTTTTGGCAGAAAGCTGCATGAGTGATAATCCAGCTGAACAGTGTCATTCACCTGAAGGATGACACCAGAAATTGCATGATTTGTAAGGGAAGAAATTGTCACATTCTGAATGGTGTTTCATTATGAGTCTGAGCCAGAGTAGATCTTCACGCATACTACTCTTCCCACACCAGTCCCAAATGATCCTGCCTCATGGAGTTCAAGTCATGAATGTTCGTATAGTTATAGCTCAAAAGGGCAATTTATATTTTAATTAATGTTCTCAAAAAGTCTTAAAGGTGAAGATGCTCTAAGTTGTTGGAGGTAATGATTAGCATTACATTAATGTTAGTTATCAAAGAGTTGCAGCCAGTATTTCGCATTTTCTTAGTTTTAAATACAGATTATTTCAGTCTCATTCATAAGACATGAACTTTATACAACAAGTACATAAGGTTTTATAATTTTCAACATGAAAATTTTCTTTGGATTATTTGATTTTTAGCAGTGAGGATGCTTGCATATGATTAATCATTTGGCAAGGAGCCTGAGGTTAAGGATGATTTTAATACTGAAATATTAACTTTATAAAACCATTAGAAATATTTAAAAATAAGTTAGAGACACATGTTTTAAAGTACTTGTATATTGTAAAAGAAGAGGTACATATTTTTCTGGAAAATACAGTAGAGTAGGACAAATTGATTTTAGCAATTTACAAATGCTCTAATAGTATCTGACTTGAAAGTCCTTATTTGCAAATAAGGAACTTGTTGTTAAGGTCTGTTCTAGTTATAAAATTACAGTTTTTTTTAAATAGAAATTTCAATATTCTTCATATATTAGTATGAATGATATAAATTTATTTCTTGTTTGAATGTGATATGAATATTGAAAAAACTGCTGAATTTTTTATATCTTCCATATCTTTTATACTTGAATTTTAATTAAATTGTCTTTATTCATACAATTCAGTTTTATATTAAAATTTTCATAAATGGAAAGGCTTAGATATAATTACATTCAGTCATATTTCCCAGGGAGTAAGTTGTTTTTTAAAGATTTTATTTATTTAACTGTCAGAGAGGGAGAGGGAACACACAAGGAAGGTGAGTGGCAGGCAGAAGGAAAAGAAGGATCCCTGCTAAGCAAGAAGCCAAATGACACAGAGCTCAATCCCAGGATGTTGGGATCATGACCTGAGCTGAAGGCAGATGCTTTAGCCGACAGAGCCACCCAGGCGTCCTGGTTATTTTTTTATTATTAAGCAGATATCTAATATATCATTTTAATTCTGTTGTTCATTTTTTCCCCATATTTTTTAGTTATTGTTTTACTGGCTACTCTGGAGATTATAATATGTATTTATTCCTCAAAATTCTAGTCCAGGGACGCCTGGGTGGCTCAGTTGGTTAAGCAGCTGCCTTCGGCTCAGGTCATGATCCCAGGGTCCTGGGATCAAGTCCCACATCGGGCTCCTTGCTCCACGGGGAGCCTGCTTCTCCCTCTGACTCTGCCTTCCACTCTGCCTGTGCTCGCTCTCACTCTCTCTCTGACAAATAAATAAATAAAATCTTTAAAAAAAAAAAATTCTAGTCCAGATTAATACTAATTTAATACTGGTAAATATAGAGTCATTGTAGTCATCCCCAAACTTTCCACCTTAAAAAGCATAATCTTGGGGATTTGGGGATCTTTATCTTTTTTTCTCTTTCTTAATTTTACCTTTTACCACCTTAGGTAGCATAGCAAAAAGAAACCCAGGGATCCACTGAGTCAAGTCTCCTGGGATCAGATTTATCATTTTTCAATTCCACTGGTAATTTTCACCTCTCATAAGAAATTGCAGCCCAGGGACGTCTGGGTGGCTCAGTTGGTTAAGCAGCTGCCTTCGGCTCAGGTCATTATCCCAGCGTCCTGGGATCGAGTCCCACATCGGGCTCCTTGCTCAGCAGGGAGCCTGCTTCTCCCTCTCCCTCTGCCTCTGCTGCCATTCCGTCTGCCTGTGCGCGCTCTCTCCCTCTCTCTCTCTGACAAATAAATAAAATCTTTAAAAAAAAAAAAAAAAGAAATTGCAGCCCAGCTTCTATTTTATATATGGGTGATTCCGTAGAACTCCAGACATCTGAGTTTCAGAATCCCCACCTCTCCCTCTTTCTTTTCCCCAAGTAACACATTAGTCATATTTCTATGAATGGAGATAATTCTAAACAATTCCATCATTGTTACTACTTGGTTGGGGGTCGGGGAGTCCCAAGTCCACTCACATATTTGTTGATTTGTTAGAAGGACTCAGAGGACTTAGAGGCTATTATACTCAGGGTTATAAGTTACTATAGAGAAAAAATACTCAACAGGATCAGCAAAGGGGGAAAGACACATTTGGCAGAGTCTGGAGGAATCCCACCACAGCTTTCTGTGTGCTCCTCAAAGAGACCAAATGTAGCACACTCCTTCATACACCAATAAATTGTATATTATTCTGCACAGGAAAGCCAGACTCAGAGTTTGATTCCAATGGAGATTACACAGCACTCTGCCTAGCCATAGCTAGTAAAATTTAAGATTTCCAGAATGAAAGTGGATGTTCAACATAAATCATATTTTTGGAACTAATCATCTAGATAGGATGGTACAAAGAAGTAATCAGTCTACAGAATGTCCCAACGTTAAGCTTCCTAAAGCCACCAAAGGCAAACAGGGCCTTCTGAGGATCAGACCTGCTATGGTAACTGTGTCCTGAACATTTCATGCTGTCATTATTCAGTTCCCACTCACTATTGAGTGCTAAGTCTTTAATACATGTCACCCCATTAAATTCTCCCAATAATTCTTTGAGGTGTGTATTACTATTCCTTCTACTTTTCTGATTACAAAACTGAGAATTGAAGAAAAAATTAGTATATGTGCTGCTGAAGCAAGTGCTGGAGAGATAAAATTAATTTCACAAGTTCATAGAACTAGAAAGAGGTAGCAAGTTTTGACTTCAAAGTCAAGATTTTAATTATTACAATATACCCATATAGTATAGCTTCAGGAAATATTTCCTGAATATGCCACGTGAATTGGGGCTGACATTACTGTATTACTGAAAATTACTGGGGTGCCTGGGTACCTCGGTCATTTGCCTTTAGCTCAGGTCATGATCCTAAGGTCCTGGGATCTAGCCCCATGTTGGATTCTCTGCTCAGCAGGGAGCCTGTTTCTCCCTCTCCCTTTGGATGCTACTCCCCCTGCTTGTGCTTTCTCTCTCTCTCTCTCTCTCCCTCTGTCAAATAATTAAATAAAATCTTGAAAAAAAGAGAAAATTACTGTATATGTACAGCATTTTCTATTCTTACTGTAACTCAGTGAATTAAGTATAACAAAAGTTATTATTCTCATTAGGTAGAAAAGCAAAATCAAGAGCTGGAGTATATAAAAATGCATCTGTATATATACAAATATATTCATAGCATTATATATTTATAACATTATTTATATAATATTTATATTATATATACATAAATATATGGCTCTTTATTATCACTTAAAATTTAAATAAACTTCCTGACTCATTCCATGCTTTCTTACTATACCTGGAAATATGTGTCTGCCATTACAACCATGATTTTTAAATATTCTAATTAATATGCCCAAACACTGTCAGAGGCAGGAAAACTGCTTGCAATTTTGGAGAGAGATAAAGCTCAAAGGATTAAATGTAAGATTTAATTGCTTTTAGAATTCAGTTCAGTTGGGTAGGAAAGCTTTTCTAGTCTGTTCTTCAGGGGTGAATATTAATCCAGCACACAGTAATCTGCTCACATATCACATCAAGGAAGAACCATCTATGTGTGTCAAGCTTGAACTTCATGGTGCTCACAGAAACAAATTCATTCACACAACATTCCTCTTTTTTCTCCCTATTGCAATACTAAACTATGCACAACAAATATTAAAAAAAGAAAGATGTTAAAGATTAATCCAACAATCAATATAATTTGGCTAGAGCAAAATAAAGTATACAAAATAATTGTCTTCATACAAAATAATTTTTTTCATAATCTTTGAAATAACCACAAATATTTCTCCCTAGGAGATAAGAACTAGAAACATTATCATTAAGGTGCCTTATGCATCACTTTTAGTCATCTGGAAGAAGCCAGCTAGCAATGTACAAGTGTGCTTTTAGAGAAAGCTTAGGTTTCAGAGGCTATTGACATAAACTTCCTTTTTGTTATCTTTCTCTTCCCCTTGATGTTAACAGATTATCATAGCTACTGCAGATATTATTATGTACTGTTAGTCTCTTAAACTAATAAAGGAACTCTAAATCAACACAAGAAACATATACTGAGTGCCTAATATCTATTAATTAAAACACTTGCTAGGTATTCTCAAGTATAGCTAGGGCTGAGAACAATTGAATTAGAGGATTCTCATTCTGTTATTTATAGAAACTTTTCCAGTTATGAATTTTGATATGTTTTTATTTCAATGATACCAAATGTGCATTTTTTATAGCCAGATAGCAGTCCATAAAATAAATTATAATTTTGAAGATTACAAGGCAGCTAAGAATTCTTAAAAGGTCTTAAAAGACAATGTTTTCATCTTTGTAAATGTTACTATATTGATTAGAATTTTTATATGTAAGTTTTTTGGTTTGGCTTATAATGTCTTTTACAAACTAACTCTTCGTGCATTCTAACTCTGTTGCCTGAAGCAGACTTGCTCTTTCATGATTCCATACCTATGAACGATTTTATCTTCTGGAAATACCCTTCTTTTATCCCTTCTCACCTATTAAGACTCAATTCAAATTGGGATCCTATCATTTCAGTCTTTTATTTTATACTTTCTAATCAGAACTAAAGGTCACATCTCAATATATATGAAAAAATATATTTCAATGTATTACAACTTATCTGATTATAAATCTGTCTGATATACTGCTTTGTGATTTCCTATAAGTAAATTGGTTCTATCTTTCTCGCTTTTACATCATGTAAACCTAGACCAGTAATTCTTTATACATTCATAAAGGATGCCTGGATAATTAAAAAAAAAACATTTTAATCAATCAATTAATTAATTAATTAAAGAGAGACAGAGAGAGTGAGAGGAAGAGCAGAGGGAGAGTGGTAAGTAGACACTGCCCTCAGTGTGGAGTCCGACAGGGGTATCTATTCCACTACCCTGAGATCATGACCTGAGGCAAAATCAAGAATCAGAGGCTTAACTGACTGAGCCACCCAGGCACCTCTGGATAATTTTTATATTTAAAGAGATTGAATTTGGCTTATACAGTTTCATGTGTGACTGTTGGAAACATTGCTGAGTTGAATGATTCCATAAACTTGGCAGCATATCAGAATCACTTATTTGATGCAAAGTCACGTGCCAGGGAATCTGAGTCAGTAAACAAGCCAGGTATCTGGTAATTCTCCTGCTGATTTGAAAGCCATCAGTTAATTCAGTATATACTTATCCAGTACAGCACTTGCAAGGTGTGAGGTGGGTATCAGTGAACAAAATAGCCTTGGTGCTTACCCTTAGGGAGATGACAGGAAAAATATAATTGGGAGTGATAAATGCTAACAAAGAAAATATGAGGAGCTTAACAGAAGTTTTCAAGGGGAAGAAAAGCTTTTTTGAGAAATGGCATTTAAGAAAGTACCATACAAAAATAAATGGAAGTTAACTTGCACTTTGAAAAGCCTAGAGATCCCTGTGACTGGATCAGGGGAGTTTTGTGCAAAGTTAGTTCAGATTGTGTATAGCACAGAGTAAGGAATCATTCAGGCTTTCAAAGTCAGCTTAAGGATTTTGATTGTTTTTCCCAAAATAATGGGAATTGTTTTAAGGGTTTTCAGCAAGACATTCATAGATCAAATTTAGATTTTAGAAAGAACAGTGGATGTGGTGTGAGAACTCAGTAGGACTGGGTGGAAGGTGGTTCTGGTAGGGACAAAAGTGAAAGCAGAAAGACCAGGGAGAAGCTTAGTACAGAGAGTCAGGTGAGACTAATGATACCTCAGACTGTGAGGACAGCCAGAGGTAAACACATGTAGACCTACTCCAGACATATTAGAAATTAATGATTTGCTTTTCTGTCCTTCAAAAATAGATTTGCTTTCCAATTTCATTTGAAGAGGAAATAACTTGAAATGGAAAACACAAGTACTTTGAATTTAAAGGACTCATGTCCTACCTCTGAGACCCCTATTGATTTGTCCCTTGAGGAAATCTTTCAAGCTTTCTCTTCCTCACTTCCTAGCAAGGAAAATAGAGATGACGTTAAGTAAATACAAGTTTTGATGTGATATGTGACTATTCTTTACTTTTTTTGAAAGGGGCTCGAGTCTATAGTACCATTTGATTATAATTTACAAAACTGACTCAGACTTCCTGAATTATCAATAATATCTTCATCTTTTCAGATTTAGCAATTTATGGCCCTGAAGTAAATTAAGGTAAACCTGGTAATACTAGTGCTGAGAAAAATCTATCCTCCTAAAAGTAGGCTTAATGCTGAGTGATAGCAATGTATTCCTTCTATTTTTAAATAAAATATAGATTATAAAAGGTAACTATTAAAATGATAGTTTAACTTAATAGAGTGTACATTTATTTCCTGTGCCATACAGCACTTAACTTCTTGGAAATGACTGATAGGGATAAGTCTTAATACACAAGTGTTTTCCATAAGGATTCCCAGCTTCTCCAAGAATTAACCAATATTAATTTTTGAATCATTTATTTGTTCACTCAGTTCATATTTATTGTCACCTGTACACCACATGTAAGTATCAAGCCCTAGAGAACAATATAGGCCCATAACTTGGGGAAATGTTGTCAGGGAAGATTAATCACAAGAAATAGAATTTAAAGTGAGACTAAGAGTATATTAGTTCCCTAGGGCTGCTGAAACAAAGTATCAAAATCTGGATGGATTAAAATAACAGATATGTATTGTTTCACAGTCTGGAGATTAGAAGTCTGAATCAAGGTGTCAGCAGGACCCTGAGAATCTTCCTTACCTCCTCTAACATCTATTGTTTACAGGCAATCTTTGGCATTCCTTGTCTTGTGAATGCATAAGTTGTCTCTTCACATTGTCTTCCCTCCATGTATGTCTGTGTCCAAATTTACCCTTTTCATAAACACATTGGTCATATTGGATTAGGTCCACCTTCATGGTCTCATTCTCTCCTGATTACTTTTGTCAAGATCCTACTTCCAAATTTGGTCGCATTCTGAGGTACTGGGGATTAGGACTGCAGCATATTTTGTTTGGGGGTCAGGGGGGAAGGAACACAATCAAACCAGAACAAAGAGTAAAAGTTAACTAAGCTAAAAACAGTAAAGTAGGAGCGAGAGAATTCCAGAGTTAAATGAGCTGTATGCCATTATTGACTTAAAATTCACACTAAAAATAAGAAAGTAAAATGTGACTCATCAACAGGATCATTTTCTATTCGTTAGACTAGTACCCCAACTGCTCTAGTTAGTCTGATAGGGAAGGTTTTTAGCTAATGGTATATAAATGTGAGGCCCAGGAATATTTCTAACACTTACAGTTGAGAACTTTTCTCCCTTCTCTCCCTTCTCTCCTCTTCCCAACTGCCTCTCTGAGCCATTGTTCTGTCACTTGTGTGTAGGAGTGTATGAGTTATTCATTCCTGGGCTGGGGATTTTTGATGTTTGCAGTGAAATGCCCAGGACAGAAGATAACCGTAACTGACATATTACAGGGCATTCTTCTCTATCTTAGATTCCAATTTTGTTTTGTTTTGTTTTCTAATCTCAGAATTATGGGGTGAAATCAGAATGCATGAGAGTGAAAGTGGGCTTATCAGAAACATACCCTTGATATAAAACATAAAAATAATTATTTTTAAAGTTAACCACTGAAATGGCAAATCATTATTTAGTCATGTCTTAATAGCCATCACAACTTTTGAAACACCAGGCTCAGTCACTATTCTTAAGAACACCTGACTCCTGAAACTAGTATTACACTGTATGCTAACTAACTGGAATCTAAATAAAAACTTTAAAAATAATAAAAAAAATAAAGGTACACCTACAATTCATTGATTGCAATTCATTCATTCATTTAGCCTTATAGCTATCAATTCTGCTCACATTTAATTGATGCTTGACAGGTGCCCAGCACTGTGCTAAGTAATAAAATACAAATATGAGGACGCCACTCACTTTGCCCTTAAGTAGTCTGCAGTGTGCTCAAAGGAGAGTGTGAAGTTACCATCACTCTGTTTTGATGCTTTACTTTACCCCAACAGATGTCTAATCAGAAATGTCTAAGAAGTGAAAGGTGATGTTAACAATGGTCTAATAAAGGGGATCCCTGGGTGGCTCAGCCAGTTAGGCAACTGCCTTCTGCTTAGGTCATGATCCCACCATCAAGCCCTGAATTAGGCTTCCTGCTCAGCAGGGAGTCTGCTTCCCCCTTTCCCTCTTCTACTTCCTTGCCCAAATAAATAAATAAAATATTTCTCTCTCTCAAATAAATAAATAAAATATTTTGGAAAGTGGTCTAGTAAAGAAGTATAAGAAGAAAACCTTGCTTTGTATTTTACCCATAGAGAAGTTATATTTCTAGGTATTTTCTCTATTATCTGGTCCATCACCCCCAACCAACAAATAAATTATATATTTGTCTATTTTAGTTTAAAAAAATTCTCTGGACTCTCAGTTTTCTCTGGTATATGAAGGGTTTGAGGGTTATAAAGTTATATGGCCGAAAAGGCCCCACACATTTTATTTCTTTAATTTGAAGGTATTTCTTAATTTGAAGAAATGTCATTATATAGTGAGGGTAGGGAAGAATTTGTTATAAAAAATGAATCTTGTGGGTTGTTTGGCAGAGGGGTTAGAAAGTTGAATGCATAGGGCAGTGAAGTGGAAAGTTTAGGGGACCAAATGTAGAGAAAAAAAGTTCAGGTTCATCAAAGAATGTTTCAATTAATGAATCATTTGAATAGATGGGATTTTTTAGGAGAGAAAGCATAGGAGATGATCCAAATGCCCAGAACCAAACATAACCTGACCAAGACTGGTGACGATGGACCTTGTGGTCCATTTAAAAATCTAATAAGTGGCAGGGCTAGTGTCTTCCCAGTTCAGTATTTGTAAGCTGCCCAGAAAGGTTACTGCCAATGATATTATTATCCCTGTATGTATTATCCCAACAACATCTCTTCAAAACAGTATTTCCCAGGGGCACTTGTGTGACCCAGTGGGTTTAAGTGTCTGACTTTGGCTCAGGTCATGATCTCAGGGTCCTGGGATTGGTCCTGGGATTGAGCAGAGAGGATTGAGCCTCTCTGCTCAGCAGGGAGTCTGCTTCTCCTCACTGTCCCCCAACCTCAAATAAATAAATAAAATCTTTTTAAAAAGTAGTATTTTCCCTGAGGATGGAACCAAAAATTATATAACCATTATTTTTTAGCAAAACTGTAAAATAAAGTGATAGAAAAATATGTGAGAACTATAAACTGTAACATGATGCTCACATTTGGACTGTTGATATGTGTTGCTCTTTTCAGAGGATGGGGGAGAAAGTTAGGAGAATTAAATGTGCTATGTCTCGTTAAGTAGAAAACTATGAATACATCTTGTGACTCTGATACCCACGGAAAATATTGTAGGTACATGCCATTCGCTTGGGCAGGTAAACACTTTGAAACAATTCATAAGGAATTGTTAAGAAGATACAAGTAGCAGCGTATTTTTTAATGATTCAGAGGATAAAAATATCATCTTCAAAGTTTCCAGATGGAACTTCTGGAAAAAAAAAATCTGTCTTTGAAACTACATAAAACTGAAAGGCGAATTGCTTTCCAATTGCTCTTATAGGATATAGCTAACAAATTTTTACACATATGCCAAGGAAACTCTGACCTTGTCACCCAAAAGAGCAAGTGATCCTCTTATAATCTCTGCTACATTACAATGCTTTATTTCATTAGTTTAACCTTGGAAGGTCCATTTCCAGTTGCCTTTTCCCAATTCCTAGATTTCAGTAAAGGCAAAGGTAGTCATAGCACATATGTATTAGTGATTTAGTTCCAACTAAACATAAAACAATCATTCATACTGAAGTCTAAGTCAATTTTTACCATTTTCTTTAATGGTCTGGAAGAGGAGATGAAGTGAATGGCTATGTTAAAAATAATCTGTTTAGGGAGGCACATGACATTCCTGAGGAGTTACACATCTCCCT
The DNA here is from genome assembly GCF_022355385.1 of Mustela nigripes. Lineage (NCBI taxonomy): Eukaryota > Metazoa > Chordata > Mammalia > Carnivora > Mustelidae > Mustela > Mustela nigripes. The sequence continues at coordinate 70,535,603 of NC_081561.1, forward strand.
AAAAATGCCATTTGTACTACTTTAACTGGGAGGGAGGGGAAGTGCTGATGCTGAAACTCTCTGTATGCTCTACATCTTCTCAGTGGTAAAAATCCCTCAGCTTGGATGGGATAAAAAAAAATCTTCATCATCAAATTCTAAAAAAAGGTTTATTTATTTTACAGGGAGAGAGAATGAGCAAGCTGGAAGAGAGACAGAGGGAGAGGGAGAATCTTCAAGAAGATGCCCCACTGAGCACAGAGCCAGACACAGGGCCAATTCTGAGACCTCAAGATCATAACCAAAGCTGAAATCAAGATTCAGCTGCTTAACCAAATGAGCCACCCAGGGGCCCCTAAAAACAACATGATTTTTATGTTGAACTCCCCCAAAACTTTTGCTGTTAACTGTAACAAACTGTTCACCTGACATGGCAGCATTTTATTTCTTATAACTACAAGAAATACTACTTTTTAAAAAAAGATTTTACTTATTTATTTGCCAGGGAGAGACAGAAAGAGAGAGCGAGAACACAAGCAGAGGGAGGAGCACCCTCCCCACTGAGCATGGAAACCAGTGGGGGACTTGATCCCAGGACTCTTTGGCCTGAGCCAAAGGCAGACTGAGCCACGCATATGTCCCTGAAATACCTAATACCTTCTAATAAAGGCTCATTAAAGTATTCCTATGTAAAAATATCAGGTATTAGATGGTTTAGCAGTTTTCAACCAATTGGTCTTATCTTAGACAGTAATATATAAGCTTTTAATGAATTTAGCAATTTAGTCTATGGTTTTCTTCCCATGAAGCATTGAGTTGTGATATCACATAGGCAAGCAAGATAAATCTCTCACTGATGATGATGGCTGATTTATAACAAGGCTTTGTAAATTGAATATTCATGTTACAAAAAGTTCTTTTAAACATGAAGGATATATAATGACATCCATAACTCATTTTTCTTTTTTTATTTCTGTTCACTGCAACACTGGTGTATTTCTTTCTTACACTTTCACTTTTATATCCTTGATTTACAATTTCTTGAAATGGAAAATATATTTTAATATGCAGTAAGGTGTGTGTGTGTGTGTTATGTGTTATGTGTATATGTATGTGATTATATTAGCATAATCAGAGTAACTGATTAGATTTTGACTGGAGCATAGGAAGATTAACAATTGAGCTCAGGATTATTATCAATTATCACAAATCCTGAATAAGTAAATAACTGATATAAAAGCCCTCATGCATGCAGTATAAATTTTGGATGATAAGGAGGAAGGCTTTCTCTTTTTTATTTTTTTTAAAGATTTTATTTATTTATTTGACAGAGATCACAAGTAGGCAGAGAGGCAGGCAAAGAGAGAAGGGGAAGCAGGCTCCCTGCTGAGCAGAGAGCCCGATGCGGGGCTCCATCCCAGGACCCTGGGATCTTGCCCTGAGCCGAAGCAGAGGCTTTAACCCACTGAGCTACACAGGTGCCCTCTCTTTTGTATTTTAAGATCTAAAATATTTTCTTGACATTATCCATTATATTTAATTTTTAGACTTTTCATACACAAATTGGTTTGGACATGCCTATGAGAAGGTTGGAAAGTATTTTGATTTGTTGGTCACTTTTGTGACTGATACTTGATCCAGACAGTATTTATAAACTGGGAAATTTCATATAACCTGAGTTTCCAGATTTTCTTGAAAAATCAGAAGATGGCAACATTGAGCTCATGTTCTTCATAACAAAGAACTAATGGTTCTCCATAGCATCTTTCAATAAAAGAGTGAAAACCTTTCTCTAACTTAAGTATTTCAAATGGTTGCAAGAGTCATTAAGGCAAAGCAAATAAGTGAAGTCAGCCAGAAATAACACATTAGAGTGTTCCGGGGCTAGAGAAAATCCACATCTTTTCTTGTAGGAAAGAGCTGCTACTCTGCACTATTATTTGGAGGGAATGCTGTCTCAATGTTGCCCATCTAACAGTTCAAGAAAATCTGGAAACTCAGATTATTATGTGGACTTTCTCAGTTTTAGAGCACAGCCTGGGTCAAATGTTGGCTGACTGGTTCTAGTTGCAGACTGCCAGTTTGCTACCCCTAAGGTAGATGATCTTTTTTTAAATGTTTATCAAGGAGAATGCCAAACTTGTGTAAAAGTGGACAGGCTGCTATACAGAACTTCCTTGTGCCCAACAAACATCAGTCTGTGGCTAAATCTGTCCCATCTACATGCCATCCACTTCTCCCATCCTGTACTGTTTAAAAGCTAATCCCAAATGTCATATTGCATCATCTATAAATATTTTAGGCTATATTAAAGTTGCTTTTAGGGAGAATAGAATGGTAATATGTTTCAGCAAAAAAAAAAAATATTTCTACTAGGTCACATTAACAGAACTGATCCACCAATGTTTTATCTGATAAATCTCATAGGTTTAAAAAAACTTATTGGGTATCTAAAGTTACTCAAAAATTCAATACAATTCTAAAGAGCAAGAAACAATGATATGTTTGGCCTTTTGGATTCCTGTGTCTTTCTGTTCTCTTGTATCAGTGAGAATGAAATCGGGTGCATGTTGATTTGCATGCCATCTTGGGTAGAACATATGAAAAACCTTTATCACTGTGATTTCAAATTTTGGCTTATTTATACCAGTTGTCAGGGACTCATGCTGTAAATTCTAGTGTTGACATCTAGATGGGCAAAAACAGAGCTCATGGTAGAAGGAAAACATCTGCCTGTGCCCTATTGACAAAACAATGATATTTAGAGAATTCACTCAGCTGATAACGAAACGAACATGTGAAATAGTTTATCCCTTCTGTGATTTCTTGCCACGGAGATTAGGTTTTTGGATGTGATAGTTTCAATGAATATATCCTTTTAAATCCCACTGTTTATAAAGTAGTCCAAACAGAGTAAGTGAAAAGAGTATAAGCCATTCTTTTTTCCAACTCATATTGTGAAACACTATATACACATGAATTTTCTAATTCTTTTAAAACTCATATTTACATTAGTGTAAATATAATTCTATTGTGAAGTAGAAAAATAAGTAGATCTCTCCATAGACCCCATTAGAAACTGATTTTTTAAAAAGTAGTGAGGGACAGTTATTTGGTATTCTGAATAAATTTTTTGAGAACATGCATCTTATACTAGAAGGCATTTTACATTCAAGACTGCTCGACCCCTGGACCATAGGCACTACGTAAATGTAGACTAAAATTTTTTTAAAAGAAGGAATTTCACCTAATTACTGTGTGTTTGTTCATAGAATGTGGGTATTATAATGATTTTGCCTGGCTCTATGCGGCCATTTCAGAATGAAACTATAATAATCACACTTTTTCCTTCATTTTTCAGATTCTGCTGAAGTGTTGAACTTCATTAACCTTATTGGAAACTTAGAAATATAATAAAACTGCTTTTGAATGTCCCCTTTAACCTATGATTTAGATGAAACTGAAATTCAAGGCAAAATGGAATTGAAACTAGACAACACATACATTTGTGGAATTAACAATATAGTGTAATTTCATGCTATGGTGCTTTTATCAGATTTGCAATAGCACAGGGGTAATACTATTGGGGACAAGAGCAAGTTTAATCACAAAGATTTCATTTAATTACAGCTATATAAACAACCGAACTTCATATGACTTTTGGTAGTCTAAATCTGAAAACAGAATTTCCTTTCAGCAGAAGGTAGATATGCCGGTGTTCTGCTCGTTGCACCTTTTGGATGGTAAGGTGAACATGGAAAAGACAGAACTTGTTCTGTTGTTTCGGTGACTGCCCTTCTCTGTTACCAATATTCCCACCAAAGCTTCATCATATACCTGCCAATCACCCTAATGAGATGCAGCTGGGCAATTAATTGAGCAACATTAAAATGTTTACAGACATAAGCTGCATTCCCAATAATACCAAGGGTTTCAGGCAGGGAAGCATCTTAACTAGATGATGGCACACAGCAATAGGAGGCTGGACGGCAGGCAAGGCATTAATAACAGGAACTGCTTTATATAAAAAACAGCCTTTCCACACTTGGTCTCACTGCTCATTTGCTTTACCATTGTGGAGAATGGTCGTTTCTGGTTTAAATAGAAATGAGAGAAAGGCCTGCTGGGAGGAAAAGCATGTTTCTCTTATGAAATCAGTCTTGGTTTGAATAAAGGAAGAAACCATGGATACAGGCTATTAAAAACTGGATGCTATACTTGTGAAGTTATAAGAGTAAGAATCTGAGATTCCACAGTGGTATAGAAAAAGTAATGTAAGAAAATAGATTAATATATTAACTTCTTAGGAAAATGAGTCATATTTCCTGTGGTTCTTCATATAATTTACTTTAGTTATATCAAATATATATGATAGTTATAAAATGTTTATCATGTTGCTACTTTAGCTGATTTTTATTTCCTCAAGATATAGTAAACATTTATTTTAATTACATCATTCTAGAACATAGAATAAAATATCCATATTAATAATGAAAATTTATGATAAAATTTCTCATAAGAAAGCATTTTACTACATAGCATATGAAGCATAGTATTTTGCCCACCACTGAAACACAATTATCTCTGGGCCAAAAGACAGCTAGTGTTTCAGAGCCTAGAACAGCAGTACATAATAAAGAAGAAATGACTTCTCCAGGCTGGAATCAGAGAGGGATTTTAGGTATGCAGGATTGAATTATCCTCCTTAGAATCAGGCCACGAGGCAAGCCTTTATTCTCATGAGAAGCCTGATAGTGTTTTTGATGATCACAATCAAGCACATTTGAGTTTTCCGTATCATTTATATATATTTGCTTTCCTAGAACAGCATCCCCTGTCCCAGGAGCATGTAAATACATGCAATCATTTTGTCTCAGGAATCTAGCTATTTTTCTTGACATAATTTTATCTCCAATCTGACCAGAACTGGTCCTTGTGGTCCTCATGGTCCATGAGTATGGAACATAAAATGTGCATTACACCTTTCTGGACATTTCTAGATCAACACTTTCATTCAGATTAACATTTAAGAGAAGCTAGTACCCAGAAAGTACACACCACCAATTCTAATTTCCACTGTCTTTATAAAATATACAGCTCTGCACAAGATCAAGAGAAGAAGTTTTTATTTTGTTAATTTGAGAAATCTATATTCATTCTCTTTGTGTGTTTCTAAACTCTGGACTATTTTTTAAGGAAAGGAGTTTAAATTGTGTTTGCAACTAAAGGGAGTGAAACAGGAGGTATAATGGGTGAAAAGTGCTGAACAGTGAATGTTTGGGGGCTTTTGGAGTCTTATTCCTTGCTCTCTTACTCAGGTATTTCTGTGAAATGTTGCTTATCACTGATCATTCATTCTTTAAAGGAAAGGCTGAAAGTTCATTTGTTCTGCTTCGTTGTATTTAGAGACAAGAGTTGTCTTCAAAACAGCTCGGGGATTTTTGCTTTTTATCACTTCTAATGTATGTTTTTATCAAATGTTTACAGAGTTTTGTTTTGTTTTTAATAACTTTTGGAAGAATCCACAAAGGTAGATAAAATCTTGTCATCTCCCCCACTTTTTTTAAAGATTTAATTTATTTTAATTTATTTACTTGAGAGAGAGAGAGCGTGCAAGCAAGTGAGGGAGAGAGCAAGAGTGGGGAAGCGGGCTGAGAGGAAGAAGCAGACTTCTCACTGAGCAGGGAGCTCAATGCAAGTCTCAGTCCCAGGACCCAGAGATCATGGGCTGAGCCGAAGACAGATGCTTAACCAACTGAACCAACCAGGTGCCCAAATCCTGACGCTTTTAAGATAATTTAAAAGTTAATTTTTATTGTTCTTTTCCTTAAGTGTAGGTTTTTTTCAAATAGCTCTTGGCAAAATTTATTGAGATCATTTTTACAGGTAAAAAAATATATAGCAATATCAATAAAGGTTTACTGAGCATACATAAATTGTCTATGTGGTATTATATATCATATTTTTCAACTGTAGTAATTATAAGTGTTATTTATTTCCTTCTAACACTTGCAATTTAACATTTCTTATTTTTTTGGTTATGTGATTCTTTGGGAGATGCATATAATTCTTTCTTATTCCATCCTTATTTTCCATCAGTTTCTCCTATCACTTTCATCGTATCCTTAAGCTCGAGATCCAGCAAAGACATAATTTCGTTTCAGTAAATTCAAATTAGAATCAAAGTTTGAAACAGCAAGACATATCTACAAATTAAAAAAAAATTGTTTTATCTCAAACTATGAGAAAATATGCATTTTATGCTTTTTATGTTTCATACATTTATGAATAATATTTATCCCACATGAAGCTATTGTCGGCAGGATGGAATGAGAATATTTTAGCAGTAACCCTATGACATGAAGAGGCCTTGAAAAGAATCAGTCCACTCCATAAAGTGGTAAAATCAGAGCTAAAGAACTCAGGATTAAAAGGTGATGTTTTATTTTTGTGGTGGTTTCTATAAAGATTTCAAAGCCTTTCACAGTAAATACTTTAGCTACCTGACAGGCCAAATCATCTTATCATCTTTCTTACACCATATATGAATTTAACTCACAATTAAAGCCCATTTTTCCATTTCAGAAAATACGATGAACCATTGTTCCCTTTTCTTCCAATAATCACCTTACATTTTCTAACACTTAATTATTGTCATCCACTCTGTTTAAGTTACTCTTTGGAATTCAATTTTCTTTATTTGTGTGGGGGAGGGGGAACAAAATGAGGCACAAGTACTTATATCCTTCTCAATACTTATTAAAAAAACATTCTCGGGGCGTCTGGGTGGTTCAGTGGGTTAAAGCCTCTGCCTTTGGCTCGGGTCATGATCCCAGAATCCTGGGATCGAGCCCCATATCGGGCTCTCTGCTCCTGAGGGTGCCTGCTTCCTCCTCTCTCTCTGCCTGCCTCTCTGCCTACTTGTGATCTTTGTCTGTCAAATAAATAAATAAAATCTTGAAAATAAAAAAACACTCTCAACACATCCTTTTGCAATCTTTTTACCTCATTTCTGCCTTCATGGTTGCATACTCTAGTGCTACCACACAGAGGTCAATGAATGTTAATCATTGCATTTACATTTGTCAAATGTTTTGAAATGATGCCTCTATACCAGTCACTATACTAAGCATAAGAGATGTGGCATCAAACAGAAGAGACAAAGTCCTGGTCCTCATGGAGTTACAGTCTAGTGGGAGAGCTAGACATCAAATCAATAAACTGATACACATGAAATAGATCAAGTGATGATGAATGGGCAGAAGAAAACTTAATGCAGCAGATTCTATGTTGCTTATCTCTTCCCTATATTTTCAGGAAGGTCTGCTTGTATGGGTGACCTTTGGTTGGCCCTGAGAACTTAAGCCTGTTTCTAATTGGTAAGGATGTTCTCAACACCTGTGGCACTGAATCATACTATACCCATTTGTCTAACTAGTTTGTGGAAACAATATAGTGAATGTGGAAGCCTGCTTTCCTTCTGTTCCTGGAATTTCAGTTATTATGGATGGCTACTACAAAGGTGTGTGTCTACATCAGCAGCCTTCTTTCTAAGGCAGAAACACTGTATATGCATTGTTGCTATTTGTTGCCAGAGGAATAATTATGTCTTGAGTGATCCTTAAGTGGGAGGACTTCAGAAGCCTGCACCTGATCTCCTCTACACTCTACCTGATTCATCATTTTCCCTGCTGACCCTGCTCTATAACTATTTTATGTAATAAACTGTGACCTTGAGAATGACTACCACTTCTGTGAGTCCTTTTAGCAAATCACTGAATGAATGATTGGTCATGGGACTGTCTCCAAAACATAATGTCAATTAAAAAAAGAAGCAGAGTAAGGGATTAAGAATGATAGCAATATGCTTCTTCAGACAGGATTGTCAGGGAAGCTGTCTCTAACAAACAGCATTCCAGCAGATGCCTAAGTAAAATGAGGGATGAGGTTAGGCAACTATTTCAGGGAAGATTGCCCCAGTTAGAGGCAAGACCAACTGCATACTTGATGTTTCCAATGTGGCTAGAGCTAAATGAATGAGATCGGGAGATGTATAACATGTGTTAGAGAGACGGTCTGGGTACAGACTATGTTTAAGGTAAAACAAATCAAAGAAACATTTACAACACATTACTTCTCAATAATTGATTAAGAAAACAAAGAATATATTTAAATGACTTCTGTTGGGAAAGGTAAACCATACGTTGTCTGCATAAGATCTTACTAATAAGGGAAATAAAGTCTTTCTTCTGGAGTTAAATGAATACAATCTATTTATAAGTAATATTAATGTGCAGTAAAACAAAACCAAAAGATTATCTAAATATGACAACAGACTTCGGAAAAAAAGCAAAAATTCAATTTAAATCTATCTGAGAATAATTTCAAAGGTATTAAATTAACCAACTATTTGTGAACTTACAGAGCATTTGACAAAATGAAATAAGTACCACATAATATCATTTTGAACCAATAGAGCAAATATTTTTCTTATGGCAAATGAGGGGCAGTATGCACTTATGAACATGGGACCCAATGGTCCTATTAAATACCACACAATCCAGAAGCTGACAGACTGTTTAGAATAATGAAATAGACTTTTGAAGTCTTCCTGTGAAAATCAGCTTGGAGATGGCACTCTGCGAGCGTGGGAAGCTGTCCTTCAGGATAGAGTATACACCTGATGCAAGGAAGCCGGGACTTGGATGTCTGTTTATCTTCAGGGACGCCTGAAACCTTCATACTTACCATTGGCCAAATTAAGGACAAAATGCAGCACTTGGTGATTTATAATTGTCAGTTTAAAGTTCAAAAAATCCCCTGGAGGCATCCTGTACTTACCTGTTTACATCCTTTCTTACAAATTCACTAAATGATGGTTTATACTTGATTTAACTTGTTAAATCATATATTGGCTTTTCTTTTTTTTTAAGATTTTATTTATTTATTTGACAGACAGAGATCACAAGTAGGCAAAGAGGCAGGCAGAGAGAGGGGGGAGCAGGCTCCCCACTGAGCAGAGAGCCCCATGCGGGGCTCAATCCCTCAACCCTGGGATCATGACCTGAGCCGAAGGCAGAGGCCTTAACCTACTGAGCCACCCAGGCACCCTTATATTGGCTTTTCTAAAACAAAATAACTTGTATATATCTTGGTAGTTCATGTTCCAAAAAGGAAGCATATCCCATGCAAAGGACCCAGGCATCTGCGCCTGGAAGTCTTTTTTAACATTTCTGTCTGTCTGAACTTTCTTTCTCATTCTGTATCGTATCCTTTACCATTATTGAAGTCTAGGTGAGTATACATTGTGGCTTCTCAACAATTATCTGAGCCTGTCCAGTTTGTGCACATTGAAAATTAACAGCTGTATTATAATATTCCATCCACAAAAAGTAGAATGCCTAGTCTGAGATCCAAGACGTAGAGCTGTGAGTCAGCTTACTCAGACTGAGGCTTCACTAAATAGATGTTATTTCTTCATTCATTAATTTGCAATATCTAGGCGAATTTCAAAATTATTTCCATAAATGATTAATAGTTTTATAGTTTTACAGAATGTTTTTGAGGAGTTCATAATGAAAATGTTATACTGACTTTTTAATTTACTGGCCTTCTCAAAGCCATCTACAGAAAAAGAAAACACCAACGGTAATGATGGAAAAATGTGAATTTAATCAGGAAAAAAAAATCTGTATTTAAGCAAGGCTTTGTATATACTCAAAAAGCATCCTTAGCATAGCTTTAATCTTTTCTCTAAAGGAAGTTTATGACTATAATACAAATCAACTTTATTTTTATATGAGCAATTTAGAAAGAGAATGAAGGAGATTATACTGACCTTTGGAACAATATGGTTTCTATTCTTTACTTAGGCTTCCTTGGTTTTATTTCTTGCTAAGTGACCTGGTGATACAAAGACAACAGAGCAATTTATTATTTTTATTATACAACAGCTCATATCATGTACAGATATTGTCATTGAAAAAATTGGCTTGTGCCTCCAGATGCAATAACCAAATGACAGGTTTTATGACAAATTTCTTATTCACCAAGCTCCTGTATCTTCTTCTAGTCCCTGAGTTACTAGTAACTGAAAATGATACAATTATATTATTAGCAGTAGTCCTTGTTTATTAGATGTTTCAGTTTCTCACTTTATTTTAACTGCTTGTCAGTCATAATTGGCAACAAGTTATTGAGACAAATGATAGCCTGTCACATTATTTGGAACCATAAAATAAAATAGCCTTAGCATTAGTTCAAAAGGCCCAATTCAAATGGCTCAGTTGTATGACTTCAAATTACAGTGGAGGTCCAAACTGTGTACAGACACTGGACATTTCTCTCATTTAATGTTCAACATGCCATTTGCATTATGTTAACTTAAAAATGCAAGATGGTCCCATGACATGACATTTGCTGGAATTGTGTATAAAGGCAATTTAGAAATTATGTGGTAAGTTCAAGTAATTTTAAAATAAAATTCCAGCTTAAATGAAACATAATGAGTCTACCCCCTCATTACTGAATTTTAGCCATGGACACATTGTTTTATGACAGCACTGTATAAAGTAAAGGGACTACAATATGCTTTAAAAGTGCAACTGGAAGAGCAGAGGTAATTAGGAAGCTTACTAGGGATTTAAAATGTGACTATTTTAATGGCCTTCAGCCATCCCCAAAGTAATTAATGACAGAAAAAAAAAATCTTCAGGTTGACTTGTCAATAAATGAACAGTCCCTGATTTAAAAGATCACAGATACATGCCTCCACAATGCAAAATTGTCTCAAAAAATAAATTACCTTATGAAGATGCTAAAACATTACATGCTTCTATGATGCTACCCCAACATCCACCTAATTCTAATTATTCAAATACTTAATAGCTGTTTTTTAATGTTATTTGATTGAATTCCAATACCCCTTGTATAGTTTGCTCAATTACTTCTTAATAATTTATGTATTTGCAATTATTTTAATAAGTTTTTCTCCTCCCTGCTTCATTTTTATAAAGTTCAATGATTATCATTGAATGATGAATATATGCCAAATTTTTATCGTTACCTATCACTTTAAGAGAAATTGTGTTCTAACTAGAGTAATTTTCTAAAATACACAGTGCTTGAATATTACCATTTTTCTTATTAAAGGTGAAGTTATGGCTATTTGGACTGGGAAGTATAAGAAGAACTTCATGTGAAGACATTTAAGCATTCTAAGGCTTTAATATGAACATATTTTTGAGAAACAAAAGGGAAACATTTCTTAATTCGGTGGTTGATGAGATTGGGAAGAGGAAATATCAAAATTTCCAGAGCTGGTTTGATTAAACTAGTTATTATGAAAAAATTAATACTGAAAGTGTGTTTTGCTAAAGCTAGACTCGCACAAATCTCTTTAGGGGTCAATACATCATTAAACTGAATTTATGTTGAATTTTATATTATATTATATTATGTTGATTTTGGTGCTTTTGTGCTTTTAAACTAAGATACCTAGGGATTTAATTTTATTCTTAATTTTATTTAAAACTTTAACTTAACTAGGAGGAGTAAAGATGGCGGAGAAGTAGCAGGCTGAGACTACTTCAGCTGGCAGGAGATCAGCTAGATAGCTTATCTAAAGATTGCAAACACCTGCAAACCCATCAGCAGATCTAGGAGAAGAACAGCAATTCTGGAAACAGAAAAACAACCACTTTCTGAAAGGTAGGACCGGCGGAGAAGTGAATCCAAAGCGACAGGAAGATAGACCCCGGGGGGAGGGGCCGGCTCCCAGCAAGCAGCGGAGCAACGGAGCACAAAATCAGGACTTTTAAAAGTCTGTTCCGCTGAGGGACATCGCTCCAGAGGCTAAACTGGGGCGAAGCCCACGCGGGGTCAGCGTGGCCTCAGGTCCCGCAGGGTCACAGAAGGATCGGGGGTGTCTGAGTGTTGCAGAGCTTGCGGGTATTGGAACGGGAAAGCCGGGTACAGAGACAGAGCCAACAGTAAGCTCACAGCTCGGTGTTACCTTGAACCGGTCGTGAGCTCGGAGCGCGGCCGGAGGTCAGGCAGATGGGAGTTACTGGGCGCTGTTCTCTGAGAGCACACTGAGGAGGGGCCCCGGGCTCTCGGCTCCTCCGGGCCGAAGACCAGGAGGCCGCCATTTGTATTCCCGTCCTCCGGAACTCTATGGAAAGCACTCAGGGAACAAAAGCTCCTGAAAGCAAAGCCGAGCAGATTACTCAGCCTGGCCCCTGGTAAGGGCGGTGCAATTCCGCCTGGGGCAAAGACACTTGAGAATCACTGGCCCCTCCCCCAGAAGATCAACAAGAAATTCAGGCAAGACCAATTTCACCTACCAAGGAGTGCAGTTTCTATACCAAGGAGAGCAGCAGAATTCCACAGGAGGAGAAAGCAAAGCACGGAACTCATGGCTTTCTCCCTGTGATTTTTTAGTCTTGCAGTTAATTTATTTTTTTCTTTTTCATTCTTTTTCTCTTCTTCTGCTAAAATTTTTTTTAACTTTTACCCTTTCTTTTTTAATGTTTTTTAACTAGTTTATCTAATATATATATTTTTCTTTTTTATACTTTTCTTTAATCGTTTTCTTTTTTTAATTCTTTTCTTTCTTTCTTTCTTTTTGAACCTCTTTTTATCCCCTTTCTCCCCCCTCACGATTTGGGATCTCTTCTGATTTGGTTAAAGCATATTTTCCTGGGGTTTTTGCCACCCTTTTAGTATTTTACTTGCTTCTCCATATACTCTTAGCTGGACAAAATGATAAGGCAGAAAAATTCACCACCAAAAAAAAGAACAAGAGGCAGTACCGAAGGCGAGGGACCTAACCAATACAGACATTGGTAATATGTCCGATCTAGAGTTCCGAATGACAATTCTCAAGGTTCTAGCCGGGCTCGAAAAAGATATAAGAGAAACCCTCTCTGGAGATATAAAAGCCCTTCTGGAGAAATACAAGAACTAAAATCTAAACAAGTTGAAATCAAAAAAGCTATCAATGAGGTGCAATCAAAAATGGAGGCTCTCACTGCTAGGATAAATGAGGCAGAAGAAAGAATTACTGATATAGAAGACCAAATGACAGAGAATAAAGAAGCTGAGCAAAAGAGGGACAAACAGCTACTGGACCACGAGGGGAGAATTCGAGAGATAAGTGACACCATAAGATGAAACAACATTAGAATAATTGGGATTCCAGAAGAAGAAGAAAGAGAGGGGAGCAGAAGGTATACTGGAGAGAATTATTGGGGAGAATTTCCCCAATATGGCAAAGGGAACAAGCATCAAAATTCAGGAGGTTCAGAGAATCCCCCTCAAATTCAACAACAATAGGCCCACACCACGTCACCTAATACTAAAATTTACAAGCCTTCGTGACAAAGAGCGAATCCTGAAAGCAGCCCGGGAAAAGACGTCTGTAACATACAATGGTAACAATATTAAATTGGCAGCTGACTTATCCACAGAGACCAGGCAAGCCAGAAAGAGCTGGCATGATATATTTAGAGCACAAAACGAGAAAAACATGCAGCCAAGAATACTATATCCAGCTAGGCTATCATTGAAAATAGAAGGAGAGATTAAAAGCTTCCAGGACAAACAAAAACTGAAAGAATTTGCAAACACCAAACCAGCTCTCCAGGAAATATTGAAAGGGGTCCTCTAAGCAAAGAGAGAGCCTACAAGTGGTAGATCAGAAAGGAACAGAGACAATATACAGTAACAGTCACCTTACAGGCAATACAATAGCACTAAATTCATATCTCCTAATAGTTACCCTGAATGTTAATGGGCTAAATGCCCCAATCAAAAGACACAGGGTATCAGAATGGATAAAAAAACAAAACCCATCTATATGTTATGTTGCCTACAAGAAACTCATTTTAAGCCTGAAGATACCTCCAGATTTAAAGTGAGGGAATGGAAAACAATTTACCATGCTAATGGACATCAGAAGAAAGCAGGAGTGGCAATCCTTATATCAGATCAATTAGATTTTGAGCCAAAGACTCTAATAAGAGATGAGGAAGGACACTATATCATACTCAAAGGGTCTGTCCAAAAAGAATATTTAACAATTTTAAATATCTATGCCCCCAACGTGAGAGCAGCCAACTATATAAACCAATTAATAACAAAATCAAAGAAACACATCAACGATAATACAATAATAGTAGGGGACTTTAACACTCCCCTCACTGAAATGGACAGATCATCCAAGCAAAAGATCAAGAAGGAAATAAAGGCCTTAAATGACACACTGGACCAGATGGACATCACAGATATATTCAGAACATTTCATCCAAAGCAACAGAATACACATTCTTCTCTAGTGCACATGGAACATTCTCCAGAATAGATCACATCCTCGGTCCTAAATCAGGACTCAATCGGTATCATAAGATTGGGATCATTCCCTGCATATTTTCAGACCACAATTCTCTGAAACTAGAACTCAAGCACAAGAGGAAGTTTGGAAAGAACCCCAATACATGGAGACTAAACAGCATCCTTCTAAAGAATGAATGGGTCAACCGGGAAATTAAAGAAGAATTGAAAAAAATCATGGAAACAAATGATAATGAAAATACAATGGTTCAAAATCTGTGGGACACAACAAAGGCAGTCCTGAGAGGAAAATATATAGTGGTACAAGCCTTTCTCAAAACAAGAAAGGTCTCAGGTACACAACCAAACCCTACACCTAAAGGAGCTGGAGAAAGAACAAGAAAGAAACCCTAAGCCAAGCAGGAGAAGAGAAATCATAAAGATCAGAACAGAAATCAATGAAATAGAAACCAAAAAAAACAATAGAACAAATCAACGAAACTAGGAGCTGGTTCTTTGAATGAATTAATAAAATTGATAAACCCCTGGCCCGACTTATCAAAAAGAAAAGAGAAAGGACCCAAATAAATAAAATCATGAATGAAAGAGGAGAGATCACAACTAACAACAAAGAAATACAAACTATTATAAGAACATACTATGAGCAACTCTACGGCAATAAATTTGACAATCTGGAAGAAATGGATGCATTCCTAGAAACATATAAACTACCACAACTGAACCAGGAAGAAATAGAAAGCCTGAACATACCCATAACCAGTAAGGAGATTGAAACAGTCATTAAAAATCTCCAAACAAACAAAAGCCCAGGGCCAGACGGCTTCCTGGGGGAATTGTACCAAACATTTAAAGAAGAACTAATTCCTATTCTCCTGAAACTATTCCAAAAAATAGAAATGGAAGGAAAACTTCCAAACTCATTTTATGAGGCCAGCATCACCTTGAGCCCAAAACCAGACAAGGATCCCATCAAAAAAGAGAGCTATAGACCAATATCCTTGATGAACACAGATGCGAAAATTCTCACCATAATACTAGCCAATAGGATTCAACAGTACATTAAAAGGATCATTCACCATGACCAAGTGGGATTTATTCCAGGGCTGCAAGCTTGGTTCAACATCTGCAAATCAGTCAATGTGATACAACACATCAATAAAAGAAAGAACAAGAACCATATGGTACTCTCAATAGATGCTGAAAAAGCATTTGACAAAGTACAGCATCCCTTCCTGCTCAAAACTCTTCAAAGTGTATGGATAGAGGGCACATACCTCAATATCATCAAAGCCATCTATGAAAAACCCACGGCAAATATCATTCTCAATGGAGAAAAACTGAAAGCTTTTCTGCTAAGGTCAGGAACACGGCAGGAATGTCCATTATCACCACTGCTATTCAACATAGTACTAGAAGTCCTAGCCTCAGCAATCAGACAACAAAAGGAAATTAAAGGCATCCAAATCGGAAAAGAAGAAGTCAAACTATCACTCTTTGCAGATGATATGATACTATATGTGGAAAACCCAAAATAATCCACTCCAAAACTGCTAGAACTTGTACAGGAATTCAGTAAAGTGTCAGGATATAAAATCAATGTACAGAAATCAGTTGCATTTCTCTACAACAAAAAGACAGAAGAAAGAGAAATTAAGGAGTCAATCCCATTTACAATTGCACCCAAAACCATAAGATACCTAGGAATAAACCTAACCAAAGAGGCACAGAATCTATACTCAGAAAACTATAAAGTACTCATGAAAGAAATTGAAGAAGACACAGAGATGGAAAAATGTTCCATGCTCCTGGATTGGAAGAATAAATATTGTGAAAATGTCTATGCTACCTAAAGCAATCTACACATTTAATGCAATTCCTATCAAAGTAACATCCATCTTTTTCAAAGAAATGGAACAAATAATTCTAAAATTTATACGGAACCAGAAAAGACCTCGAATAGCCAAAGGGATATTGAAAAAGAAAGCCAATGTTGGTGGCATCACAATTCCAGACTTCAAGCTCTATTACAAAGCTGTCATCCTCAAGACAGCATGGTACTGGCACAAAAACAGATACATAGATCAATGGAACAGAATAGAGAGCCCAGAAATAGACCCTCAACTCTATGGTCAACTAATCTTTGACAAAGCAGGAAAGAATGTCCAATGGAAAAAAGACAGCCTCTTTAATATATGGTGTTGGGAAAATTAGACAGCCACGTGCAGAAAAATGAAACTGGACCATTTCCTTACACCACACACAAAAATAGACTCAAAATGGACGAAGGGCCTCAATGTGCGAAAGGAATCCATCAAAATCCTTGAGGAGAACACAGGCAGCAACCTCTTCGACCTCAGCCGCAGCAGCATCTTCCTAGGAACATTGCCAAAGGCAAGGGAAGCAAGGGCAAAAATGAACTATTGGGATTTCATCAAGATCAAAAGCTTTTGCACAGCAAAGGAAACAGTTAAGAAAATCAAAAGACAACTGACAGAATGGGAAAAGATATTTGCAAACGACATATCAGATAAAGGACTAGTGTCCAAAATCTATAAAGAACTTAGCAAACTCAACACCCAAAGAGCAAATAATCCAATCAAGAAATGGGCAGAGGACATGAACAGACATTTCTGCAAAGAAGACATCCAGATGGCCAATAGACACATGAAAAAGTGCTCCATATCACTCGGCATCAGGGAAATACAAATCAAAACCACAATGAGATATCACCTCACACCAGTCAGAATGGCTAAAATCAACAAGTCAGGAAATGACAGATGCTGGCAAGGATGCGGAGAAGGGGGAACCCTCCTACACTGTTGGTGGGAATGCAAGCTGGTGCAGCCACTCTGGAAAACAGCATGGAGGTTCCTCAAAATGTTGAAAATAGAACTGCCCTATGACCCAGCAATTGCACTATTGGGTATTTACCCTAAAGATACAAACGTAGTGATCCAAAGGGGCACGTGCACCTGAATGTTTATAGCAGCAATGTCCACAATAGCCAAACTATGGAAAGAACCTAGATGTCCATCAACAGATGAATGGATAAATAAGATGTGGAATATATACACAATGGAATACTATGCAGCCATCAAAAGAAACGAAATCTTGCCATTTGTGACAACATGGATGGAACTAGAGCGTATCATGCTTAGCTAAATAAGTCAAGAGGAGAAATACAACTATCATATGATCTCCCTGATATGAGGAAGTAGTGATGCAACATGGGGACTTAAGTGGGTATGAGAAGAATGAATGAAACAAGATGGGATTGGGAGGGAGACAAACCATAAGTGACTCTTAATCTCACAAAACAAACTGAGGTTTGCTGGGGAAGGGGGGTTGGGAGAAGGGGTGTGGGGTTATGTACATTGGGGAGGTTATGTGCTTTGGTGAGTGCTGTGAAGTGTGTAAACCTGGCAATTCACAGACTTGTACTCCTGGGGATAAAAATATATGTTTACAAAAAATAAAAAATTAAAAAAATAACTTTAACTTAACTACATATTGTTGATATTTAATATTCCATTCCTATGATTTTCATTCTGATCAAAATTTATATACATTTTGACATTATTAATACAGATTTCCTTAGAAAGCAGAATTTGATAGATTTTATTTGTAATTGTTTGCTTGAAGGATTTATAATGATCAAAATGTACCCAGAATAATTTTTATGTTTATCAATTAAATATTCTGTTTATCTACGTGTTTTTTCCCCTATACAGCAAATGTATATTGTGTCATTTCTCAAGTTTTTATGGTTTTCTCCACTGATATAAGGTGAAAATATGCAATTCCCAGCTATCTTTCTAATCTTTGGTGTATTTGGATCACATCGCTTACTTGCTATTTAAACATTTTAAATTGCTAGGAAGAATTTCTAAATAAGACTAAATCTGCACCATTTAAATTTACATCTTTGAGCTTAATTTATTCATTAAGTACAAGAAATAACATATATACAAATTTTTCCCTATCGTGACCTAAATTACTCTGTATATTCTTTAAATTGATCCCTATATCTTTGACCTTTTTGAAGAAATGGAGATCATGACAGGTATAAGTACATCTGGAGTTCCAAACTATTATTTCTTTCTAGTACATACACTCCCCATTTCTTCAGTAAAAATTTTTCTAATTATATTAACAAAAATTAACAGGTGAACAATTTATACAACTGCTGCTTGTTTTGCAATTTTCCCACAAAGTCTGGAGTTTGATGGTTCTCGAAAATAAAAGTTTTAGTAACTACTTCCAACTAAGGGAATAATAATAACATGCAAAAAATAATCCAAGAAGCATATGGCATACTCTCACTTGTAGGTATAAATTACCTCATATTTCAAAACTATGCATCCTTCATTAAATAATATGTAGATGGGGAAAATTTGGTAAAGAAAGTATGTGGATGCTAAATATTATCAATATTTGTCTGAGTCAGAACTCCATTAAGATTTCTGATTGTGTTTAGAAACAGCAAATTGTAGAACTAATATTAAAAAGTTCCCCTATAAGTATAAACAATAACCTCAAAATCCCATAAAAAGATAAATACACTTTTTTATATAACTGCAATTTTTTTTAAAGAATTTATTTATTTATTTGACAGAGAGAGATCACAAGTAGGCAGAGAGGCAGTCAGAGAGAGAGAGGAGGAAGCAGGCTCCCCGCTGAGCAGAGAGCCCGATGCGGGACTCGATCCGAGGACCCTGGGATCATGACCTGAGTGGAAGGCAGTGGCTTAACCCACTGAGCCACCCAGACGCCCATATAACTGCAATTTTTAACTTGCCTTTATCTCTGCTCTTTGTTGGTCAAAAGAGTAAAATGTTAAGTGTGGTAAATTAGGACAGTAACATTTAACATACTTGAAGTCAAAATTTTATCAAGTAATAAAATTGCCTTAGTAGAAATATATTAATACATGCATGCCCTTATTGGTAAAATTTCCTAATCAAATCATTGATTTTTTTCAAGTTCTTTGGTTCGAGATATGTGCAGAAAAGAGTTAACAGCAGTCCTGAGATTACTATCCTGAGAAAAGCTGCTTGTAAGGTTTGCCCCTGGCTGGCATCTGGGAACTTGGATTTCAGGAGGCAATGAAGGGATCATATGAGCATGCACTTAGGCCAATGGTTCTCAAATATTAATGTACATAAGAATCAGCTGGGATTCCATTAACATGTAGATTCTGATTCAATAAGTCTAAGGTCAGTCCTGATATTCTGCATTTCTAACAAATCCCCAGGTGATGTTGACATCACTTATTCAAAAACCACCCTTCGAGTAATAAGAAACTAAGGAAACCAATTCCACATTTGGGACCAGGAGAGGCCAATGATAGGAGACCAGCAATGAATTTTTTAAATATATTCTAACACACTGCCAAACTTATTCTAGAAAAGTTACACTTCCAATACAAACAAAAACCATAATACAATAAAAGTAAATCATGTTAGAGGAATATTGGATGAGTTGACTTAGTTCCTTGGTATAACAGTACTTTATGCTAAAAAAATGATGTCAGGAAAGTATGATCTAAGAAGTCTTTATTTCAAATACTACAAGAAAGGAGTGTCACTTTCAGTGATTTTATAGTTAAAGAGAACACCAGTTAATTCTTTAAAAAAAGATCTTATGAAATTACTGGATGAAAAAAAGGTGAAAAATTAATATATAGTTAAGGAGACACTATCATATATATTCAATAAGAAATAAAATCATGAAATATAGAACTGAGACCAAATAACAGTGGAAATTACATAAATTTTTGTGTACATAACTGCATAAAATATTATAGATACATAACTGCATAAAATATTATAAATACAGATACATAAAATATTATAAGTAATACCCATGTAGTAATGATATAACTTATAAAAATTAAGAAATAGAAAAAATTAACTCTGCTAAATTTATAATTTTTATAGTAAGAGCCAATAGATATATTTGAATATTAAAATGATGTGTTTTAAATATTTAATATAGTTAATATTTTCATTAAAGAGGTTTTTAGGAAAAAATATAACTCATTAAGAAATATTTCTTTAAGTTTCAACAGTTACCTCATTTTCAATTCATATATATTTTGTATAATAATGTAAATTTTATATCACTTTTCCTTTTGATAATAGCCATTCTAACAGGTATAACATGACATCTCATTGTGGTTTTGATTTACATTTCTCTGATGATTTGTTATGTTGAGCACTTTTTCATTTATCTGTTGGTCATTTGTATTCCCTCTTTAGAAAACGTTTATTTTGGTACTTTGATCATTTTTTAATTGGGTTATTTGGATTTTTTGCTATTGAGTTGTATGTGTTCCTTGTATAGTTTACATATTAACTCCATATTAGATGTTTACAAATATTTTCTCCCATTGTATATGTAAGTTATCTTTTCATTTTGTTGATGGTCCCCTTTATTGAACAAAAGGTTTATAGTCCAATGTTGTCCCACTTGTTTATTTTAGCTTTTGTTTCCTTTGCTTTTGGTGTCAAATCCAAAAGAATCATTCCCATGACCAGTGTCAAAGGGATTACCCCCTATGTTTTCTTCTGGGATTTTTATTGTTTCAGATCTTTAAAAAGACAAAGGCTAATAAATGCTTGCAAGGATGTAGGGAAAAGGGTATTCTTGTACACTGTTGGTGGGAATGCAAATGGTGAAGCTACTATGGAAAACAGTATGGAGGCATTTTAAGAAATTAACAATACAACTACCAAATCACCCAGCAATCCCACTTCTGAGTATATATCCAAAGGAAAGAAAACCCTTATCTTTTTTTTTTTTTTAAAGATTTTATTTATTTATTTGACAGACAGAGATCACAAGTAGGCAGAGGCAGGCAGAGAGAGAGAGAGGAGGAAGCAGACTCCCTGTGGAACAAAGAGTTGATGTGGGGCTTGATCCCAGGAACCTGGGATCATGACCTGAGCTGAAGGCAGAGGCTTTAACCCACTGAGCCACCCAGGCGCCCCAGAAAACCCTTATCTTGAAGAGATATTTGTATTTCCATGTTCACTGCAGGATTATTCACAATAACCAAGGTACAAAACAACCTAAGTGTTCATCAAGAGATGCATGGATCAAGAAAATGTGATATATATACACAGCCAACCCTCAAACAACATGGGTCTGAACTGTGTGGCTCTACCTTGATGCAGATTTTGTGGATACAGTACTGTAAATGTATTTTCTCTTCTTTGTGATTTTCTTAGTAACATTTTCCCTTCTGTAGCTTAATTTATTATAAGAATACAGTATATAATATATATAATTTATAAAAAAGATGTTAATTTGACTGTCAGTAAGGCTTATGTTAAATAAGCCTTCTAGTTAACAATAGGCTACTTGTTAAATTTAGGAGTTGAAACTTATACATAGATTTTTGATTGCACAGGGAGTCCCCATGTTGTTCAAGGGTCAGTGTGGACATATGTGTTTGTGTGTATATACACACACACATACATATACACACACACGGTATATACAATAATAAAATAATATATAGTGGAATATTACTCTGCCTTAACAAAGAAGGAAATCCTTTCATTTACAATATAACATGCATAAAGCTAGAGGCCATTATGCTAACTAAAAATATACCAGGTAGAGGAAAACAAATACTTCATGGTGTCACTTATATATGAAATCAAAACAAGATTAGAACTTACAGAAACAAGGAGTGGAAAAGTAGATGCCAGGAGCTGGGAGCAGGGGGAAATAGGAAGAGGCTGTTAAATGTCTACAAACTTCCAATAAGATGAGTAAGATCTGAAGATCTAATGTATAACATAGTGACTACAGCTGATAACACTGTATTGTATAATTGAAATTTGCTAAGAAGGAACTTAAATGTTCTCACCAGAAAAAAAAAAAAAGGGAGGAGGAAAGGATGTATGCTAATTAACTTAATGGAGGAGATTCTTTCATAATATCTGTGTATATCAAGCTATCACATTGTACACAGATTATATTACAATATTACTTATCAATTATATTTAAATAAGGATGAAAAATATATTTATATAAAAATTATATATGAGTAATATTTATATACATATATTTTATAGTATCTACTATAAATGTATAATATATGTGTGAATATAAGACATATAAGTACATGTAAATTAGATTTTACATTTTAAAATATCTATATTTTGGGGCCCAACTTAAGGTTTTCTAATTTAGTAGGTTAGAGTTTCCATAATTTGATTTTAAACAAATCCCCAGTAAAACTGTTGCTGTTGGCTTGAATACTATAGCTTTCCAACTGGTATTATAACTGTGCTATAAAGTGTTTTATAGTAAGAATTGTGGAGTATCTCTGGCATAGACTAAAAATCTATCAATTATAAAGGCTAGTCTTTGGCAAATTAATTAACCTATCTTTGCTCCAGTATCCTTGTTCAGATACTGCTGGTGGTAATATTATACCTCTATATAGGACTTGTTGTGAAGGTAAAAAAGTATATATTAAACAAATACAACAGAATCATGTTCACAACAATTGCTCAAATTATGAAACTTTTAAAGTTTTATTTATTTTGAATAATATACATTGAAAGCTGCCTGGAATGATGTTTCCGAATGTTGTTGAAGGTTATTGTTAGGTAGTGAGATTTAGATTTTGTCATGGTTTTAAACTTTCTTTTTTTCTCTTTAGTTTGATTTTTTATAGCTTTGTTTATAGTTGATATATAGAAAACTGGACTGGAACTATAAATGATATATTTTGATACATTTAAAGATCAATATATTTTGATACATTTGATACATTTAACATTTAATGATACATATGATTCAAATATAAATCATATATTTGATATATTTTAACATTTTTAAATGATACATTTTGATACACTTGATATATTTTGATACATTGAAATCATCACATCATCAATTCAAATTTCCTTTATCACTTTATAATGGCTCCTTACTTTTCCTTAGCTTCAGATTCCTTACCTACACTGATTTTCTTTTTATAGAATTGTTTATAAATTGAATTATGCATTTGTACTCTTTTGTTGTGTACTATATTTTATCTGCTTTTTGTTTAGTAGAATTATTTTTAGATTGATTCATGTTGCTGCATGTGTCAATAGTTTATTCCTTTTTACTACTTAATAGTATTCCTTTGTGTGGGTATATCACAATTTATCAATTCTCTGGTTGATGAACTTTCACAATTTTTTCCAGGTTTTCACTATTACAAATAAATCTATGGACGTTTAAGCCTTTGTGAGGATGTATCCTTTTACTTCTCTTGAGTAAAAAGTAAAAGAGGAATGGCTGTATTATATCCTAGGCATATAATTGACATTTTAAGCAGTTTCCAAGCTGTATACCAAAGTGATTGTAATATTTTGTGTTCCTCCTCAGCAGTACATGAGAGTTCATTATTCCCCAATCTTTTCTGCATTTGGTATGGTCAATGTTTTAAGTTAAGCCATTTTGGTGTTATGTTCTCTCTCTCATAGTTCTAATTTTCATTTCTTTAATGACAAATTAATGTTAAGCATGTCTTGATGTGCTTATTTTCCATCTGTCTTATCCTGCTTGGCATGCCATATAGCAAGACACCATAGACTGGGTGCCTTAAACAGTAGAAATTTATTTCTCACAGTTTTGGGGGCTGGGGAGTCCAAGATCAAGGCTCCAGCTGATTCACTTTCCAGGGGGAACTCTCTTCTTGGCCTGTAAACAATTGCTTTCGTGCTGTGTCCTCACAGAGCTTTTTAATGGCCTTCTTTGGCAAGGAGAGAGAGAATGAATTCCTTTTCTTTTTTTTTTTTTAATATTTTATTATTTATTTGACAGACAGAGATCACAAGTAGGTAGAGAGGCAGGCAGGGGTTGGGGAGCAGGTTCCCAGCTGAGCAGAGAGCCCGATGCGGGGTGGATCCCAGGACCCTGGGATCATGATCTGAGCTGAAGACAGAGTCTTAACCCACTGAGCCACCCAGGCTCCCTGAGAATGAATTCCTTGATATCTCCTGCTCTTTTCCTTCTCTGCTCTTGCCTCTGTTCTGGATCAGTTTTGATTGATTGATTTTTTCCCCCCTTTTGGTCATATTTCTCTGATCCTTTATGTATTTGGTAAATTTGTTTGTGTAGTCGATTTGTTTGTGTACATCTATCTTAAGATGGCCCCCAAAGATCTCTGTGTCCATTATTTATTCCTCATATAATCCTTTCCCCTTGAGTGTGTGCTAGCTTAATGACTTGCTTCTAACAACCAGAATATGGCAAAAGTGATAGAAAGTCACATCTTTCATTAGATTATGAGAGACTGTAACATCTATCTTGCTGGACTCCTCTCTCTACTGCCTTCTTAGCTCGCAAGCATTGAAGAAACAAGCTACAATATTGTACAAACCCATATGACAGGAAAGTGATGGCAGGTTCTGGTCAAGACAGTGAGGAACTGAGGCCTCCAGTTCAACAGTTTCCTGCAAGGTATTGTCCTGAATCTTGCCAATAATTATGTGAGCTTGGAAATTAAATTTTTCCTAGTTGAGCCTTAAGATAAGTGGAGCCCAGCAGATAACCTCCTGAGCTATGAGAGAACCTGAAGTAAAATCCCTAGTTAACCCATGCCCAGATTACTCATTCACAGAAGCTGTTTTTAGCAGTGAATGTGTCATGCAGTTTGTTACATGGTAGTCGATAACTAATAGTTTTCAAAGTGGACATTGCAAATATATGAATATGAACTTAGCTTTCATGCTGTACATGAAAAGTGGGACCAGGACAGTGCCATCTAGTATGATCTGATACTGGTATCTTGTCTTTTCATATTGAAAGTTCACATTCCTTAGAGATGTGTAAGATAAAATTCCTTGAGACTGGTTTTAAAGTGTGCTCTGCTCCACTATAAAGTGTTTCAGTCTGCTTCTGATGCATGACTAGAGTACCACCAACCTGACACCACTTTCAGCAATATACTTAGCTTGGAGATTTGGGAATTACCTTGGTAGTATGATTATAGTCCCAAAACTACAAGAGAGGTAGTCTGCAGTTATGAATTCAAGAAAAGATAAACCTTTTATGCATAGCAACAAACTAAGTCAGGTAGGTTCCCTTTGAGTCTTCTTTTTTGGTGCCTATTTTGTCCGGATTCATCTCTTCACAGACCATCTGGTCCTTAATGGTTTTTTGGCTTTCTGCTGGGTTTCTAAAGCTCCCATATCTGTGCCTCCTGACTTGCACGATCAATTAAATATCTGGATTATTTGTCAGCAATTTTACTTTCACTTGTATGCCTCCTAAAAGCATTTTGAGAAGAATTTGATATAGGTATAAATCTATATCTAAATTTTTTCAATCTAAATTTTGAATGGTCACAAAACACATAATCCATTGTGTTTTAACATTAAAATTTCAGAATAAAACTGTTATTCCACTCTTCTAAATATGTTCAATGGAATCTAAGTGAGTCAATACCCACCATCATTCATGTATAAATATATTATAATGTTATATTTTAACATTCATAAATGTTCTGTTATTTTCTATGCTAAGATGATCCCATGTGTAGCCCCACCTGTTGTGCAAAGATTCCATGATCTATGCAGTGGGTTAACAATAAATTTTATTTGGTGGAAGATACCATGGCCAGAGTCAGCAACAGAGAAGACCCACTATCCAATTGAGTCGAAGACAAGGTGCTGTGCCAGACATGCAATGTATATTGTATTCCAGTTGATGGACATTCTCTCCCATTTTTCTCCTAACAGGGAAAATGCAACATTATAAGTGAAGAGTTGCATAAATAACATGCATACCTGTTAGTCTTTATTTAAATGAAGGCATTAAAAAAATTCGGGGGGCATGTGGGAGGGTCAGTCAGTTAAGCCTCTGACTATTGGTTTTGACTAAGGTCATGATCTCAAGAGTTGTGAGTTGGTGCTCCCACACTGGGCCCACACTCAGCAGGGAGTCTCTTTGAGATTCTCTCCCTCTGCCCTTCCCCCTACTTGTGCAGGCACTCTCTCTCTCAGATAAATAAATAAATCTTAAAAAAAAAAGAAAGATATCTGGGATACCAACTGCTCATCTCCTGAAGAATTGTAGACCCTTATAAAGGATGGAAAATATACTGATCCCATTGAAAACTCATTTCTGATATAGCCTCTGCTTCTGAGAAAAGGAGGAAGAATCCTACTCAACTCATGATCTAAGCAGTCCTGGGAGAATACCCTGAATCCTTTTCAGTCAACCCTGTGCCTTTGTCTACCAGCTCATATTTACATGGCATCTCCTATGTAGAAATTTATCCTATTAAGCTAGATTTTATGCATGAACCTTTTTGTGGCCCGATCATATTCTCTTCAACTAAATTATATTTATAAATTGAAATTGATTTTTCAATTCCTCTAAAGCTTTAAACACTAACCAAGTTCCTTTGTATTAAATTACTACATAATTATTAATAGTACACAATTGATTAAACATGAAAAACAAAATTTTACGGGAAATGTATTACTTAATGAGATGGCTAGGTCTCTTAAAATTAATTCATGTACTCATAGATGAATATGACTTATTGGTAGAATAAAGTAAGTTTCAGTAGAAATTAACAGGAAATGGTAAGAGACTATATGGGTCACCAATAAATCCAGAGCTTACAGAACATGAATTAATGATTGTTGTTAAATACATTATTTATAGTAGAATTCTCAGCATATTCCAGCTAGATTAATGCAAAACAAAGTACTTGTGCACAAATAAGCAAGCCATCAGTTGATCAGTGATATTGAGCCAACTTACACCCAAGTTAGAAAAAAATGCATGAGAATTTTTCAGTGCCAAATTTTAATGAAAATTCCTTTTACAAGTCTCAGTAAATGTCTAAGTTAACTTAGCTCTGATAGCTGCATTTTTTAAATAAAAGGTATAACTTTGCAATGTCAGAGATAAAATGGAAAAATATCTACCTTCTATTTGAAATCATGAACAAGAACCAGACAAGGCAGTTCTTTGATTATAGAGACCATGCAGACAAGATTATTTTGGATTGTTCTTTTTAAATATTTGTTCTGTTTGGGATCTTTTCGTTTTTCTTTCCTGTTTCCCTTTCCTTTCTCCTTTTTATAAACTCTTCAGAAGTTTTGTTTACATGTTTGGAAAATGGAATGCAATCAGTTTCAGGTACATTGAAGTTTTGACTTTTAAATATATATATATATATATATATATATATATATATATATATATATATATAT
>NC_081561.1:70563184-70668021 GCF_022355385.1 Mustela nigripes
GTATTTTTGAAAGTGGGAGAATTATAATAAGAAAGGGAAAAGGAGAACTAGGAATGAAAACCTTGCTGGGAAATTTGACCACAGGCAAATTTTCAGGCAGATCAATTTTTTAAAAACATGCAGGTAGAAGTTAATATGGAGTCTTGTTTCCTCAAAGCGGCAGTCTGTGCCCATATCCACTGGAAAGATTTAGTATAATCTGGATGCATATAATGTAGTTTGAAGACCTCTGTTCTGGACCTTCAGGATCAGATGAACAAAGGCTACAAGTGTACTTTAAACTTCAGTTAGTGCTTTGCATTTGTACTTTTTTTGTCATTCTGGGGGCTCTAAGGATTTTCCTTACTTTCCTGCTATGTCAGCATATTACCATTAGTTAAGGAAGCTAAAAACTTGTGAGTATATAATTTTTTTTTTGATTTGGGGTTTTTTTTTTTAAACAGAAAGATATTTTTGTTTGGTGGTGTTAAGAAGGAAGAGAGGATGGCTAATATGCTAATATGCTTAAAACAGAATGCACTTCCATGTTATTTAAAAAAGAAGTTAAATATATAATATTTTACTTCTAGTATATAAGTAAAATATATAATTTTACTTGTTTTTTAAAAATATTATTTATTTAGGCTTTCTCAAAATCTTTGATCAATTCCCCATTAAAATATATTTAAATTTCATAAGAAAAAGAAAGTGGTTAATTAGTCAATCAGTTATTAAGTAGGTTATTGATATATGTCCAGCCCTTGTTTAAGTGATAAAATTAAGGCTCTGAATGGGAGACAGAATAGTATGAAATTTATGGATAATAAGGATTTGTGTATAACGTAATAAGAATCTTCAGGCAAACTGCTTTTTATGATAACAAAAATGGTTTTTGAAGGACACGTGTGCATTGTATCTTCTGTTTTATCTTCCTGATGGTAATATGAATCTAATATTTGTACACATTTAGTTTTATCTTCCTGATGATAATATGAATCTAATGTTTGTATACATTCCCACAAAAGGGAGGGAAGTAGCATAAGATATATTCAGGACTACTGAAGCAACATGAGTGTAAAATAGCAGTAACATACAAGAATTAACTTTCAGATGTGGGACCTTGTCAGAGATTCTAGGGCCCAAGAAAACTATTTGAATATACTATGTATATGATTTTGTCTTGTGTGGCTACCACACTTCTGATAAGATTTTCTATCGCAGGCTAGTCAGTTGAAGCATCTAAAATTAAGGGATGTGAGTGACTACCGTTCTACTTATTAATCCATAACGACCTGATATTCTGCGGGTGTTACCAGAACTGGGTTTGGCATGACAACCATGACTCCTATATCCTGGTCTTAAGGGACTCAGAAAGCTATAGGAGAGAATGGTGAGCTGAGATTATCTTTTAGAGTTCAGCTGACAGAGTCCTTTAAGACACTGCGTTTTTGAGGAAGGTTTTGCAGGGAAATAGTATTTAGTGGAATATGGCACCATTAACCTCCTTCTGACTGGTAGGGTTTAGTGGATAATAAACTCAATTGTGTGGGTCTCTCTAAGCAGTAAAGGCTATCAAGTATCTCCAAAGGAATTGAAAATCCAAAGGGATGGGTAGTTTTTCACATATAAGGCAGAAACTGGATCAGTCTGGAGGTATTAAATGTGGCACGGGATGAAGGAACGGAGAAAATTCTGCCCCTCTGATTGAGTCTATTGTTCCTGTGTGATTCTGCAGCAAGGAAGATCCTGGCTCCAATGTAAAGTGTGTTGTTGTTAACTTGTTTTATCTTAAAATAACATTGTTTTTATAATCTGTGTGTTAGGGGCACCTGGGTGGCTCAGTGGGTTAAGCCGCTGCCTTCGGCTCAGGTCATGATCTCAGGGTCCTGGGATCGAGTCCCGCATCGGGCTCTCTGCTCAGCAGGGAGCCTGCTTCCCTCTCTCTCTCTCTCTCTGTCTGCCTCTCCATCTACTTGTGGTTTCTCTCTGTCAAATAAATAAATAAAATCTTAAAAAAAAATCTGTGTGTTAAATCTCCCCCTCACACAATGCCTACTTGAGAATGTAGAATACAGAGAAGTTGGGTTAAAATTAGTGTTCAGTAGGATCACAGTTTAAGTATATGGGATCTGTGAGATAATAGAAAAATGTATATATTGGTTTCCTCCCCTGGCCACTGACACAGAGCTCCTACAACCTTTAAAATTTCCTGAATCATAGTAGCACTATGAGCTAGCACTATGAGTAGCACATAAGAGCATTCCTTCTTTTAATACTTGTCTTTGACCTGTCCCTGACACAGGGCTCCTAAAACCATTAAAAATTCCTAATGATAAGAGCATTAGGAGCATCTTTTGTTCTATTGAGACAACTCTGAATAAGTTCCTGGATGGCCTATGGATGAGGGCTGGTCACAAAAAATGACTAAGCTATGATTAGAAGCTTGAAGCTTTCATTCTCACTCTCTGTCCTCCAGAGTGACAAACACATTGACATCAGGAAGGTCATGCACCCCAGCTCCATGGGGACAGAAACTCTTGTGCTCAGTATTTTCCCAGACCTTGCCCTATTTATCTCTTAATCTGGATTTTTTAAAAAATATTTTATTTATTTGACAGACAGAGATCACAAGTAGGAAGAGAGGCAGGCAGAGAGAGAGGGGGGAAGCAGCCTCCCCGCTGAGCAGAGAACCCAATGTGGGGCTCCATCCCAGGTCCCTGGGATCATGACCTGAGTCAAAGGCAGAGGCTTTAACCCACTGAGCCATTCAGGCGGCCTCTAATCTGGCTTTTTATC
This sequence comes from Mustela nigripes, assembly GCF_022355385.1. Lineage (NCBI taxonomy): Eukaryota > Metazoa > Chordata > Mammalia > Carnivora > Mustelidae > Mustela > Mustela nigripes. The sequence goes on from NC_081561.1 coordinate 70,565,960, forward strand.
TGTATCCTTTAATAAACTGGTAAATATGTATAAGTGTTTCCCTGAGTTCTATGAACTTCTCTAGCAATTTAAATGAACTTAAGGAAGGGTCATTGGAACCTCCAATCTATAGACTGGTGGTCATAAGCACTTGTGATAACCTGGGATTATGACTGGCATCTTAAATTGGTGGGGAGGAGATATTCAAGTAGAGAGTGTCAGAGTTGAGTTAAATTGTAGGACCCCCAGCTGATACTGCACAGAATTGCTTGGCATGAGAAAAGCATCACACGTTTGGTGACCAGAGATGTCAGAAGTGAAGTGTTCTGTGTGAGTAATAAAGAGACACAAGAGAGAAACAGTCAGGAAGAACTGGACTTCCCTTATTCAGGTGCAATACTGAATTTTTCTAGATTACAGGGCCATAATAGGGTTAAAAAAAAAAAAGTAAAAAAGTTAGAAAAAAAATGTTTCACTTACAAACTCTGCCAAGACAAAGACCTTCAGAACCATATCTGGAGTCAAACAAAGTTTGTTTTATGACTGCTTGTAACAAGGATGACTGTATACAATATGGAACACGGCATGTGTAAACAAGAGGGGTTTTGTTTGTTCTTTACGGGGGCTTGATATAGGGCTGAGGTTTGTGTTAGGTGTTTTGGGAGAGAGTTCAGTGAAATGTGACTTTCTGTGATTCGGGTAGTTAGGAAGAGAGAAAATCTAATTGGGCTCGTGTGTGTGTGTGTGTTTATTCTTATTTTAAATCTCAGAGATGGAAGACACAGAGTGAAGTAAAAAAGAAAAAAAAAATCTCAGAGATGTCTTTTATGTGAGCCAGGAGAAAAACATGATTGTTGTTTCAAACATCTTGTTTTTGTCTGTTCTCAAACATGTTTATGGAATGCTTTTATTTTTTAATTGTCCCATAATGGTCAGAAAGTGATTTTTGATGATGGCACATTTTGAAACTGTTGACGATCGATAAGAAAGCAGTCATATAATGATGGAAAGGGATACATAATACAAAAGGTGTTAGGGAAGTTGTTCTACTGATCTCAATGAGTAAATATGAATTGAAAAGAATACAACTGTATTATAATATGGAGTCATTATCATTACCGTTTTATGGATAGAGAACTTGGATTTGAAAGTGGTGAGGTATGCTTGAAGTCATACAGCTATTAACTAGTAACCAGCCTCACTTGAGAGTCTGGGAACTTAACTAATAGATCAAATTGCCTCATTTACCCCAGGATCAATGATACCTAGATATATGACCTACCAAGTTTCAAGGGAATAGATGTTGTGGAAATGGATTTATTGGGATAAAACTCAGTATGAAAACCATTACAATTCAAGGGTGTTATAGCAGAATTGAGGATAAAATTGCAGGAAAATATATTTTTCATGAGCAGAAAAGCTGAGAACAGATATATTATTTAGCAAATCTAGGAGAATCCTATGTATTCGACCTTGCTGGCACTTAACTTTCATTCAAGAACTAGATGAGCCTTTAGATGATATAAGCTTCATGTTGTCACAGAATAACTGAAATCTTCAGGTCTGATGAGACTCTATATTGGGTGAATAATGTCATCAAAAGCTGTATATGTTTCTGTTTGAGTCTTGAGGTTAGAGGAGAATAGGATATATTTATGCTGACTCTGCCCTGGCTAGTGGTACTTCTGATTCTGATAAACTGATATGTCGATAAATCAAGAAAGTAAACTAATGTTTTAAAGGTTGTGCATTGGCAGGTAATAAGGCATGGCATGTTCTCTTTCCCCAGTTATAAACTATCTGATAAAAATAAGAAACAAATAGTCATTCCTGAAAAATGGAGTGGGCTGATTAAAATGGCACCCTAGAAATAGTGATATGGAAATAAATTGCAGGCTGCTTTGCATAATCAGAGAAATTAATGTTAGGTTGGGAAAGAAATAAGAAATCTGCTATAATAGGGTATGTATTTTGACTAAGAGTAGGCAGTGGGAATGGAAAAGATACTTCAAATAAAATGCAACAGAATTAATCATGAATTAACACTGAGGCAATGAAAAATAAGAAAGAAAGTCCTGAGTATAAAGTCCAAACTATTAAGTATTCCACAGAAAAGGAGATGAAGGAAGAAAAAAAAAGACTAGTTTAAAAAAAGAAAGAAAGAAAGAAAGAAAGAAAGAAAGAAAGAAAGAAAGAAAGAGATTACAATTCAAGTATACTTGACCCCTGGATAATGTGGAGGAAAGAGGGTGCTTAGAGGCCCTGACCCCAGTGAGGTCGAAAGTCCATGTGTACCTTTTGACTCTTCAAAACTTAACTCATAGCCAGAAACCTTGCTAATAACAAAGTCTATTAGCACATATTTTGCATGTTATATGTATTATGTCCTATATTCTTGTAATAAAGTAAGCTAGAGAAAAGAAAAAGTTATTCAGAAAATCATAAAGAAGAAAAAATACATTTACAGTATTGTACTGTATTTATTGAAAGAAATCATGTGCAAGCGGACCCGCTCAGTTCAAATCCATGTTGTTCTAGGGCCAACTGTAATTATACAGGCACACCTCTAGGCGCTGAAGCTCTAGCAATGATTAAAAATCAAAATGACAGAAGCGCAGTCAGTTAAGTGTCGGATTCTTGATTTCAGCTAAGGTCATGACCTGAGTGGTGAGATCAAGTTCCACATGCAGTTGCCATTCAGTGGGGAGCTTGTTTAAGATTCTCTCTGTCCCTCTCCCTCTGCCCCTCCCTCCACTTGGGCTCTCATTTTTGCTCTCTCTGAAAAAATAAATAAACTAGTAAAATAAAAGGACAAATTCCTTACCTTTATAGAGTTTATATCATGGTTGAAGGAAGAGATAATAGACAACTAATCATAAATAAGTTACATGGTGAAAAGTGCAAAGAATTTGGTAGGATCATGATTTAAAAAGTAGCATAAGTGTCTCAGACACTAAGAGTTTCTTGAATCCTGTAATTTACTCTAAAATAATTTGATCTAAAACTCTGAAAGAAATAGGAATTGGTTTAAAATTAACAAAGATCAAAGGTAATTAAAAGTTGTAATGTTTTGGGGCATCTGGGTGGCTCAGTGAGTTAAAGCCTCTGCCTTTGGCTCAGGTCTTGATCTCAGGGTCCTGGGATCAAGCCCCGCGTCGGGCTCTCTGCTCAGCGGGGAGCCTGCTTCCTCCTCTCTCTCTGCCTGCTTCTCTGCCTACTTGTGATCTCTGTCTGTCAAATAAATTAAAAAAAAAAAAAAGAAAAGAAAGAAAAAGTTGTAATGTTTTAATGAATGAACAGGCAAAATTAGTCTCCTAACAATGGTATTACTTCAGGCTATGGTTGTTCTCCTCCATGATATCTGGTTCTCTGGGCTACCAATCCCAACATTAGGTCTTGGAAATTTGTGTCTTCTCTCTAGCATGTTATATAGTGTCCTCAATCATTTCCTTTTAGCTTGGTTCCTCAAAGAGTCTGATTTGCATTAAGCACAGGTCTGTGACAGTCTTGCTTTCTTTTTGTACCTCAGCTACTGTGCATTTGCCAAATCTGGGCAAAAGTCAGGAGATACGACTCCTGTCCTTTTTTTTTGCCACTTACTTATTTATAAGTTTAGACAAATCGTGCAAACACTGTGAATTTATTTTGTCTTATGTAAAATGGGGATAATAGTACCTAATAAGAACCATTGAAGGAATCAAATGAAAAGTTACCTTATAAACTGCAAAATTCACTACAAATAAAGTAGGGTATTATTTTACTATGTTACCTTGTAGTGGGCTCGCCGGGTCTTCTTTGCGCTAATGAGATTGAGTAAGATTCATTTAGTTTTTCTCCCCAAACTCCTATTTTCTTTTGAATTTCTGAGACTGCGTATTAAATGAGTTATAATGACAAATATTAAAAGTGCCTTACTTAAGCTAACAGTTCCCTTTAATAACTTCTTTTTAAAAATCTTGCGATTTGTAACGGAAATTCTGGAGTTACTATCCTCAACTATCAAACTACTTCTGCCTCATGGAAATCCGGACTCTATAAGCCACTCTCATTGCATATATGATTTTCTAGTGCCGCTCAACTGTAAGTGGCTGACTTTTCAGTTTTATTATTTGTGCCAGTTTTCAGTTTCTCTTCCACATTCTTTCTACCAACAGCATATGGCTTTGCATGGTCTATTCAGTAAATACTCATAATTATTCCACTGAGCTTTGGTGACGATGAAAGTGTGTGTTATTGGAGATAAATTGTGCAATCTGCCAGGAAAACAAAGATGAGTTTTTGCTTGGATATTTTTACTCATTTTGTGGTAGAGGCAGAGGCTCTACTCCATAGTGAAGCAGGGCATTGCTTTGGGGAGAGGGATGCTGAGTGTATCACATGCTCTGCTGCTTTCTTATTCATGCTTCATGACTGCTTAGCATGCTTTCCACAAACACTTCTGGTATATGGATGTAACTACCTTCTACACAAAGTGATAAGAATAAGGTAATGAATGCAAAGGAGTATTCCTTACCATAAGCAAAAACTAAACTAAGTCTGAATGTAAATATTGTATGATACAAAATCTAAGTATTGACTATCACTCAATTAAATATTAGAAGTTTCTTTCTTTTTTGTGTTCTGACAAAATAAACACATAATCAAATAAAGGCAATAGCTGAAGTTGTATCAGCAACCAATAAAATAATTTTTGTTTGTTTTTTATTTTCTCTCTGCTATTACCCCCAAAACTAAAGAAAAAAAAAAAAAAAAAACCAAACCATGAAACCTCTCCTTTCTAGGTTCTACAGTGGAATGACATAACAACAAATAGTTCTAAAAAGTTAGCATTACTACTATCAAGAAAGCCACTTGTGGGGGTGCCTGGGTGGCTTAGCGGCTTAAGCCTCTGCCTTCGGCTCAGGTCCTAATCTTGGGTCCAGGGATCGAGTCCCGCATGGGGCTTTCTGCTCAGCAGGGAGTCTGCTTCCCCCTCTCTCTCTGCTTGCTTCTCTGTCTACTCATGATCTCTGTCAAATAAATAAATAAAATCTTAAAAGAAAGAAAGAAAGAAAAAGAAGGCCACATGCCCATTTACCAGTATTTTGAACACACAAAAAATATGAAGGGTGATCCAAATGCATCAAAGTTGGAAAGACACTGGGATTTTCTTTTCTTTGAAAAAATAATTCTTTATGAGAAAAAGGATGAAGCAGTTTTAATGCATATTTAGTACTCCCATTGCTGTCCTGGTAAATCTTCACATTTTACTTTTGAACCAAAAAAGAAACCATCAAGTTACAGAAGAAATGAGTGAGCCCTTTTATGCAAGCTTGAGGTCTGATTTGATAGAAATGTATCCACAAATTCCATGAACAAGGATATGAAAATCTGTGTATTGGATCTGGAGATTCATAAGAAGTTAATAAAACAAAAGGGAAAGAATGAAAAAAAGCATGCCTCTTCTTTTGAAAAAGCATTCTTTGGATTCTAGCAAAGTCATTACACATTACCAAGAGTACCTTCAGGCACAATGTGTTAATGCCTAATTTTTACAACTTGTTTTATTCTTCAAAAATTATTGTAATTTCATTCTTTTCCTGACACTCTGGAAAGCAGTATAACTTCTACCTTTTTTAATGCCCATCAATCACCCAGTTAAATGATGTCAGTTAATCCCAGTTATAATAAACAAAGTATTAGTATTTTCAAGGAAAGAGAGAGACTCTGAACTAAATGATAACTTTACATAAAAACCTGGTTTAATTATCTCTTCATAATGTCCTCTAAATGCAAGGCTATTTACATAATGCTTTATCTTCCTTTGTAATATTTTTTGCTAGGTCAAATGAACAGAAATAGGGTATTTTGGGGGTATATGAAGTGAATACAGAAGAAAATGATGAGGAGGGATGAGGAAGGAAAGGTGGTTTTATTTACTGAGCTTTTGACCCTTGCTGGCCAGTAGCCTTTGCTCAAGACTCTGTTGGAGGCATTCAAGATGTTTTAGGCCTTGTCAGTTAAGTTTCAATGAACTTTTGAAGTCCTACTCAAATACAGGAATAATGGTTGTAGACCAGAAGGATGCCATTGCCATTCATTTCCCCCTCTGTATTGTTTCTTGCTTTTGCCTTAGAATTAACAATCCTCAGAAAGCTAATATCTGGACTGACAAATGAAGCTTGATGAGCTCTGAAGTTCTCTAGGGATGTGGTATACTACCAGTTCATGCATGAAACAAAGATGACCTCTCTTAAATTAGGGAATTTTTTTTCTTCCTAAAAGAACTCACAAATAATTTAAATTTTTGTTTGTATGTTTGCATACATAGGGGAAAAGGAAACCTCCATCGACTTCAAGGTATGGTACATTAGGAGATATTTCCTTGGTTCCCAAGGACTATATTTAAAGATATTTTATATGGTAAAAGAAGAAGCAAAACATAAAGTTTCCATTAAAAAGCCACAATGAATACATTTTGTGTGAGCAGAATATCCCATGATATATGGAAAATGTTTGATCTCTTTCATTTTTCACTTATTCAAAATTGCTCAACATTTTTCAAAATTGATTTAGGTCAATTTACAAAAATACCTAAATGCAGTGAGATGTGCCTTAAGTTGGGTTCCCCAGAAACAGATTCTGAGATGAATATTCATATAAAAGTGAAATATTAGAAAGTGTTCTCAAGGGGAAAAAAATAAGATAGTAGGAAAGAGGAGAATTGGGACTAGATAAAGAACAAGCAAAGTTTTAAATATGAATGGTGTCCATTCCACTTGAATTCAAACTACTTCTGATTCTCTTTCCTAATGAGTATTAAAGAGAACACACGTTTTTTTTTATCAATATGCATACAAAATGCCAAAGTCTCCTTGATCTATTTTAGTAAAGATACCGCACGTAAGGTAACAGTGTCAACAAATGGCTGTAGAATCCTTTGTGGAAAGATCAGAGGAATTACTACCATGTATACCCACCATGGTGTTACAGGGTCCTTTCTGAAACACATTTATATTTCCTTTTTTTTTTTTAAGATTTTATTTATTTATTTGACAGACAGAGATCACAAGTAGTTGGAGAGGCAGGCAGAGAGGGGGGGGGGGGAAGCAGGCTCCCTGCTGAGCAGAGAGCCCGATGCGGGACTCGATCCCAGGACCCTGAGATCATGACCTGAGCCGAAGGCAGAGGCTTAACCCACTGAGCCACCCAGGCGCCCTTATATTTCCTTTTAATGTATGGGTTCTGTTTCCTGAAACTACCTAGGGGTTAATGTCTTATGTGTCATAGTAATTCAGTATTCTTTTTCTCTAAAAGTTTAGTTTTGCCACTAAGTCTGTGCTGTTCTGGAATCTCATTATACTCATTATCTCTAGAGATCCCAGTTTCATAAATGCAACCTCTATTATTAACTCTAATCTGTGAAGGACAGCTCACACTGAGCTCCTTCACAATGCCACTGCCCCAACCATCAGAGTAATTCTCATAACTTCTCATAACAGAAGATAGGGTCTTCTGAGCCCTATTAGAGAAAAAAGACAACTGGAGGAGGACATTGGAGTTACTGGGACTTTCATAATTGATCCATTGAAAATAACTATTTCTCTTAGGCCACCTTTATATCCATTCCATAACACTGTTAGGGCATTTCTAGCAGTATTGCTTTACTTCACTTCAATTCAATATGAACCATTCTGTTTTCCAATTTTAGAACAGTCATCCTAATTACAGTCAATTATTATAACCAGATCAATAATCTCAAGCATAGGCTTGATGGTTATAGTTACAAAACTCCAAAAAAGACATATTTAAGAACCCTGGCAAATCTCTAGTGCTCAAGTTACAGGCCAGATAAAGAAGAAGTAAGACTCTGAGATTTGGGATAGGGATATCTGAGTAGATTCCGTAAAGAACATTGAATCCCAGAGCACTCTTGGTCTTTTAGAATGAACTGCTATGGGACAGCAAGAATAGGGTAGACTGAGAACCATATGAAAGATTCAATGGTGCTACTTGCCTTGTAAACTGGTAATTTTCTTCCTCAAAATCTGGCATCCACTTTTCCTGGTTATTAAACTAATAATTAGGTCAAGTTACAGTAAAACTAGTTAAGAAAGATAGGTTTTATTAAATGAATAAACGAATTATTAACTGAAAGGGCTACAGGGTCGACACATATTGATAGAAAGAATTAGAAAGTCGGCCTGAGAAGGTATCTGGAGGGTGTCTTTCTTACTGAGGAACAAGGAAATAGGACCAGGAAAAGAGAGGGGCAAGTAAGCCTGTATTATCACACACAGTCCTGCTAGAATTAACACTGGCTCAGTTTGAGAGAAGACCGGTGGAAACACTGTAGATATCACCTCCAAATAGTGTGCACAGAGGAAGAACTATGGATTATTTATACTCTTATGCTCCTCAGGTATTGATTAAAAGCTGCCCCTTTTAATCAAAGAGAATCTGTAAATTCCAGGAAAATCTAAGTCTCTGTGGGTAAAGGTAAATTACTTTCTTGCAGCTTGACCAAATATGGGTGTGCGTGCGTGTGTGTGTGTGTGTGTGTGTGTGTGTTTGCGCGCACATGCGTACACACACTGATGTTGGCTTCGGAAGTAAAAGCCCCAGTATTCATTGTGCATAAAAGTGTTCTAGAGATTCAAGGGTATATGTGCAGAGCATTACAGTATCAGCCACAAACCCTTTTTATTACGCTCCGTGGTTCATATAGAAAACTCCTGCATTCAGAGTGAAGTAAATTTCCATTACAAGTGGCAAGGGATGATCACAGGAATTATAAATACACTGTCAACTGGTTCCATAGGTGGTAGTTTTAATCTATTTTCAATTGAATATATACTTTTTCCAGTTGTTTTGATGGGTTTGTGTTAAAATAAGCCATTCATGACTTACAAGCAGAAGTGTGGGTGATCAGAGCAAACAGCTGGGTTTTGGTATGCAAACTGCAGCTGTAGAATAGATTGTTTTTGTCCTTTAATGTGAAGGCTTAATACAATTCTGTACTCATTAATTCTATGCACTAAGCCATTTAGTAAATAACTTTCTGGGAAAATTAGATGAAGGATGAAGGTAAGCACAGACAGGGTTAAGTTTCTTCAGGAGAAAATTTTAAAAAGGTAAAAAATGAAATTGGAGAAAAATGAGGGCCTAGAAAGTAGGCACTCCTCCTTTTTAAATACTGAATAAAAGACATATTTAGTAGAAAATTAAAATATTCTCTCAACATGCTATGAAAATTTGTGTAGATTTCTAAAAAATTATGCCCAGTCACTAGTCTTTCAGTAAACAACATGTTATACATGCATTTCTAAAGTTATATTATAAATCTATTTATTTTAGTTCTAAAATGAACTTAAACTGCAGAATAGGGGAAAGGAAGATACAATACAAGTGCAGTAAGGAGTACTGCCATGGGAAGTATATGTACTTCATATTTTCTGGTCCAAAAGGATGAAGAGATACATGGGAAAGACCAATATATTTCCCCAAAAGCCCACCTGGACCCCATGCTGAAGCAGATTTGCCCCAGTTACCACAGATGCACATATAATAAAAATAAATTGTTATTCTGGTGAGCCAGAATGGAATGGTTTGTTATTCCAATAGAAGACTAATGTAATAAAACAGTCCCTAAAACCTGAATATTTAATTTAATTTATACCCACTCTTTATTCTGATACTACAAAAATATATCAAGTCTTTCCAGAAAAGCTTTACAGATCTCAAAGATAGATCTGGTTGGGTCAAAAAAAAAAAAAATAGGATCTGAATAGAAATAAACCATTGTTTTTCAGTTCCACCTTTTTTTTTTTTTTTAAAGATTTTATTTATTTATTTGACAGACAAATCACAAGGAAGCAGAGAGGCAGGCACCACCTTTTAAGAATCCAAGTCATCACTTACCTTGAGTAACATTCCACATCCCTGGGTCTCAAATGAAATGCTGGAGTAGACAATCTCTAATACCCCTTCAAATTGAATATTCTATGATTATTTGCCCTATGGCCTTTATTAAGATTTACTGCTTTGACACAAAATCTAAGTCTAATGGCAGAGTGCTAAGTGTAAGAGCCCCAATCCCTTCACTACCTACCTCATTTCCTCAGTTTCACTTTAGTGAAATAGATTATTTATATCAGCTATTCAGAGGTGATTTACCCTTTGCAGAAGTCATGGCTACAAATGAGAAGAATAACTCAGACAAGCTGGTAAGGATAAGCAAGTTGTCAATCTGTATAAACAAGAAGAAATATACGGATTATGAAAATTGGTTCTGCTGACATCTATAAAGCAAATCATATCAAGGGTGAGTGGTGCTAAACATGGCGTTGTGCTTACAGAATTTGTAATGTGCTTTCCCTACCTCTGGAATTAGTGCTTGATCAACTCACCACATTTAGAGTAATTCACATATAAGGGCATAAATGCAAAGATGAACTGTAAGTGATTTGGTACTCTATTCTATACTCAGAGGTGAAAACCCTGCTCCCTATCTCTGTCACTATCAGAATTAAATTATTCTGTCATTTTTTTTCAAGTGGGATATGACTTGAAGAATGTCAGAAAACCTCTTTCGCAAACTTTCTCACCTTGGCTCATAAAAATAGCTCAAATATTGCCCCTAGTCCATTTCTAATATTTTCCTTAAATCACTTCTGAAAGAATGATATATTATGTCATTTTGTAACTATTAATATACTAGTGGAAATAAGTGCTCATATTCCTATAGTAGCATATTAGTGAAGGTATCCTTTATCTCTGTTCTCCAAAATACAATTGTGCCTTAGTGACTACTAAATGAAATAACATTCTTGTAGATTCCTTTAATCCAAGATTAACTCCTCTTTTCCAGTTTATATTCAACTACCTTCCATGTTCAACCATCCCCCTATGTTTTTAATACTAGATTCAAGTCAGAGTTCTGAGATTAAATTTACATTTATAATACACATTTTCTTCTTTTATATACAAAAGCTTGTTCAAATAATCTCCATTCACTATAGCATGTTAGATGATGTTCTTTACTATCAAGGAAAATAATGCTGAGACAGGGAAAGGAAATAAAATGTTACAATTTTAATTATAGAGATAAGGGAAACATCTTGGAGTAAATAGCATTTGAGTAAAAACTTGAGATTGTGAGAATGTGGACCATATGTTTATTTAGGAGAAGAATGTGCCAGGAAGAATTAGTGTAAATTGGAAAGACTCTGAGGCAAACACCAGCCTTCTGTGTTTATGGTTTGAAATGGAATAAGCATTAGAGATTGTTAAGAGATGAGGCCAGGAAGAAGATGGACAGATAATGCAGGATCTCGAAGGACATTGTAAAGAGTTTTCTTTCACTCTAAATGAGATAGAAAACCTTGGAAGGTTTTGAACAGATGAATGACATAATCTGATTTAAGGCCATTTTGGCCACTGACACAGTCATTGATCTGCAAAGGCAAAGGCAGATGGCAAGAAAGTTAGGAGTTTATTGCAGTGATCCAGGGAGAGAGAATGATGTCACAGAGAGCAGAGTTGTTGAGAGCTGATCAGATTCTGCATAGATGTTGAAGCTAAAACCAATGAGCTTCAGACTTGTGAATAAAGAGAAGTATAAAAGAGAAGGACTTGGGCCCTATAAAAAGAATGATAGAGTTTCCAGTAACTAAGATGAGAAAATAGTGAATATAATCAAGCATGATGGGAGATATATGGAACTCAGTTTTGAATATGTTACATTTGTAGAACCTAAAAGGTCTCCAGATGAGACTAGTAGAAAAGGAAGTTAATACGCATATCTGTAATTCAGGGACAAATGCAGGCTAGAGATATAAGCTTGGGACATGCGATTACATAAATGATATTCAAAACCTTAGGCTAGATGAGATCACCAAGAGAATGAGTGGGCAGGTGAAGAAGAAAAAAGAAAAGATCTAAGGCAAAAGCTACTAAAAGATCAAGAAGATGAGAAACAATTAGCAACTGCAGGATTTAGCAACATGGAGATCATCAGTTTTTAAACAGTTTTGATGGAGTAAGCCTCGCTTTAGTGAGTGGAAAACACAATTTCAAGAGTGAATCTAAATAAAGCAAGTCCAGGCAAATTTTGGGGGAGTTTTGCTATAAAAGAAAGAAGTAAATATGAGGTGATTTGGGATGAAGAGAAGTGTTTTGTTTCAGTTAGTTTGTTTTAAAGATTGAAAAAAAAAATAATATGTTTGCACACTAAATTGGGGTAGTTCATCACAGAAGTAAATGTTGATAATGCAGGGGAGAGAGGAAAGAATTGAAAGACCAGTATCTTCAAGAGGAGAGAGGAAATGGGATTTTATTTTTCTAAGATTTATTTTTATTTGAGAGAAAGAGAGAGAAAGTGGGGTAAGGGAGAGGAAGAGAGAGAATCCTCAAGCAGACGCCATGCTGAGCGGGGTGACCCCAGGTAGGGCTTGATCCCACAACCCATGAGATCATGACCTGAGCTAAAACCAAGAGTCAGACTCTCAGCCACCCAGGAGCCCTGAAATGAGATTTTAAAAATAAGTGAAGTTTTTGGTCAGGGCTAGGACCATAAACATTTAATTCAAATCAATGAATTAATTTATTTAATTCATATTAATAAGAGAAAGCATATTTTATAATAAAAGATTAGTTATAGAGGTAGCTGTAGTAGTTCTTATAGCCTATGGAAACTCTCTTCTATATTTTCTCAACTTAGAGGCAGCCATATTTGTATAGAGGAGCAGAATTTGAGATTTGAAGAGCAGGTTTTTTTATACGCAGTAAGAGGAGAGGGAAAGTGAACAAACTAGGAAAATACAGTCTAATGCTAAGTGGTATTCATGGCCCATTCAAGATGAATGATACATCCATTATAAATCCTGTGTATGAGTATGCTTTTGTAGGTGTATATTTGTGTGAAAGTGTGTATGTAAGGAAATACATTCAACAGTAGAAGTGGTTTTCAGGTGGGTGAATTGTCAAAGATTTTTCTTATTCTTTTCTTTTTTGAGGTGGAGAATTTTTAAATTTAGTACAATGGATATATTTTACTACTAAAATTAGGAAAAAGTTATAAAGTGAACGTTCAATAACAACTGTAATTTATTAAAGAAAATATTTGTTCTCAACTAGCCAACTCTGTGGAAAATAACACTTTAGATGTTAACTGATTTTATTTTTCTTTAATCTCATGTTTGATTAAGAAGATAAGTTATACCTGGAAAGGTTACTAGGGCATTGAATAATTTGCTTGTGTTTAAGTGTTTTCATTAATAAAATATGTGAGGTAATTTTATATTATTTTTTGAAAAAACATTTCCCTGATGTGAGAAGAGCTATAAAAGTTAGAAAGAATAAGAATAGGACAACACTTAAAAACTAGCACATATATAGGCTTTTGTCCTTCATTCTATAAATCATAAAAAAAACATGGAAACTAGATACAATTTGCATGATAAACAATGAGGAAGAGAATATCTGTGGTAATATTAATATTTTCCTTTCCATCTTTATCTTTTTCACAGTCTCTTTAAATATTAAGGTACTTAGGGAACATGTCCCAATCAAGTAACAGTTAGCTAGGGTCAGATTTTAATTAATAAGAGGATGGTAGAAACTACTCAGAATGTCCAAGATCAGTAAGATTTTATCATACAAAAGAACTTTTCTCCCTATAGTATATGAAGATTTCTTCTTTAGTTCTTCGGTGACATGAAAATTGTAACTATGTTGCTTAAAGAAAGGAACAAAGGAGACTAGAGTTTAATTATACTGTTTTATTTCCGTTGCAGCTGTGTCCCATTAGCTACTGAGCAATGGGAAAGTTCTTTGTAATCTTTGACCCTCCTACCAATAGAGTCCTGTGCAAACTGGTAATTATAATCAATTATAGGCCACAGAGTGAAAAAGACACTTTTTTTTTTCTCTTACAGAGGCCTATGAATCAACTTTATAGTCAAACTATAACTCCAATTTCTGGGCCTGAAGCTACTAATAAGTTCAAGATATATGGTTGTCTTTAGTATTGTAATAAGCTGCTAAGAATTGTCATGTTTCCTAACTCTAATTTTCATCATTGGAAGTTGGTTTTTTTATGGGTGGGCATATTTTCACATGTTCTTACACATCGAGAACACACAAAGCTTCTATTTGAAATTTCTGTAACAGAATAATAAAAGCAGATAAAACTTACATTTTCTTAATACAGTTACTGTATTAAGGCATTAAGTTCTCATAATAAACTTACAAAATAGGTACTAATATTTACTCTGATCCTGGTGGAAACTGAGGCACAAAGAGAGTATTTCCTCAAAGTTACAGAGTTAGGAAGTGCTAACTCAAAGAATTGTACTTAAATCATCTAGCTTAGCATTCATCTCCTAACCAATGTGCTAACTGTCTCCTTGCAATTGGGATCTTTATGGATCCATTAAAAATTCATGGGGAAAAAAGCCACAGTAAAAAGAGAATAAACAGGTAGAGATAGCACTTACTAAACTATTGAACAGCTCATAGGGATCAATAATTTCTTACTGGCTGCCTTCTCTCATTTAGCTTTAAAAGGAATGGAACTTTCCACTGAAGATGTCGTGACTTACCCGATTCTCATCACATACGCACTGGAATGTGATAAAGAAAAGGCAAATAACTTAGGTCTTAGGGTTTAGTTGTGTTTAGAGAGCATATCTTGCAGTGTATCTCTGGGCAGTGGGGCATTAAGTAGATGTTTGAGCTCTGAGTGAAGTATAGAGGAAAGAGATGTGAGTAGATGTTTGGGGGCACATTCTCCCAATTTTCTGGGGTTCAGAGCAGCCTGCATTTGAGAAGAGAAGGAATAACCTCTTAAAACTGTTGGAGATGTTTAGCATATGAGAAACTGATGAAAGCTTTCAACTCCTCCCTCACAGAACCTCATTATTTGTAGAGCCATGTGCAAAATAAAAAATGTAAGACCTCTTGTTCAAAGAATATTAAGAACTGCAAAACAGTGAGAGCAGACCAGTAGAGCAAGCACAGGGCCCTTCTCAGCATGGGGCCTTGTTTGACTGTACAGGTCACATAACCTTATGAAGCAGGCCTGGCTCCCCACCATTCCTTAATATTGATTTTCTACTGAAATCTGAAAGTGCCACACTGGCCTCACTCACTCAATTCTAATGCAGCTTTTCCTAAAGTCCTGTCTGTTCCTGCATTCTTACAGCACAATCCTTCTCTTCCCTGGTTTGCAATCAGGGAAATGTTCTCCATCTGATCTATGTCTCCTGCCCACTGAGCTGGATGTTAATTGTTCCTATTATGTATATGGGTGAGACAGGCCAGCAGCCTGTTCCTTCTTAGGCTTAGCTTGTCCTGAAGGTACTGAAATAATAATCCAATCCTCAGCTGACCCATCCTCTTATTCTCTATAGTTTCATAAAAAGCTTCTTTTCCAAATATGGTAGAGAAAAACCTTTTCCATTATTCTGTCCTTCACAAAAGACTAAAGGATTAAGATAGCTCTATCAGTGACCTCTCATTCTTCTACTTTGCCAGAAACTAGAAATAAACTTCGTAAAGGTCAGTTCTAGGAAATGCATTTTAAAAGGCAGAAAATTGTATGATAGCTGAATGTATCTTCATTCTAATCTTTCCTCTGTATTGGTATAAAAAAAGAGCCTGCCCAAGTTTTCTTTCTTGGGGCTATTTCTGAGTCACCTTTTTTTTTTTCTTTTTTCTTTTTTTTTTTTTTTTGACAGCACTTTTGTGGAAAGTTTATCTTTTATTAGCTTTTAGGCCTCCAGTCATCATGCACTGCAAAATCCTTTGGGGCATGTTGAACTTTCATTCTAGTGTTGTCTCTCTCTCTCAAAGCCTATCGTTATCATTTCTTTGAAAGGCTGTCCCCCAGCTTGATATCGGAAGGTTAGTCTCTCATAGAACCTTTTCATCACATCAGCAGAGAACTCAACCAGTAATATTACTATTCCAGTCTCATAGTAATGAGTTTAATTAGCTTGGTTAGATATACAGCAGGGAAACTTTAGCCATTAAAGAGAATTTGTTGATAATTTTTAAAATTTTTGCCTATTTTTTACTAATATACCTGAATATACTCATAATGAAATAAATATAATGCTAACAGAATAGTTAAAAAAAAAAGTTTGAACATATATACTAAGAATATAAATTTACATATTTTCTATATTATATATTATATTGCTTTCTCTACAACTTTATATCTGATTTTCTACTGAAGAGCTGAGCATTAATGCCATATTATATATTTTCCTTAGTAAATGGTGCCACTTAAACAAGAAAACACATTGAAAAATCACATTAAGGTCACACTCCTAGAAATATTATTATAGGCCTCATGCAGAATTTAAATGTTATTTAAATTAAGCTGTTTAATTAATAACATAAATTAAACATTTATGTTATTACCCTGAGGGTAGCAGTAGTCTTTGAGGTTCATTAGCAAGAGAACACAGAAAACTGGAAAGATATAAAGGAAGTTTATTTATTTTTTTATTTTGTTGTTGGGCTCCAACTAATTGCATTAAAATAAACCCAGTACTTTTGCCAGCTGTAGCTCTCCAAAAGAATACACAGTGCTAACTCCAACTTTTTGATGTGGTCATGTATCTATTGCCAAGTTTCTTTTTTTAAGTCCCCTGAGCAAATGTATAAGCCAATTAAGCAATATAAAAAAAGGGAGGAACTTATGCCTCGTGCTATTTTCTCGTTAATTCTAGGAAATGACTGTGGGACTTCTTCCCATTATTATCCATGAGATTAAATGACAACTTCCCCCAGTTGACTCAGGTAAAAGTGCCAGGTTTACTTTCATCTTGGATTCTATACTCTTTGAATA
The DNA here is from genome assembly GCF_022355385.1 of Mustela nigripes. Lineage (NCBI taxonomy): Eukaryota > Metazoa > Chordata > Mammalia > Carnivora > Mustelidae > Mustela > Mustela nigripes. The sequence goes on from NC_081561.1 coordinate 70,582,776, forward strand.
AAGCCCAGACCAAACAGTGCCCTTTGAGGCTGAAGATGCCTTTCTTCATAATGTCATCCATTAGAGAAAGGTTTGAGAAAAGGTCAGTTTTACCCCAGTGCAAAAGAAAATGTTGGCAATTCATGAAAAGTCACTTCTTCCTGCTTAGAAGTATCTTTATTTCAAGATTTGTTGCAATAATTTTCCCATGAAGGAGATTTGGGATACCAAATAATAGTATAGAGGTATATTCACAAGTAAATGACACATATTCTTATATTAAATGTTTCATTTAAATATTTTAAATACTTTCCTTAAAATAATGTAGTTTTGAAGTATGAAGGAAGAAATCATTAAACAGTAGAGATGATGGTCTGCATCAGTCTATATTCAGAGAGGAAACAGCACACTAGAAGTGTCAATTAAATTGAATATAAACCAACCAAACAAACATTTCTACAGTGCAGCCAAGAATAAGAGAATAAATAAGATATTGCAAAGTACACAGGGACTAAGAACAGTGGGAAACCATCAACATCTCTAGGTTTATAGGGGTAAGATGATGGACTAATAGAACTAGAACTGGGCAAAGGCATAATCTTAGGAGCTCTGGCTATAAGTAAAGGGACACTACCACCATCAAACCATGGGTAGTGAACAGGTGGGAGGGGGATAAAAACTAAATGTTCTTTCTTTTCTCCTGGTGATGTCCTAACGGTACCTTCTATTGAGTAGAGTAAATGGGAACCAAGAGTGAAAGACAGCACTGAAGATTAGAATTTTTGACCTCCAAAGTGAGAAAATTGATCCATGGGGAAATCGAGAAAAACCAGTACCCACATATTTACCTTCTTCAGAATTAAACATCCATACTTTTTGTTTTTCAGCATCCTTGGCACTTTTTGAATAGAAGTCAAGAAACAAAGGTCTGAAAAGATAAGAATTGTTTAAAGAAAAAAAAATAGTTTTATGGAAAAAGACAAACTAAGAGGTTCTCTCTATTTAAATGAAATCATTATGTTAATAATTACATTATTTTTTCTACATATTATTGATACAAAGATGTCTTCTAATAATTATAAACAGAGATAGCCATTTTGATTGTCGTCCCTTGGCATATTATTTATATATTCTTACTAAGAGATATTGGAATAATATTAGTTGGACCCACATCAGAACCAGAGTGGAACTTCTATTCATTCAATTATTCCTTGCTTTGATACAGATAAAAATGAGCCATTCAACTGATATTTTCTTTGTCTTTCATCCTTAAGTGTTACAACAATGAAAATAGGAAACAAATGCACAGATATCTATATTAGAAATACCCGCATTCTAGAGATCTCAATATTAACACACTAAATTTCCCCAATATTTCAGAACGGGGATCTCACCTTTACTTACTTTCAATAAGTTTATTAGTGCCTGAAGGGCATATAATGTTCTGTTGGAAGTAGAAATGTTAAATATAATTTTTGTTCTCAAATTAATTAAAATTAAGATGAGAAGACTTAGGCAAAAGTTTCACATGAATACAGTTGGGTCAGCAATATAATACAAAATAAAATCAACCCTATCACAGGAATGAAGCTCCCATATTGCAGTTCATACATATCCCAACCAGCTCTTTAAACAATGCTTATTTAGCATGCGTCCCTTTTAAAAAAGATCATATGAATAAACTCCATGCTCTTGTAAGAAGCAGTCTCAGATCAAGAAAGAGAGAATCAAACTATAAGACCTACCGATAAAACATCTAAATATTGACTCGGGGCTAATAAGTCAGGATATGGGGAAGAAAGATGCTGAGAAAAACAGCAATCCAGAATCCTCCTTCTTTAGTATGGACTAAATATTGGTATTTCTTCTCAAATATCAATTTGAGATTTATCTGCAATAATTTCTATAGTGATCCCATATGTATGAGCTTATGAAAAATAATAGAATATTAGCCACTTTAATTTGTGCCTTAAGTCCTGATTAATCTAAAGCAGCTCTAAAATAATAGGTGTTTTGTTTTGTTTAGTATTTTTCAAAAAATATGTTTCCAGTAGGTGGTAACTTGTAGGTAATGGTTTTCTTTTAATTTTATATTTTTAGTTTTTCTACAGTTAAATTCACTCTCTTTAGCTATAACTCCAAAATCAGGACATCAAATGACTTCATAACTGCTCAAACTACCCTTGTAGTATCCATTTGTGGTCACACGTAACCCAATGATATATTCTCCATCACTATAGTTTTATTCATTAGTGTCATATAATCAAATCAAATGAAATCATATTCATATATCATGCAAGCATTTGAGACAGACTTCTCCCATCAGGCATAATGCTTTTTAGACCCACTTAAATTGTTGTTTGTATCAATATATGTTGAATTTTTGTTGTTGTTTTTAATTGCTTAGTTTGGTGCAATTACAAACAGGGCTATTATAGACATTAATGTACAGTTTTTTAGGGATCATAAGCTTTTATTCCTTTAGATTAAGTAGTGGTAATATGGCCGAGTCACATAGTAAACGTATATTTAAGCAACTGCCAAACTGTGTTCTAGAGTGGCTGTACATTTTGCATTTGCTTCAGTAATGGGCAATAAATTCAGCGTTCTCTCCAGTATTTGGTATGTTTAGTATTTTTTATTTTATTCAATTTAATAGATATGTAATTTGTCTTATCATGGTCTTAATTTGCATTCTCCCTAATGAATAATGATGTTGCATGGAAATGATATCTTCTGGAAGCAGGTAGTTGATATTGCCAGTGAAATAAGAACTGGTGATTTCTTTTTAGGAAGAATTTTATGAATTAAATTTCTATAATAGCTATAGAACTTCTCTTTTATTCTGAGTGCATTTTATTCAACTGTGCTTGATAACGCATGGGTTCATTTCATCTGAGTTGCCAAATGCACATGCTTAGAGTTTACATATCCCTTGTTATCCTTTAAATATCTTTTCAATCTATTGTGACACTCCTTGCATTGCTGGTATTGGTGTTTTGTGTCTTCTCTTTTTTCTTTCTTAATCTTGCTAAAAGCATATCAATTATATTGATCTTTTGAAAGAAGCAGCTTTTGGTTTCACTGTTTTTTTGTTAATGTAAGTGTTTTAAATTTCCTTGTTCTCTTTATTATTTCCTCTCTTCTGATAATCTGGATTTATTTTATTCTTTTTCTCCTTTATTTCAAGTAGATACTTAGATTATTAATTTGAAATATATTCTAATTTAAACATTTAGTATTACAAATTTCTCTCTATGCACTGCTTTAATTGCACCCCACAAATTCTGATATATTGCATTTTTATTTAGTTTAAAATACTTTATTTCCCTTGAGATTTTTCTCTTTAACTGTGTAAATTATGTAGACGTGTGTTGATTAATTTCCAAATAATTGACTACTTTCTTGTTATTCTTTTCTAATTTAATTCTATTATGGTCAGGGAAATACATATTGACTCTATACTTTTAAAAATGTTATTTTTTTATGATGCCGGATCTTGATGAATATCTTTTTTTTTAATTTTTTTTTAATAAACATATAATATATTTTTATCTCCAGGGGTACAGGTATGTGAATCGCCAGGTTTACACACTTTACAGCACTCACCATAGCACATACCCTCCCCAGTGTCCATAACCCCACCCCGCTTCTCCCAATTCCCCTTCCCCCAGCAACACTCAGTTTGTTTTGTGAGATTAAGAGTCACTTATGGTTTGTCTCCCTCCCAATCCCATCTTGTTTCATTCATTCTTCTCCTACCCCCTTAACCCCCCAGGATCATATATTTTTAATATAATTTAAGAAAGCAAGCAACAGTGAATACATAGAAAAAATATATTTTAAGGATAAGAATTTTTCCCCTAATTTTATTAAAGTCATAGTCCATTAATTACTTTGCTGTGCAAATTACTTTGCTGTGCAAAAGCTTTTGATCTTGATGAAATCCCAATAGTTCATTTTTGCCCTTGCTTCCCTTGCCTTTGGCGTTGTTCCTAGGAAGATGTTGCTGCGGCTGAGGTCGAAGAGGTTGCTGCCTGTGTTCTCCTCAAGGATTTTGATGGATTCCTGTCTCACATTGAGGCCCTTCATCCATTTTGAGTCTATTTTCATGTGTGGTGTAAGGAAATGGTCCAATTTCATTTTTCTGCATGTGGCTGTCCAATTTTCCCAACACCATTTATTGAAGAGGCTGTCTTTTTTCCATTGGACATTCTTTCCTGCTTTGTCAAAGATTAGTTGACCATAGAGTTGAGGGTCTATTTCTGGGCTTTCTATTCTGTTCCATTGATCTATGTGTCTGTTTTTGTGCCAGTACCATGCTGTCTTGAGGATGACAGCTTTGTAATAGAGCTTGAAGTCCGGAACTGTGATGCCACCAACTTTGGCTTTCTTTTTCAATATTCCTTTGGCTATTTGAGGTCTTTTCTGGTTCCATATGAATTTTAGGATTATTTGTTCCATTTCTTTGAAAAAGATGGATGGTACTTTGATAGGAATTGCATTAAATGTGTAGATTGATGAATGTCTTATATGTTGAAAAGAATGCACATTCTCTGGTTTTGGTCATTATCTTTCTTTAAATATTAATTCATTTCAGGTGGTTGGTAATATTGCTCAATTCTTCTATATTCTCCTTGATTTCCTGTCCTCTAGTTTTATAGATAACGGAGAGAGGAGTATTGATTTCTCCATCTATAATTAAAGATTTTTCCAACTATATATTTCTCTCAGTTTTGGAAGGTTTTTTGTCTTAAATATTTTGAAGAAAATATATGCATTCATATTTAGGATTCTTATATCTAAGGTTTCTGATTAGAATCAGATCCATGAATGTGTATGCTGGAACTCCACCGAGGAATTTATAGACAACTTTATGGAGTTTATTGCCTGAGCTCTACCTTCATTAGTACTTTCCTTGGTATTTTAGGCTCCTTGGGAATCCCCTTCACTTTCCTCAGAGAGAAGAGCTGGAATTTTATTTACCCAGCTCTGTCACATAGTTCTATGAATTCACCATACCTGAAGCCAGCCACCATTGGAAGACAGAAAGAAAAAATGCCAAATGGGTTTGTAGCCACACTTTTTGGAAAACAATTCCACCAGTCAAAGAGGACGTTTCAGCTCCCTCAGAGTTTTTGTTCCTATGACTCCACTGTCATATTTGGAGCCATGTTTTGCAAATGGAAGCTGAGGCATGAGAAAAATGAAGAAAATAATTAAATTAATGGGGGAGGAGGGTGAATTCTGCACTCTTCCTAAGTGTTAAGAAATCCTTTTACCACATCCTGAGCCAAAATAGAGGGCATTTCTAGAGATGTCTTTGCACCAAGAGCCACTTCTGGCTTCTTACTGCAGTGTGTTCAAGCTGGAGAATATTAAATGAAAGAAGTGATGAGTTTGCTGTTGATCTGGTGTTACTTCAAATTCTGACCTTCTTCTCCAATGTGCGTATTACTTTTTGTTTTTTGGAGTCCCCCAGATCTACTATATACGTCCCATCCAGGGTTTATAATTGCATTCAGTGAGAAAGGATAGAATGCACTTAATCATTTTATCACACACCCTTACTCCACACACTGAGAACTGAACATGATTAAGCTTTTACAGAATAAAACTTATTTGCTAATGAAATTAGAGAATATAATGAAAACCAAGGGAATATTATTTTGGAGGGTTTTATCATATTCAGTTATATTCTACAGATAATTACTTCTATTTGTATTATTTGTATATTACCTTTTAGTTTAAAGTGTTTTAAATTTTTTAAAATTTATTTATTTGAGGGAGAGAGAGCAAGAGGATGAGCAGAGGGGAGAGTCTGAGGGAGAGGAAGAAGCAGACTCCCCACACTGCAGCCTGATCCCAGAACCCTGGGATGATGACCTGAGTGGAACAGACACTTAATTGACTGAGCCACCCATGTGCCCCGGTTTACAATGTCTTATAATTCTTTCCTACCTTAACACTACTCAATAAAAACACTAAATCATTTAAAATGGCTTGCTGGGGCTTTGTGATATCCTGTAACACATTTTCTGCAAGGGTCATATGATGAAAATAAATTCAAAATTATAGGTTTGAATGAACAATTATTTCTTTTCTCCCTTGTCTTCATAGATGAAAATATTATTCCATAAGTATATTTTAGTTAACCAATTTTTTTTGTTGCATATAATAGAAATGTGACTGTTGTTCATTGTATTATAATCAGTCCACTAGAACTGTAGTCAGTCTAGTGATGTGTAACAGTGATGTGTGCTAGTTTTCCCCCCACTTTCTTGGCAGTATTCTTTTAAACAAATAAAGGGATAATTTATCTAATGACATAGTAATTTTTTTTTTTTAATAGCAGGTTCCTCCAGGGGAGGATTGTGGCTTTTATTTTCTTTGCAGAGCACATAGTCACTACCTAATACATGCTTGGTAAATAAATGCATGGTGAATGGGCAAAAACTACTATAGAAGTAGCACAGTACATGGTAATTATGGTATTATATAACATTAACGCAGGTTCTAGAATATATTTTTGTTACTACTTTTTAACCCCTTTTATGTGTGTTTCCTTTATATTATAGCATTAATCAGAATGCTTGTCACAGCATTTACAGAAATGTGTTTTTTTTAATTAATTTTTTATTTTTTATAAACATATATTTTTATCCCCAGGGGTACAGGTCTGTGAATCACCAGGTTTACACACTTCACAGCACTCACCAAAGCACATACCCTCCCCAATGTCCATAATCCCACCCCCTTCTCCCAAACCCCCTCCCCCCAGCAACCCTCAGTTTGTTTTGTGAGATTAAGAGTCACTTATGGTTTGTCTCCCTCCCAATCCCATCTTGTTTCATTGATTCTTCCTCTACCCACTTAAGCCCCCATGTTGCATCACCACTTCCTCATATCAGGGAGATCATATGATAGTTGTCTTTCTCTGCTTGACTTATTTCGCTAAGCATGATACGCTCTAGTTCCATCCATGTTGTCGCAAATGGCAAGATTTCATTTCTTTTGATGGCTGCATAGTATTCCATTGTGTATATATACCACATCTTCTTGATCCATTCATCTGTTGATGGACATCTAGGTTCTTTCCATAGTTTGGCTATTGTGGACATTGCAAACTCAACACCCAAAGAACAAATAATCCAATCAAGAAATGGGCAGAGGACATGAACAGACATTTCTGCAAAGAAGACATCCAGATGGCCAACAGACACATGAAAAAGTGCTCCATATCACTCGGCATCAGGGAAATACAAATCAAAACCACAATGCGATATCACCTCACACCAGTCAGAATGGCTAAAATCAACAAGTCAGGAAATGACAGATGCTGGCGAGGATGCGGAGAAAGGGGAACCCTCCTACACTGTTGGTGGGAATGCAAGCTGGTGCAGCCACTCTGGAAAACAGCATGGAGTTTCTTCAAAATGTTGAAAATAGAACTGCCCTATGACCCAGCAATTGCACTATTGGGTATTTACCCTAAAGATACAAACGTAGTGATCCAAAGGGGCACATGCACCTGAATGTTTATAGCAGCATTGTCCACATAGTAAATTTTTAATTTAAAAATTTCAAGCTCAAGTTATTTTTTAAAGTTTTAAGTATACATGGTGTTTGTTAAAATATGAATTTCTTTTTTTTTAAAGGTTTTATTTATTTATTTGACAGAGAGAGAGAGACAGAGATCACAAGCAGGCAGAGAGGCAGGCAGAGGCAGAGAGAGAAGCAGGCTCCTCACTGAGCAAGGAGCCCAATGGGGGGCTCGATCCCAGGACCCTGATCATGACCTGAGCTGAAGGCAGCGGCTTAACCAACTGAGCCACCCAGGCGCCCCATATGAATTTCTATGTACAAAGACAAGGGAAATATTGGATGATTTCTAATATAATTCCTACATTCTAAGTTAGTGAAGATCTACATATAAAGAACAAGAGATTTTTAAACTTTTTTTTATGAGGGTTGGTTTTGTCTTAAAGTTGAACAAGACTGAAAGCAGAAGAACTTTAAGGCAGTAAGTCTAAATGTTGTGATTTTTTTTCTGAATATATTTGTTTTGGATTTTTTTTTCTATTTACAATAAAAACATCATAAATTAAATTGAAATTATAAATTAAAACTAAAGAAAAATGTTTCTTTCATAAGAGAAGTTATATTAATGACTTTAACCTCAAGAGATTTAGGTGATTAGATTCACTGCCTATCATTAAAATAAAAATCAGATAATTGACATTGGGCAATCCACACACAAAGAAATTTAAAATTGTTGAATTAATTTGACAAATTACGGAAATAAAGTCAAAATCTCTTAAAATGGTACCAAATTTTTAACTTTTTACATTTTATTTGAATGGTCTCCTGATCTTTAAACATAAGATTTTTTTTTTTAAGATTTTATTTATTTATTTGACAGACAGAGATCACAGGTAGGCAGAGAGGCAGGCAGAGAGAGAGGAAGGGAAGCAAGCTCCCTGCTGAGCAGAGAGCCCGATGCGATGCGGGGCTGGATCACAAAACCCTGGGATCATGACCTGAGCTGAAGGCAGAGGCTTTAACCCACTGAGTCACCCATGCGCCCCTAAACATAAGATGATTTTAAGTAGAGTAGCTATGGTTTGTTCAGGATTTGCTCAGACTTGCTTTGAGGACTTTATAAATTGTCTTTTTTTTAACCACTCCTTTTTTTTTTTTTTTTTTTTTGCCAAAAATAAGTAAGCCCTTACTAAATCTGTATCTTTAGGTAATAAAAATAAAATACCCACACAATTCTTTAAAGAATTTCTATTGATCTCTTTGTGACTTTTTTTCTAGATTTCTAACAAGTAATATCTTCTTACAACCACTGCAGGTATAATGTTGGATCAGTTTAATATCTGTGAAGGAGTTAACAGATATATAATGTAGTTCTGTTTATAGATCTTTTGAAGAGTGTGAACCTACTTTATTTCTTAGCACATTCTAGATTGTGAAGTAAAATAACTGACTGCAGGTGAAAATAAATAAGTTAGCAGTTTTTCATTTTGAACTGCTTCGTAATACAAGATTGAATAATGTTTAGTACAATATAGAGAGGGAGAAGAAAAAATAATTAAACATTTTTAGGTTGTTAATATTTGTCAGTTACAACCAGTCTAAAAGCTGTCACATGCTACTAGATTAAAAAAAAAAAGAGTCTCCATTATGAATAATACGTTTTGGTTCTCACAGATAAAGCAGGTAGTTATAGATCTCACAGGTATGTGAGAAAAGAAGAGACACAAGGATACCATAAGTAATCCAGAACTTTCTGGCTGTTTTTATTCACTCCTAATGAACAGAAAATTCTCAAGATTCATAGTTCCATTTTTATATTTTTATTTTTTAATTTTATTTTTAATCCAGTGTAATTAATATACAGTGTTATATTAGTTCCAGGTATACAATTAGTGATTCAAAATTCCATATACTACCTAGTGCTCATCAAGATAAGTGTACTCCTAATCCCTTTCACCTATTTCACCCACTGTCCCAACCGACATACCCTCTGGTAATCCTCTGTTTGTTCTCTACAGTTAAAGTCTCTACTTTGGTTTATCTTTTTTCCCTTTTATTTGTTTTGTTTCTCAAATTTCAAATGTGAGTGAAATCATATGGTATTTATCTTTCTCTGACTTATTTCACTTAGCATTATACTTTCTAGATCCATCCATATTGCAAATGACAAGATTTAATTTCTTTATGGCTGAATAGTATCCCATTATATATACATAAGACAACCCTTCTTTATCCATTCATGTATCAATAGACACTTGGGCTGTATCCATAATTAGGCTATTGTAAATAATGCTTCAATAAACATAGGGGTGCATATATCTTCTCAAATCAGTGTTTTTGTATTCTTTGGGTAAATATTCAATAGTGTGATCACCGGATGATATGATAATTCTATTTTTAATTTTTTGAGAAACCTCCATACTGTCTTCCACAGTCATGACACAGTATGTATTATCACCAACAGGGCACTATAGTTCTTTTTTCTCCACAGTTGTTCTTTCCAACTCCACCAATCATTGTTCTTTATTATATATTTTTTATTTTAGCCATTTTGACAGATGTGAGGTGATATCTCATTGTTGTTTTGATTTGAATTTTCCTGATAATAAGTGATGTTGAACATCTTTTCATGTATCTGTTGGCCAACTGTATGTCTTCTTTGGAGAAATGTCTGTTCATGTTTCCTACTCATTTTTTAATTGGATTATTTGTGGGTTTTTTTGGTCTTGGGTTTTATAAGTTCTTTATATATTTTGGATATTAACCCTTATTACATATGTCATTTGTAAGTATGTTCTCCCATTTTATTGGTTGTCTTTTAGTTTTGTTGACTGTTTCCTTTGTTAAGCAGAATTTTTTTTTTATTTTGATGCAGTCTCAATAGTTTATTTTAGCTTTTATTTCCCTTGCTTCAGGAGATATATCTAGAAGAAGGTTGCCACAACCAATATCAGAGAAGCCACTGCCTGTGCTCTCTTTTAGGATTTTTCTGGTTTCAGGTTTCATATTTAGATTTTTAACTCATTTTGAGTTTATTTTGGGGTATGTTGTAAGAATGTGGTCTAGTTTCATTGCTTTGCGTGTTGCTTCCAGTTTTCCCAACACCATTTGTTGAAGTGACTATCTTTTTAACGTTGCATATTCTTGCCTCCTTTGTTGAAGATTAATTGACCATATAGTTGTGGGTTTATTTCTGGGCTTTCTATTCTGTTCCATTGATCTGTATGTCTATCTTTGTGCACATACCATACTGTTTTGATTACCATAGCTTTGTAATATAATAAAAATTCTGGAAATGTGATACCTCTAGCTTTATTTTTCATTTTCTTTTTTTTTTAAGATTTTATTTATTTATTTGACAGAGAGAAATTGCAAGTAGGCAGAGAGACAAGCAGAGAGAGAGAGAGGAGGAAGCAGGCTCCCTGCTGAGCAGAGAGCCTGATGTGGGACTTAATCCCAAAACCCTGAGATTATGACCTCAGCTAAAGGCAGAGGCTTAACCCACTGAGCCATCCCGTGCCCCCTATTTTTCATTTTCAAGATTGCTTTGGTTATTCAGGGTCTTCTTTGGCTCCAAAGAAATTTTAGGATTTTTTTTCTGTTTGTTCTAGTTCTCTGAAAAATGTTGTTTTGTTGTCTTAAGTAGGCTCCACACTGGGCATGGAGCTCAAAACAGGAGAAGAATAAATGAAACAAGATGGGATTGGGAGGGAGACAAACCATAAGTGACTCTTAATCTCACAAAACAAACTGAGGGTTGCTGGGGGGAGGGGGTTTGGGAGAAGGGGGTGGGATTATGGACATTGGGGAGGGTATGTGCTTTGGTGAGTGCTGTGAAGTGTGCAAACCTGGTGATTCACAGACCTGTACCCCTGGGGATAAAAATATATGTTTAAAAAAAAAAAAAATTAAAAAAAAAAAAGAATAAAAAAAAAAAAAAAAACAGGGTTTGACTTCATAACCCTGAGAAAAAGACCAGAGCTGAGATCAAGAATAGGATGCCTAACCAAATGGGCTACTCAGGTGCCCCAATGCTGTTGGTATTTTGATGGAGATTGCATTAAACCTATAGATTGCTTTGGGTAGTATAGATGTTTTAATAATATTTTTTATTCCAATCCATGAGCATGGGCATGTCTTTCCATTTGTTTGCATTATCCTCAATTTATTTCATCAGTGTATTTTCGTTTTCAGAGTAGAGACTTTTCACCTCCTGGGTTAAGTTTATTCTTAGTTAATTTATTATTTTTGGTACAACTATAAGTGAGATAGTTTTCTTACTTTCTCTTTCTGTTGTTTCTTTTTCATTTTGGAGAAATGCAATGGATTTTTGTATACTGATTTTGTATCTGCAATCTTATCAAATTCATTTATCATTCCCAGTAGTTGCTTGGCAGATTCTTTAGGGTTTCTTATATATAGTATCATGTCATCTGCAAATTATGAAAGTTTTACCACTTCCTTACCAATTTGGATTCCTTTTATTCCTCTTTCTTTTCTGGTTGCTGTGGCTAGGATTGCCAGTACTACGTTGAATAAAGGAGGTGAGAGTGGACAGCCTTGTCTTATTTCTGACCATAGGGGAAAAGCTCTCTAAAGAAGTAATCTGAAAGAAAAATTCATAGGACATTTTATTCCTGATACTGTGTTTTTTGAAAAGAGCTTGGCATTTATAATTCACCTAGAAATGTATTTCAATACCAAGTTTGTTAGTTGTTTGTGACCTTGGATAAATCTAAATTTTAGTTTTTTCAACTAAAACTAAGTATAATAATGTTTACCTCAAATGCTCACCACACTTGACACCACTTGACAGCACTGGAAGAATTTAGAATGGAGCAAATAATTTTTTTTAAGTCTCAGGTTTATTCATTACATTTGTGTTTTAATAGTAACCAAAATAGTCATTAAAGTACAATGAGTGCTATAATAATTTGGATTCAGGTTCACAACCGGCTCACCCTAGGAGAAGTTGGCAATGTTCAAGAGGAAAGGAAGTGATTTCAGGAGGAACGTAGCACCGACATAAAGAAGCTGATAAACTGGGGCACCTGGGTAGCTCAATTGTTGAGCGTCTGCCTTTGGCTCAGGTCATGATCCCAGAGTCCTGGGATCCAGCCCCACATCAAGCCCCACAGTGGGCTCCTGTTTAGTGGGAAACCTGCTTCTCCCTTTCCTGCTTCCTCTGCTTGAGTTCCCTCTCTCACTGTCTCTCTCTCTGTCAAACAAACAAATAAATAAAATCTTTAAAAAAAAGAAAAGAAGTTGGTAAACCTTGAACTGACTTGCCGGTGAGTCCAAATTGAACTTGGAACTATCCACTTTTTGGCTGAGTATAATAGTATAGAAATAATGAGTACGTAAAGCATCAGAAAGCCTTAAAACTTTTTTCCATTACAATACACATAACAAATATTTACATCCATGAATGAAATAGTCCTATGAATTGACCAGATTACAAAATGTCAAAGAGGTAAAAACGACCACAGGTTATGTCAATCTCCTGTTCTCTCTCTTTTTTTCTCTCCCATCAGAGGAGTTTCATAGAAACTTCACACATGACAGCAAGTGGGGTTATTATATGGAACACGTTAGAAGTACTCCAGTAAAAACAAATTAAAATATTTACACAGTTCAAGAATTTAACTGTAATTATTACAATATTATCATATCCACAATGGAGTGTGATAACATGGCTAAGCACTACTTTTTAAAAGACAGAAGCATATACAGTGTCATATAAATTTAAAATCCTATTTTTTGCATTATTTCATTTTATCATTATTATTACAGTGTGTAAATAGCAGCATATTTATAATTTACGGAATTATCACTCTGATTTTATTACATCTCATTTACCTAAAGCCGTATATGCTGACCTATACTACCTATTGAAAAGAATGGAATCTAGTAATAACTCTTTTGAATTATATATTCAATTAGATCTTGAAGTACTTGTATCATCACCCAGTTTGTGTTATATTTTTAAAATTTTCACTTAGCTTTTTAATCTAACTCTTCAGGACTAATGTTGAATTCCAGGACAAATTAAATTTGAAGCCCCCACCCCATGTCAGTATAATGTATCTATGAACAGTGTAGGTTCTGCTTCCCCTGACTATATGATCTCTTAGATAACATTGGTTCCCATAGTGACTACCTCTTAATTGAAAAGCCTGCCAAAAAAGGTCAAGGAGAACAGCTTTCCTGGATCTCTTTTGTCCCTATCATCAACACCACTATGGTGTACTAAATCAGTTTCAATTTTGTCCTCTTTTAAAAGTCACTGACACAGCAAAGAAACTGATGTTTTCACAAACATAGCACATTAGAGCTACCAAGCACATTAGAGCTACCAAACAGAGAAAAAGACTTTCCTAATATGGCTTTCAGAGAATAAGAAAATCTTAGAAAAATTTTAAATCATTGCCCAAGAGAATTCTGTCAATCATTTGTTTAACCCATGCCATATGTGGACATAAAGCCTTGCTTTTTAAGTTAATCAGTATTTGTACATTCAATTTTCATTCAATAAATATTTACGTATGCCTGCTGTGGGTCAGATACTTTGCTGGACATTATATCCCTCTGCTGTCTTTGAGTTGGAAAGAATTTCTCAGGTCAGAGGATATCCAGACAGTTAAGGGGTAAAAAATCCCCATTTGAATACAAAAAATGAAGAAATGCACCTGAAAACTTTAATCTATTACCTCAATCAGAATTTTTAATGTGATTTTGTATACATGCTCTCCTTTGGTCAAACATTTAAAAATCACAGATGCTGCTGGATAATCTGCCATGTTGACATTTGCCAGCCTCAGTATGACAGACATATCCCTGCTATGCTACTTTGCAGCATTTTAAGATTTTTTTATTTTCTTTTTTGGCATATATATGTTCAGAATATGTTTTTAATGATTCATCTGCTTTTGGATTTGCTTGCTTTATGGAGGGAAGCAGTAGCTATGTATACCAGGTGTTTTGCTTCAGGGAAGTGATGGTTGGCTAACTGCTGTTCTCAGAGGTGGTTTCCACTCAATACAGAGGTGGTTTCCTCTGTATTGCAGGTAGGGAGCTGGACCAAGCATAATTCTTACGACAGCAATTTTCAGCAAATTGTTCTGCTAAATAGAAATATATTACTTGAAGGCTGGAAAAGTGATGATAAACCTGACCCTTCAGCCCTGCTTTTAAAGGTCATTTTGGTTAAATGTAAGCAAATTGTGGTACAAAGTACCTTTTACTTGCTGTTTCTCACTTATATCTCCCCTCATACCTCATTATGCTAATTTAATGACTTATTTGACAGAGTAGTTTCATCCATAATCTTGGAAATATATAATGGATTTAATTTTCAAGGTTATATTTTCAGAAAACTATTAATGTCCCTTTCAAAGTCATTGAGACTGAATTATGTTTCAGCAAAATATTAAGTACATTAAAGGTCCCTTTTAGATGTGAGTAAAGCCAATTGGCAATCCAGCTGCAGTTATTTAACAGCTTTGAGCCCTGAATTGTTAGACTTATTATGAATTATCCATGCTAACCATTATCTTGAAAAATTAAACCTCTCTGCCACATTCAAACTTCATCAGAGACTGTCACCAAAATAACTATGGGTTTTTTTTTTTTAATCTGTCAGAGCTTTTCATTTTTAACTGTTCATTACATAATGATCCTTAAATATTCAGGAAATCTTACCTGAATTGAATAAGATTGCCTCTTGTTAAAAAGTGACTTCTCACTTCCAGTAGAAAACAAGTGTTTGTATATGCCATCTCCTCCATCTACATGCACATAACCAGAATCACTTACATTTATGTACATAATATCAACTAATCACCAGAACCAGATTACTGTAATAATGACTGGGCCTTAAGCATTAATACCTCTTCAGTCTGGGGATGGTTCTCATCAATAATCTGGCCAAAATCTTTGGACAGAATACATGTCATCTGGGGGAAGTACCTACTCAAGGTCCTAAGAAGACTATCTCAAGAGATTCTGAGCCATTAAGAAGCCCATTAGAATCAATGATTCCACACCCTCTCTGCAAAGAAAAATTTAGATTTTTCTTGCTATAGTTACCTTGCTGCTCATCCCAGGAAATGAACCACTTGAGATATGGCAGAATATGTAGTTGGTATGAGTGGGAGTAAATAATACCAGACACACATGTATGTTAAGCTCTTGCACCATTCTTGACAACTTAAAAATTGCTGACAGCTTCCATTTAGAGTATTATTGTCCAAAGGTACCACAAACAAAAACACATAATAAAGTATATTTTACTTCCAAGAAGATGGAATTTACCAGTAAAGGAGGGCTAAAAGTCTTCATCACAGGTAAGTGCTAGTGAAATAAATTTTGATAAGGTTGTGTATCCCTTAATTTGTGTCCTTTTGACTGAAAGAGATATTCTATTCCCTCAAAAATTAAGTAGTAATGGGAACTCTGTTCTACTAAGTCCACAAGGCCCAGGCATGTTGAAATTGTTGCTTCACTATTCTTAGTATGTTGGGTTCAAACATTTCCAAGATGACTCACTACCATACACGAATTTTAGCAAATGGGAAAAAGGAACAAGGTGAAGTGAAGGGCACTCCTTACAGGAAGGAACCAGAAGTTGCACATATCACTTCCACTACATCTTCATGGCCACACATTAGACATACTTAGTTGTATATGGAATCTGAGAAATCTGGTCTTTATTGTGGATATCCATGAACCTGGCTGAAACATTATGCTCCTGAAACTAAGAGAGAGAATTAGAAACAAACAAAAAAAGCACAAAACAAAACATGTATGCTGTATAATTAGAGCATCTGGCATAAGCATTTAAAACAGAAGGCCAGGGATAGAAATAAGAAGGCCAGGCCAGCTCATGAGAGGAAATAAGAAGAAAATTCAGAAGGTTATTTACACACATAGAGAGTAGGGTAATGGGATGACCAGTCTGTTGTTTTCATTAGAAAACAACCAAAATAAACTCTGATAATCCAAGTGGAAAGGGATTTATTATAAAGTATTGGGTAGTTCACAGAACCACAAAAAGGCTAGAGAAAAATGGTGGGTGTCCAGAGAGGCTGGGCAGCTTCGTATACAACAAAGAGTACATCCAGGACCAGTGTAGTGATACCGCCCGCACCTGTGTCTGTGCCAGACACAGGCTGCTAGGCTGCTGGATTCTCACCTCTACTGTCACTGCTATGTCAAAAACCTTCTGCCATCTGTATTTCTCTATATTCCTCTAGTTTTCTCTACATTTGCCTTGATATCTCTCTATATTCCTCAGTGTACAGTTGACTGAACATCTGAATACACTGTGCGCCTGATCCTGCTTTACCTGCCAGGGCACTGAGAATCTTCAGCTTCCTTTCAGCATCTTCAATGTGTTTGAGTGTAATTCATCACATGTACTGCACATAGAAACAAATTCATGTATTTTTTTTTTCTATTGAGAATGCCAGTCTGTGTAATATTTTATTTTCCTAGTGTAATGCTGAGTTGACCTGATCCAATTCAGGGACCTCCCACCTACCAATTCTTATTATGTTGCCTGTGGAAAGCATATGAAATTGGGAATTTATTCCTTGTTTGAATCGATGGCCACAGCAAGTAGAATTTAGTTCCATCCTTCCTTCTCTCTGGGAATTTCCAGTGTCTGCCAAGAGACCAGAGTCATACTTGTACATCTTCATACAGATGTTAGAGGTCAGTCCTAACTGTGCTTAAGTTCAAAGGCTCAGGTTATGAACAAGGACTCCTAATATATATATATATATATATATATATATATATTTTTTTTTTTTTTTAATAGAACTCCTCCGGGCACCTGGGTGGCTCAGTGGGTTAAGCCTCTGCCTTTGGCTCAGGTCATGATCTCAGGGTCCTGGAATCAAGCCCCACATTGGGCTCTCTGCTCAGCAGGGAGCCTGCTTCCCCCTCTCTATCTCTGCCTGCCTCTCTGCTTACTTGTGATCTCTGCTTGCCAAATAAATAAATAAAATCTTTAAAAAAGGAAAAAAAGCTAGATCTCCTCTGAGCAAGTTACAGTAGTCTACTTGTTTAAGACAAGGTAACACAGAAGAAGCAAAGCCACCAAAGCTTTACTGAATACCCACTTCATCTCATATACCACACACACACAACATGCACATATTCTGAAGAGCCAGTAAATCAGAATTTTCCTTCTATCAGTTCAAAACTTTAGTGATCATTTTACGAGAGAGGAATTATTATACCTGCTGCTTTTTTAATGGAAAATTTTTTTTCACAATTCAATAGTAAATATCATTGAATGTACCATTTAAGATATACACAAAATTGCAATAAATGCATGATTTACATTTCCATTAGTATTCATTATATAAAATCAAATGCAATTTTTTTGCAAAAGCAATTTAACAGGAAAATCTACAAATTTTTCTTCAATAAAACCCTAAATTACTTATCTCAGAATATGTCAGATAAGATTTAAAATTTATTTAAAAATTGACCAAAACAATTTTTTTCAAATAATTTTATATGTTAGAGCACACAACAATATAAAGATAACATTATGAGTAGTAAAAATCATCTAAATGTTAATTTAAAACCATTTGAGATACATCATGAAACAGACACAGAAATAATAGCTTGGGCAAATGCTTACTTCTAGAATTAGTCTGTCAAATCCCCTACAGGGAATGATGACTTAAGCCAGAATGAAGGAAAAATCAGTGAAGTAGAAAAATGGAGTTGAGCCATTCGACCAGCTGACAGTGCTATGATTAAATTTGACATACAGTAATCTAGAAATCAAAACTGCAAACTAGTTAGCACCAAAACAAATCTTATAACTTTAGAAAGATCAACCTTGAAGACAAGTAAAGTCAAGTGTTGATAAATTGAACATATACACTGGAAAGAATTAAAGGTGCTTCAACTTAAAAGGAAAAAAGTGGTTTCTTTCAGTAAAAGTTAAGATGTTGAACAAAACTATAGCATAACCCATATGCGTGTTATTGTGCTTGTGTGTATTTCCTGTAGATCTTGAGTCAGCTGGGAAACTGGTAAAGAAAAATGAAATAGAATACTGAGTTCTAGGAAATGAAAATAATAATAGCAATAGCAGCAACAAAAACAAAAGACCATAAAAGAATAAGAGCTTGTTTTGATGTCAGAATAAAAAAAAAGTTAAAATTGTAAATAGTTAAGAAACAACAATTGAAATATTAAGGCATCTCCTAGTGAAGTTAAATTTATTTTCTTTAAGAATAAGGGATTGGAGCACCATCCAATCCCAGGGTCCTGGGATCAAACCCGCCTCAGGCTCTCTGTTCAGTGGGGAACCAGCTTCCTCCTCTGTCTGCCTGTCTCTCTGACTACTTGTAATCTCTGTCTATTAAATAAATAAGTAAAATCTAAAAAAAAAAAAAAATAAGGGATCAATGAAGAAAGAAATGAAACTATTTTAAGTTGGAGTGGAAAATTAAGTTACTGAGGGTAGCAAATGGGGTTAGGTGATGGATTACTACTTGCATTACCTTTGGGGAAAAGGATATTAAAGTCATATCATTGATGCAGTTTTGTATTTGTGGTGCATAAGAGGAGTTGAAATAATGTCTAATGAGGTATAAGTATGTTTACCAAAGTATTCTACGTCATTTATGAACAAACTATCACAATACCTGAGGCACTTTCCTAAAACATCATACTGCTTAACTATTAAGTAAGGAGGGATGTGGTATAGAGAAAGAAGTTTCTGAACAGAAAGCTAAAATTATAAATATCTTAATTTACTTTCAACAAGCATTTGGTATAAAATCTAAAATAGTAAAAATCCAATAATCATCTTTCTTCAAGGTTTTGTGGTTACCAATTGAAATAAAGTATGCAAAGCAGTAAAACACTGACCTTGGAATATGAAAAGTACCTTATAAATGTAACAATGACCACAACAACAAAACAAACAAGAGTGACAACAACATTAATAATAGTACCAGAAACTTGGAAAATGACAATCAATATGATATAATGATCAAGGAACCTAGGAAATGGATTTATACTCCTGCTCTATATTACATATTCCAGTGGATAATTCACTTAGCTCCAACATACCTTAGACCTGCATTTTTTAAATGAGTATAGTTTAGTAGCTATTCTTGCCCTATTCTGCTTCTCTACACTGAAAAAAACCCTAGCTGTAGAAACAGAGAGCCACTCTTCATCAGTGAAAATTTACTATATCTATTATGTTGGATACTTTGAGATGCAAGTGAGCAAATCTCACACAGACAACCACAGATAGTGCAGGTTTTTAAAGGATGCATAAGGAAAAGACTATCTGATAGATATCCAAATATGGACATAGTTTGGAAGCTAGCAGATATGTAGTACAGTTTACTCAGAATGCATCTATCAGCAATACTAAGGCTCTATCATGGTAAGCTGATGGGACTTTTAGATTGGTTGCACAAAATAGAGCTCACCATATTGGGTAAGTGCATTAAGTACTCATACCTTTATATTGTGGTCTCACTGCCAATCTCTGCCATGAAGAACTTCTCCTGGGGGTAGAGCCATTTGGTTATTACCAGCAGATTGAATTGGGCCTTGACAATTACCTTTACAAACTCTTCCTCTCTCAGGTCTGGAACCAAACTCAGTTTTGTTTTGTTTTTCCCCAGGATGAGAGTGTCTGCACAAAGATATTACAACCAGTAATATCTTTCCCCACCACGGTTCTAGATGGAGAATAAGTGCAAAGTTTATAGTCAAATGGGATTCTAGTATTTTTAAATCAATTATTCAAACAACATAGGTAAAACCCTAAAGAGTATACTTTCCAAATATCACATTGGATAATGTAGACTGAGGCTAAATTAAAACTTCACACTCACAGCCAGAATCTACTCTGAGCTTATAAACCCTAAAAGCTGCATAGCAATCATCATGGGATCACATCTTGGATATTAGTAACTAGTGCTAATGAAATTCATGTGGTCCCTTGAGGATACCATGTTCTCTCTTACCCATATGCATTCCTATATTCTTCCTCCCCCCAGTTCACCTGTCAAATCTTTCTTCATCCCTCAATATATTGTGAGATTTCTCTATTCTTCCAATAAATATAGGTGTTTACTGACCAGGGTGACATCATATACATTCACCTAATTAATTAAACTGATTACTTGTCCTCTCTCCCGTATCGTTGATGTCAGGAATCTAGACTTTCAATCTTTTTATAGCTCTGCAACCACCACAATGGATAGTCCAGAGTAGAGGTCTAAGAAAGAAGTGTTTGTTGTTCTGTGGAATATCTCTATTTTCTGAGCCAAAGGGGAGACTAACTGCATGCAGGAAAGGAAATCATCCACATGTATGTGGTACAATCTAATGCCAATAAGTGAGATTAATATTAGACAAAAACATTTATTTACATTTTTAATTTGTTTATTATTTAAGTTTTTGCATATTTATAATTTTATAGGACTTAAAAAGTATTTTGATTATTGGTCCTCTAATATTTTTAAAGCCCATAAAGGGGCACCTGGGTGGCTCAGATGGTTAAGCGGCTGCCTTAGGCTCAAGTCCACCCTATGTAGAAGCCTCGCATCAGGCTCCCCGCTCAAAGGGGAGCCTGCTTCTCCATCTTCCTCTGTAGCTCCCCTTGCTTGTGTGTTCTCTCTCTCTCTCATAAATAAATAAGTTTAAAAAATTTAAAGTCATGCAAATAAGAACTTTGTGCATTTTTTAAAAATATATTTTATTTATTTACTTACTTACTTATTTATTTGAGAGCGAGAGCACATGAGAGCTACAAGCATGAGCAGAGGGAGGGGCAGAAGGGGAGGGAGAAGCAAACTCCCCGCCGAACAGGGAGCCCAGCTCCGGACTGGATCCTAGGACCCCAGGATCATGAGCTGAGCCTAAGGCTGACACTTAACCAGTGGAGTCACCCAGGCACCTGCTTTGTGCATTTTGATGCAGTTTTCACTGAATTAGTAAGAAAAGGAAATTGAATAGGTCAACTAGTCAATAGGTATCGAGTACTTACATTGTATATGGCATTAGTAAAGAGAGAATTACATATGAGTCACAACATAAAAACTTTATGGATATTTAAGTCATCAATATTTGAAATACCACATGACATAAGAGATTAATAATAACATGGTATAGGATGCAATCAGAAAAATTGGTAACCAAAGAAGGCTGAAGAACTTTAAATATAAGAGTCTAATGCTCTTCTTGGAGAAAGAAATGAAAGTCTAATTTGATGCATTTTTATTCTGATAGACACCTATCCCTTAAGCAAAGCTGAAAATATACTATTTTTTTGCAGTATATGAGGATTAATTAACTCAATGGGAAGTATGGATCGCCTATTAAAAGAGGAAATTTTCCCTTTTCCAAATGGATTTAAATTATACAACTATGCCAAAAGTAATATTTCTTTGGAGACTGCACATGCTTAATTTAACAGAACACCAACCAGCTAAAGAATCAATTTGCCTAAAGTATATAGTGATGGTAGTACTGATAGTGAAATCCAACAAGATGTCACATCTGCCCTTGACCCAAGAACCAGTCACGTGAACCTGGATACCATACCCTCCTCCCTGGTACTGCACATCACTGGTCCTCCAGGAGATTTCTTTCCTTTAAAATTTTTTTTTTTAGATGTTACTTATTTATTGGATAGAGATAGCAAAAGAGAGAAAGAACAAAGAGAAAAGTAGGGTGGAGGGGCAGAGGAAGAGAGAGAGAGAAGCAGACTCCCTGCTAAGGCTGGATTCCCTCATCCCTGAGATCATGACCTGAACTGAAGGCAGATGCTTAACCAACGGAGCCACCCTGGTGCCCCTCCAGGTGATGTCTCTTTCAGATTGAATGAATCACAACATATCAGAGGGCACAAATAGATCTCTAGCCAGTGAGCCCCCCTTCTTCTGGGGAAGGTTGTTTTTAGTTGATAACAGTGTCATTTCCTACGGGGTAGAAAGGGTAAATATTTTTAGCAAAATAACTGATGAAGAAATGTTCCCACAAGGAAGACGATAGGAAGCTGAGGGCCGGCATGCCTCATAAAGACTAGGGACACCTGGGAGAAAAACCTCTCTTGATGGATTAACCATAGCTGCCTTTTGCTATAAACTGGAATTGCAGTCTGAATGAATCTGAACCACAGGAGGTAAAATTCCTCATGCAGCGTTGAGTGTGGTTTCAAATCCAAGAAGTCTGAATTTAGAATTTACTTCTCTAACCACTTTGGACACAACTTTTTCTCTTCAAATTATAAATTATACATTGTAATTTCTCTCTGAAATAGATCTACCTGTTGCCTTTAGGAAAACTTCCTTTGTTGGTGGTAGTGGCCTAAAGAAAAAATGCAGTAGGGAAAGGGGATTTTAACAACACTTTCTTCTTACAAGCTCCAGTGCAATGTGGCAAAAGCTTAGAGCCCAGTACTCAGCTGCCAGTACTCAGCACTGGATTAGGAGGGTAGCATATGTAGATACAGGGATTAGTAAAGAGATCACCTCATTGCTAAGGAAATACTCTCAGGTACACAGGCTCGAGATGGATCAAATATTTAACCCCAGAAAGCAAGAGGAAAATCTTCTTTGAAAAAGGAAGAAACCCAACTCCAGATTTAAAAAAAAAAAAAAATGAACAGCGCCCAGTTACTCCCGTCAGCCTGAACACCAGAAATTTTCAAGTATAAAATCAATAGTCTTCAGATCAAATATTTAATTCCAGAAGAGAATTTTGTTTGTTTGTTTTTAAGAAAGTAATAATAGTTTGAAAGGCAGCTTTAGAGAGGTGGTTTGTGAGCAGGTCCTGAACAATATGCATTGATATATCTATCTGTACCAGATCTGATCAAAATGTTACAAAGTGGGGGGTATCTGGGTGGCCCAGTGGGTTAAGCCTTTTCCTGCAGCTCCATCTCAGGGTCCTGGGATGGAGTCCCGTTACCAGCCTCTCTGCTTAGCAGGAAGCCTGCTTCCTCCCCTTTCTCTGCCTGCCTTCTGCCTACTTGTGATCTCTCTCTCTCTCTCTCTGTCAAATAAATAAATAAAAAATCTTAAAAAAATGCTGCAAAATGGTACTCAATTGTTTATCTACTCAGAAAACTTGAAAAGTTTTAACTAGAGATGAAAAGGAGATTCTGGCATATGTGTTAAAATAAAAATTCAGGCACAGCCACATAGATTTAAAACTGGAATAGAAGAGATAGCCATCATCAGTAGATTAATACACCGTAGCATTCACATGATGAGCAGTATACATCATGAGTAGTTGCAATGAGAATGAACAAGCTACAGCTACATACAGAACATGGGTGAATCTAACAAACATAATATTAAAAGAAAGTAGCCAGACAAAAAAGTACGTATGCTATGACTGAATTTATGTAACAACAAACCAGACAGAACTAACATATAGTGTTTAGTCAGGATAGCTCTTAACCTTGGGGATGGATAAACTTTAGGAGGGTTTGGGGCATAATATTCTGTCTTTTATCTAGGTTGTAGTTACATAAATGCTCAATTTCTAAAATCCATTGAGTTGTACACTGACGATTGTGTTTGTGTGTGTGTCTTACACATCAATAAAATAAGTTAAAATTTTTGTATAAAATCTTGAACCCACACAAGTCTAGTCCAGCTTAAGTGTGTATCTCTCCCTTCAAGAAGATTTACCAATAAATGGCTTCTTCTTTGGCAAGTTTTAAGCTGATAATGGAGGAGAAAAAAACAGACCTAGAGGGAGAAAAATATATACCACAACAATTAGAAATAAAATTAGTTCTGCGTTTTAATACAATTGGATGCAATTACCTGTGTCCTTAGATACAAAATATTATTCTTTTGTCAGATAACTGACATTTTAAAATGTTAAACTTATATGGGCAGAAAAGATATATCTCATTTGAAATTCTTATTTTTTACTTATCTGCAAATATAGACTCTTTGTAAATGAATTCAGATTCCTCTGAAATATTCTATCCTGTAGTCTTTTCTAACATCAGAAGGAAGTTGACAGTATTAGTCACACACTTATTAGACAGGAGCTGGGAAGTAAATACATAAAATAAATCCCTAGTTAATAAGATTTGAAATACACATTTTATATGTTCCTTTTATCTTAAGCTGAAAATATTTCTTCTTATAAATATGTCTCCACATTTTGTGACATACTTTGCCCACAGAATGTTGGAGCACACTATTTATTTTGAGATTGCTAATCAGGCATGCATGCTGTTGTAGTTTATATATTCAATTTGATTTACCCACTCAGGCAAATGTAAAGGCATCAATGCACTTGAGCAAGATTTCTCCCTCTTTAAACATCTTGTGGTCAATAACTTCTTAATCTCATTGCACTGAGGAAAATAGCTCCCTCTAAATAGTTCCTAAAATTACCTCAAGAAGAGGCTGACAAGCAGTTTAAGAAAACCTCTGGACTGGAATTGTGATCAGAAATTCTGACAGAATGAGACAGCTCTTGGGATCAGTTATTCTTTTTCTCTTTGGCTCTGTAAGGTGTCTCATAGTAATCCTGCTTCTGGGCACAAAGTCTGCATTCTTTTCTGAATACTTATAGTTCCCCCCCCCCCCCCCCCCAGTCTACGCCTCTTACTTTTTTTTTCTTCTTAAAGTCTCTGTTCCCTACAAAAGTATAATTTCCTTATATTAGGGTTCTTGATTGCATATAATAAGAGCCAACTAAAAGCAGCTTAATTTGAAGAGGGAGAGGGATATTAAAGATATGCACAGGTAAGAGTCCAAGGACAGACATACAAGTGGTTTTCAAGACAGGAACCAGGAGTGGGGTACTGGGGTGGCTCAGTCATTAAGCATCTGCCTTCGGCTCAGGTCAGGATTCCAGGGCCTGGGATCCAGGCCCACAGGAACCCTGCTTCTCTCTCTACCACTCCCCCTGCTTGTGTTCCCTCTCTTGTCTCTCTGTCAAGTAAATAAATAAAATCATTAAAAAAAAAAAGAAAGAAAGAAAGAAAGAAAGAAAGAAAGAAAAGAAAAGAAAAGAAAAGAAAAGAAAAGAAAAGAAAAGAAAAGAAAAGAAAGGAAAGAACCAAGAATAATTTTCCTTGAACATTCATCTGTTCTTATGGCACGTTTTCTTCACTCTTCTTCAGAATCCAGTAATATACAGAACCTGCCTCTCTCTTTGTCCTAATTCCATCTCAGAAAGATATCCAGTTGTAAATATGGTCACAGATCAGAGCTTTGCAGTGAAACAAGGCTGCTAGAAACTCTTGTGTGAGGAAGAGTAGGAAATTTTAGGGCAGAATTGAGCAGAAATGCCAGGAGTTGCCGATATCAACAGAGAATGACTCTTATGGCTGCAAGTCTTCCCTGCATCTTCAGCTTTGAATCTCTTAGTCTACACAATTAATTGATACTTTGTAGTTCAAATTCCAGAGAGAGTGAATGCCATTTCAAAACATTCATTTCTTATAGTCTGCTAGGCAGTGCATCTCTAACCTGTCTATGATTTGACAGCCTTTGTGCCAAAGTCTTGAGGCACAGCACATTATTGCTTAGGAATCAGAGGTTGGATTAGAGGCAGATTTCCCCAGCAGGCATGGTGGACATTCTAAGACTTGGCATATCCAGTACCATAACAGAGCTGTCTGAGTTATGTCAAAAAGAAATGTCATAAATACATTCTTTTATATAGTGATGTTAACCATGTTCATGTCAAGGACCATTGTTCCTTTGGAGACATTCTTTGAAGGAGAAAATAAAATTCCATGGACAATTATGTTTGGAGTAAACAGCAAGGTTAATCCTCTTTTTTGGGATTTAAAAAATATGTTAGATTATTAAGTGCTGAAGGACATTTGTACTTTTATTTAACCCATTTCCCATCCTTGTTGAATGATATAGTACAGAGTTCTTATTTTGTAAATAAGGTAACCAATGCTTGAAGTCATATTATGTAAGGAAGAAATGAAGAAACTAATGAAACCCAACTTCAGATAAACTAGGAACCAGAATATTAAAACTTATTCAGGAAATTTTTGTTGTTGTTCTATCTCTTTTCACTGAATAGTGACTTCAGTCTCCTCTCTCAATAAGCTTGACTCTGTCCTCAATTAGTATATATGGCAAAAGGTTACTCTTTCTTAAAAATTCCCCTTTCAAATACCATTACATATCTAAACTACAGTTTGTTTGTTTGTTTGTTTGTTTTAATTTCTGATTAAATATTTTGAGGAAAGGCATTTGGGGAACAGTGATGGAGGCAGGTATGTAACTGGGTATGTGTCAAATTATTCATATCATTGTTGGGGATCAAATGAAAGAAGGGGACACCTGGGTGGCTCTATCTACTAATTGCTCACTTGGTTGTTTGTCCAACTCTTGCTTTCGGCTTAGGTCATCATTTCAAGGTCATGGGATCAAGCCCCATGTCAGGCTCTGTGCTCAGTGGGGAGTCTGGTTGAATTTTCTCTTTCTCTCTCCAATGCCCCTACCCCTGTTTGTGCTCTCTCTCACTCTCAAATAAATAAATCAATCTTAAAAAAAGAAAAGAAAGAAAGAAAGAAAGAAGGGGATCTAAATATCAGCCAAAAAGGAGGACTATTCGTTCTCTGTCCAGGAAATTGGGATAGAGTGTATTCTACATTATAGAAAACTTACCAGGGAACCAGAGTCAGTTAACATTAACAGAGAATGTTTATGAAATAGTTCTAAATACTCTATGTATCTAAATCTACAAGGTAATATAAATGTTATTCCTATTTTCCAAATTAGGAAACTGAGGCACAGAAAGTATAAGTAAACCACCTAACAACACTCAACCTATAATTTATAGAGCCAGAATTGAACTAACACACCTGACACTATGGCTTTATGAATATAAACAGATTTTTCTGTTTTTATATTAAAAGTGTGAAGTAAAAAAAAAAAAGTAAAATTGCATTATTCAGTTTTGAACTTAATAATAAATCTATTAAAATTTTTATCATGTTATGGCCAGCATTTATTTTTATACAAATAATTCATATATAAGAGTATATCAAAGGATAAGTGTTGTTTTTCTTTTTTCTGACTATAGACAACATGTAGTCAAATCTTTCTCACCTGATTGTCTTCAGTTTGACTTAGTTTTTTCCCAAAAAGTTTCAACCTAACATTTGAGTATCCCAGTTATTTGGAGGATTCAAAAAAGATATGTTTATATTCATTGTTAAGTGTGAATAGCAAGACTAAATTTATAGCTCATCAGGTATCTTTACCTGTGTGTTGAGGACAGCGTTACCTATTAAAGATAAGGCTTCCTTTATTGTTGAATGATGCTGTCACTTGGTGGGCTTTGATTAGTCACAAGCATAAATAATTTATCTCATTTTACTTTCCAAGTATATCAAATTGTCTTTATAAAAGCTAATTAAGCAACCCTGTGGGACCTTAAGTCAAGCAGAGAAAGACAACTCTCATATGATCTCCCTGATATGAGGAAGTGGTGATGCAACATGGGGGCTTAAGTGGGTAGGAGAAGAATCAATGAAACAAGATGGGATTGGGAGGGAGACAAATCATAAATGACTCTTAATCTCACAAAACAAACTGAGGGTTGCTGCGGGGAGGGGGTTTGGGAGAAGGGGGTGGGATTATGGACATTGGGGAGGGTATGTGCTTTGGTGAATGCTGTGAAGTGTGTAAACCTGGTGATTCACAGACCTATACCCCTGGGGATAAAAATATATGTTTATAAAAAATAAAAAATTATATTAAAAAATAATAATAAAAGCTAATTAAGTATATCTTAGGTGTTAGTTCCATTTGTACTTTCACCTTCCTTTTCTAAAGAAACTCAGTACTATTTTAAGTTTAGCAGAGCTTAAGAAGCCAGGGTAAAACAAAAAGGTAATTCTCTGAGAAGCTAAAAAAATGACACTGCATTGAGTACAGAAAGAAGTTGGCTGTTTACAGAACATTTGGTCTGATTTCTAGGGAGCTGGGCTAATCCCATGTAGGGGTTATGCATTTTATATCCTTTAATAAACAAATACACTTGAAAATAAACCTATTTTAGCAAAGTTCAGAGCTCTCCCATCCCATTTTAAATTTGTGAAATAGGATAAAGATACTATTAGTTGCATACCTGGCATATTAAATATTTAAAATATTTCTCATAATTTAAAGATTCATATAAAATAGTAACTTGAAAAACTGCTGGGGGTGTGTGGAAACAGTGCTCTCAGGGTTTTTCATTTGTTTGCTTTTATTTTTTGCACAAACAAGAACAGAATGCTCTGTCTTAATACAAGGTTAATGTATTTGCATCTTTGGCATTATTAAAAAAATCCTAATCTTGGAATAATTATTCCTTTTTATGTAAACATGTATTATTTTAATGTAAATTTTGGTTGGGTATTATAGCAGAGAAAAGAGTCATCTGTCAAAAATCCAAGTTCTGGGGCGCCTGGGTGGCTGAGTGGGTTAAAGTCTCTGCCTTTGGCTCAGGTCATGATCTCAGGGTCCTGGGATCGAGGCCCGTATCGGGCTCTCTGCTCAGCAGGATGCTTGCTTCCCCTCTCTCTCTGCCTGCTTCTCTGCCTACGTGTGATCTCTGTCTGTCAAATAAATAAATAAAATAAAATAAAAAAATCCAAGTTCCTTTTTACTTGCATATAGACCTTTTTCTGTAGGTAATTTCCCAGAAAGAGACTACATCTCCCATACCTCATTGCAATTAGGTGTAGACATGTGATTGAGCCTAGGGCAATGGAATGTAAGCAGCATTTGTGCACACCACTTGTAGATCTGACCCATAAAAAATTCCTCCAAATTATGTACTTCCATTCCCTTACCTTTTCCACTAGCCATGGGTCAGTTCCCAAGGAACATTAGAAACACTGTGTTGAAGATGGCACTACCCATTACTCTGGGATACTGAAAAACTGTATGGAGCAAAGCCCTTTCTCATTCCAGCTCTGCCCCCAGTACTGCATTGGAATGTAATAGACTCAAGAAACAGAACTGTACTGGGAGTCTGTTTTAGTAGTTAACATTACACTAACAAATCCAGAAGCAACAATTGGAAAAGTGCTCAAAAAGACATTATTCTTTAATGTGCGATTTATTAAAGCTCTTTTTTCTTCAAGCATTTACTATGTTTTCTAATAATTATTTATAAAATATAATTGAGAAACATTAATGTATGATTTCATGTAGTATATATATAAGATATATATGGTTCAATGTTCAACACAAGTACATAAATAATATTACCTATACTTCCGCGTCTGCTAGCAGTTTACTGTGCTTGAGGATAAAATAAAGCTATAAATTAATTATAATTTAATACAGTATATGATAAGTGAATTCAAACTGCATCAGACGTGGTCAAAAAAGCATTCAATGCTTGGCTTAAATTCTGTGTGGACAGATTTTCTAATTTTGATACAAATATCTGTCTAATGAGAGAAACACATTGTTGGCTAAGTTACGGGAAGGAACAACATTTCTTATGGTTGGTCCCCTTAATGTTAACCACAGATAATCATTCTAGCCCTCTCCCTTAATATTTTAGAGGGAAAAAGATCTAAGACTGTTATATATCATTACAATTAAGGGAAGAAGCTATGCGGTTCCTAAAGGACACAGTTGGTTAAGATTCTGACTCTCATTTTTGGCTCTGGTGGTGATCTCAGGGTTGTGAGATGGAGCCGTGCATGGGACTCCACATTCAGTGGGGAGTCTGCTTGGGTCTCTCTCCCCCTTTCCCTACACTCTGTCTCTGAAAAATAAATAAATAAATCTTAAAAAATTAAATTAAATTAAGGGAAGAGGACAGAAAATATGCCTATGGTTAACAGTAAGGGGGCCTTAAGAAATGTTGCTTCATTTGCATCACTTTTTTAGCCAACTCTGTGTTTTTCTCCCCAAATCTAAGGGAATTAAAAAAAAGATAAAGATTAAAAACCCCATGGCAAAAAGGTCTGTGTAGAATTTCACAGACTTTCACAACATAAGTAATATTAGAAAAGGAAAGGGATGACTTTTACTTGCTCAGTGTCTTGATCCAAGTCAAAAATACAGGTATATTTTCTTCTTTCTGTATATTTCAATAAGCTAGGATGAGAGCTCTGTTCAGTCATTCCTCTCCCTAAACATCCATTCATTCAATTCATGACAACCCCAAACATTGTATCTTGGGACACCAACTTGCTTAAGGAAATGTATGGAAATGTATTGAAACCTGAAAAGGTACAGAGAAAGCATTCCCATTTGTCTTCATAGAGAATGCCAAACTATATTGCTAGCAATGCTATAGTTTAGCCAGAAAATAATTGGCCACAGTAGATGAATAGCTGTTGGGCATGGGAAATTGAAAACCATCAAATATTAGTAAATCTCTCTACTCAACAAACGAACAAAAATCATAAGCCTCACAAAAAAAGTTTGACACATAAAGAAAATAAAACCACATACTGATACATTAAAAAAAAAAAACCATAGTTATGTAACTTACTTTTCTGTAAGGAACAGATGAAAATTTCAGCAAACACTTATCTGAGTCCACCAAAAGCTTAGATAAAATTATCTAAAAAGGGACCAAAGAGTTATATTAAGTAAACAGGCTGAAGTACAAAAATGTAAAACAAATAAATAAAAAAATGTAAGAAAGCCCAAAAGGGAAAAGGAAAATAAAAAATTGGTAAACAGGGTGATGGATATTGATCTGTGATTCTGTGCCTGCTGTGATAAGCACTGGGTGTTATACGTCACTAATGAATCGTTGAACATTACATCAAAGACTAATCATCTACTCTCCAGTGGTTAACCGAACATTAAAAAAAGAAAAAAAAAAAAACCTGTATTCCAGATTACAAGGAGTCAGACTCACCTTTGTATACAATTAAACATGAGATGTTGGGAGAAACTATTCCAAATGTCAAAAGAAAAAAAAAAGCCACAACAACACCAAAATAAAAAAAAGAAAGAAAAAAGAAAACAATAAGTAGAGATGACTATCATAAAACGTGGAGGAAAGAAACCATAGGTTAATAGGAACAAAATAAAAATAAAAGATATTTAAAGAAACTGTCTCAAATTGAAGGATAAACTTGGGCTATAAATATTCCTTTATTTCTTCAAGATCAAAGATTTTGCTACAGTATGTTTAAGGCTCATTTCAAATATAAAATAACTTCTTGCAAGTGTCCCAGAAACAAGAACCAAGAGTCAAAATTCAAGCTAATCTGAGATATTTTTTTTCTGCAACTCTAAACATTAAAAGTAAGTCTACAGAGCACTATGACAAAAACATGGTAACCAAGAGTTTTATGATATACTGGTTTGTCACTGACATATAAAGCAAGAGAAGATTACCAGAAGTATAAGAATTCCTAAAATTTAAAGTATTAAGAAAAATAGAGCAATAGTCATCTGTTCCAGGAGTAAGTTGAAATTATAAATTAAGAAAGCCAAAACTAAACACATAACAAGATCAGGAGTGAGGAATAAAATCAATTAGACTGCAAATTACATGATAGTAAGCATTGTGTTCTTTTTGCTGAGTGGTTTTCCCTCAGTATGGACATAATGCCTGGCACATAAGTGAAAAATATGTTAAACTATTTTAATATTTGTAAATATGGATATAAAATGGAATTCAGACAAATTATTTAAAATCAGTTGTCTGTTCTTTTTTTTTTTAAATATAATTTTTTATTTTTTATAAACATATATTTTTATCCCCAGGGGTACAGGTCTGTGAATCACCAGGTTTACACACTTCACAGCACTCCAGTTGTCTGTTCTTAATGTGCAAAAATAATCTATTTATCTAACAGATACTGATGTATCAAACACTAGAAGATGGAGGGAAAAGATAGAGGCATGGGATTATCATAAATCACTTAACAGACTTTATCTGTCTCTAATAATAAAAGAAATATAAGTTTAAAAAGGATTTTATAAACTCAATGAAGTCAGAAATAGAATTAGGACTATTCCTTTAGGATTACAGAAATTCTATCTCCTATAGATGATAAACACACACAAAAAAATATAAACCAAAAAGAACTCTCAAAAGAAAAAAAAAGCAGAAAAGAAAGTTTAATAAGATCCCATGTAACAAAAAATATGAATTAAAATATGAAGTAACTCTGTACAGAATATTCTTACTTTGAAATTAAATCTTATCATCGTGTTTCCCTAAAAACTGGTCTCAGATAAAATAATACAGAACATAAAAGTGGACGAACAAAAAGGATATATCATACAAATACAATAAATTAATTGATCAAGCCAGCTGTATTATTAATATACATAACAATATCAAAGACAAATTGCACCAAGTTAGGGTAAATTTATATTAAGGAATGTGCAACGTGTGTAAAAGTACAATCTCCAAAGTTCAGAAATCTATGTCCATTTTCTTATACTTTTTTTCCCCAAATTATTGTCTCTTATTATGCTTACACTACTACTAAGTACTTAAAAGTGTTTCTGTCACAGACATGGTTCTTGTAATAAATGTTGGGGTGGGGGTGCCTGAGTGGCTCAGTCAGTTAAGTGTCTGCCTTCGGCTCAGGTCATGATCCTAGGGTCCTGGGTTCAAGACCCACATCAGGCTCCCTGCCAAAGGGAAACCTGTTTCTCTCTTCCCTTGCCATTCCTTCTGCTTGTGCTAGCCTTCTCTCTCTGTGTCAAATAAATAAAATCTTAAAAAATAAAATAAAAATAAATAAAGAAACATTGTTGTGTATCCCCCAGATCACAGAACTGCATTCCAGACTAGGTCCTCATTCCTCCAGATTCTAGAAGTGTTAACAGCATAGCTGATTTCCTCAACACAACTAGTTCTCTACTGAAAAGATCCACTTTGCCTAAGGTCATGCATCTTCCCTGGTGCATCCAGACTAATGACCAGTTGAAGTGAGGATATAACTATCCTACTCTTTCACCTCAACTCAGAACAACACTAAAAGGCTATCACAATCCACAGCCCTACACAAGATCAGCCAACCCTGTTGTAACTGCCTTCAAGCCAGACTTAATCTGCAATACCACTTATTTCATTCTTCAACAGGTACTGAACCTGAGATAACTCTTCAGAAACTTTCTGCACTAAAATCTCCATCTCAGAGTCTGTTTTCCAGGAATCCCAATCCAAAACAGATCTAAAACACTTTTGTCAAATGAATAAATGATATAAAATAATGGGAATTGCTCATAAGCTTTGTAAAGCTTCAAAATTATAAACAAAACTTATGATTAATGAAGATAAATATAATATTTATAAGAAGATTGGGTGATATTCACTCCTAATAGTATATGGCAGACTATGAAAATTAAAAACAATAATATAAAATACAAATGGAATAATAATAATTCTATTGACTGATTTCTTCATACTTTTTTTTTCAATTTATTGCCCCTTATTATGCTTTCAGCTCCTAATTGTATATTTTTTATTCCTTCTTTGAAGATGTCTATCTATGTGAGGATAGTTTTTATATACATTTTTAAAATCCATTGTGCAGAGAGACTATGTCTTGTGCAATTTCAGGTTTTTGAAATTTTCAAAGTTTCTTTGTCCAGCTAAATAGAATCTCCTAAATATTTCTTGATGCTGAAAAAGAAGCAACAATTTCTATATATGAAAGTGGTTGAAAGACATTTTCAGATGCACACTTCGGAAATGTGCCTTCTCTAAATCTATTTGCACTAGCAATATCACTACACAGTTTTATATTACAAAAGCTGACATGAGTTCTAAATCTTTAGAGTAACCCACGACCAGCCACAAACATGTTGGCATTGCTATGCTTTCTTTTATGTGTTTAAACAGATTGCTAACCTTTCCTTTCCAGTTCCAATTATCATAAAATAAAAAAGAGAATAACAAAAATAATTCCAAATTGCTTGACCTAAACAAAGGACACAGAAATTCTTGAAATTAAAAGCAAGGATCTTATTCCTGTGAGGACCCACTGTATTATGCTCAGAGCCTCCATGCTACACATCACAAGGGGGACATGATTCACACTGCATTCAGTTTGTACTCTTGTTACTTTGTTTTCTTTACATTATGCAAAAATTCCCCACATCTCTGAATCCATTTTATGTGCTTTATGCAACAATTTGCATGCAAGTGATTTTATGTAAATTCAATGCTATATATTTGAAGAATTATCTATACATGTGTAATGAGGTGAAGAAAAATTGTATTACATTAGTGTACTATGCTAAGAGTAGCACTTTTACTGTGTATATAGTGAAAGAGATAAAGACAAAAATGGAACTAGGAATAATTATTGCAACTAATTCCTTTTTTTTTTTAGTCATTGATAGTACTAATAGTTAATAAAATGCTGTAGATAACCAATGTAGTTAAATATTGTAGTGTGTTTTTGGGTTAAGTGTTTTTAGGCTGCACACATATCTACCATCTTCTACACACATAATCTATCATCTTCTATGTCAATGGAGAGCATGTTCCACATTACATTAAGACTAATTATTCTTCCTGTCTTCCACATGTCCCTTCCCACCTATTCAAGGATTCCAATTCAATGATTATCCACTTTTCTGTATGTCTCTGAGACAGATACTGTAGGTTGGCAAGTCCCCTCACTTATCTAGTTCTCTTCTCTCTTGCCTGTCTCTCCTCTAAATGTTATGTAAGTTTTAAAAATGCTTGATTTCCCAGACTTCCTTTTTAATATTGGCTTATTTTGTGACATAGTCCTGAGCAATAAGATATAAAAGAATTTCTTCTTCTCCCTTTTTCCCGTCTGGAAGGTGGATATGTCGCCTAGAATATAAGGTGCAAATGAGTATGAGGCCACATGCAAGTGCAAAAGGAAACACATCAAGGCTTGTGAATCAGAAGGGTAGAGAAAAATGGAACCACAGTGACATGGCTGAGCTTCTCTAATCCTTACCCCTGGACACATTGTATGAGGAAAAGAAATTTTTACTTCTTTTGGAAATTGTTAGTTGTGTTTCTTTGTTATTTGCAGACAGAAATACTCCTATGAACTTCCGCTCCCTTACTTTCCACATCCCATCCTCAAATCCTGTCAATTTCACTGATTTCAAGGACAGTATTCTTCTTAATCTTCATGGCGATCTGCACGGTAATCTTCATGGCTTTAGTTCAGTCTATAATTATCATCTGTTTAATTTATTACACAGCTTCCTGGTGTCCCCATAGGTAATCTCATACACCACCCAATCCATACTTGCATCACTGAAGTTCTTGATTATTTTCAGTAGAAAGCCCAGGTCTCCTATGATGACATTTAAGACCATTAAAATTGCCCCTGTCTGTCTCCAGCTTCATATCATCAACATGTTCCTGTACCATACACTTTAGTGCACTACCCTAACCTCACATACTTTACTGCCTTTATACATGCTACTTGCTCGGCATGACAGTCCCTGATTATCATTCTCCTGTACCTCATCCTTATTTACTGTTTGAATTAACTTCTATAATTTTCGAATCAGGTAAGTCTTCCTTGATGTTGTACTTTGAAAGGTACTATTACTACATGTTCTACCAACACATTTGTTGTTTATATTTTATCAGCTAGTTCTTTGGATAAATTATTAACTTATATTTATTCCCATATATACAATGCAATGGCTAGTATAAAGCATGTCCTCAATAACTGTTGGAAAATTGATTGAAGAATAAATGGTAACTTAAATTGATTGAAAATATATAAAATTACCAATTAATTATATCAATAATCTACACTTATGTTCTTCTTATTAACTTCCTAAAGTAATTTGCATGTTTTATTTTTCTAGTAATATATTTTTGTAAAAATATAGAGCTTAAGTGTCACTTTGTCTCATATAGCGGAGAAGCAACTAAGGTGCAAAAAAACCCAAAGAAATGGCTTACATATTCTGATAGATTAAAAGATTATAAATGCTTCAAATTTTACTTTTGCATATATTCTGTTATATAAATAGCTTTTTAAATACTAAATAATCAAAATACATTCTTAATTAATGTGTCATAAAAATATTTATTTGTTGCAAATATTATTTGTTAAGAGTTGCATGTTTAATACAGTGCTGTTCTTTTAATAGCACCAATATACAGTTTCTTTTATTTTGACAATGTCCTTAAGTTTGCTTTTCTTCTCATTGACGAAGTTTTCACTAGACTTACTAAGACATAAAAAAGGACTCAAATAAATAAAATTAGAAATAAAAGATGAGACATTATAAATAATATTTCAAAAATGCAAAGGATCAAAAACAATTACTGTGAACAATTATGCACCAACAAGTTAGATAGCCTAGGAGAGATGGATAAATTTCTAGAAACATACAATCTACTGAGACTAAACCATAAAGAAATAGAAAATCTGAACAGACTAATTACTAGTAAGGGGATGGAATCAATAATCAAATATCTCCTAAAAAATAAAAGTCAGAATCAGACCGCTTCACTGGTGAATTCCACGAAATATTTTAAAGAAGAACTAATGCCAATCTTTTTTAATCTCTTCCGAAATATTAAAGAACAGGAAAGACTCAAATCTCATTTTTGAGGTCAACATTACACTAATACTGTGGCCAAATCAGAACACACAAAAAAATAAAATTAGAGGCCAATATCTCTGATGAATATAGACGTAAAAATTCTGAACAAAATACTAGCAAACTGAATTCAACTAAATTCACCTGAATTCAATTAAAAGGATCAGAGCCCTGCAGCAGTATGGTTTATCTATGTGACGAAAGGGTGGTTCCATATACACAAATCTATGCGTATATATCACATTACAAGAATGAAGGATAAAAATCTTAATAGATGTAGAAAAAGTATTTAACAAAATTAAACATCCTTTCATGATGAAACCTCACCACAAATTGGATGCAGCAGGAACACACCTCAACATAATAAATGCCATATTTGACAAACACACAGGTATCAAACTTAATGGTGAAAACTAAAAGCTTTTCCTCAAACATAAAGAAAAAGACAAGGTACTCACTCTCATCACTGCTATTCATTGAAAGTCCTAGCCCAGAACAACTAGGCAGGAAAAATAAATAAAGGTCTTATAAATTGGAAAAGAAAAAGTAAAATTATCTCTGTTGTACATGACATAATCTCATATAGTACTCTAAAGATTCCACCAAAAACAAACAAACAAACAAACAAACAAAACCTTGAAAACTAATAAATTCAGTGAAGTGGCAAGATACAAAATTAACATTAAAAAGTCAGTTGTGTTTCTATATGCTAACAACAAACTATCTGAAAATAAAGAAACATACCATTTACAATAGTATCAAAAACAATAAAATAGGAATGCATTTACCTAAAGTGGTAAAAGATTTGTACACTAAAAACAATAAGATATTAATGAAAAAAACTGAAGAAGACACCATTAAATAGCAAGATAACCTGAATTCATGGAGCATCAGAACTAATATTGTTCAAATTTCCATTTTACCCAAAGCAACCTAAATATTTAATTCATTTCCTATAAAAAATTCCAAGAACATAGAAGAAAATCCATCCATATCTAATCAACTAATATTTGACAAGGTAGCTAAGACTATTCAATGGGTAAGAATAGTAGTGTTCATCTCATGCTATTCCCTAGTGTCCCACAGGTGTTTAATTTTCAGGTCATAGTTGACACAGAGGCAAGAAATTCAGCAAGTGAAAGAGTAAGCAGGGAATAGCATGAGATGAGCACTATTCTGACCAGAATGCTGCCACACCAGGTGAAGTGAAAGGCTGGGACCTCTGGGGAGCCTAATGGCAGGGAGTTGGCACTTGCATCTGGTTCTCCTCCCGGTATTTTCTATTTGAATTCTAGGTACATGCCTATCATTCTTCTAAATATTACTAATAAAACATAATGTATAATAATCCAAATAAAACAATGACTTACCTTCTTTTTTTTTTTTAAGATTTTATTTATTTATCTGACAGAGAGAGAGAGAGATTACAAGCAGGCAGAGAGGCAGGCAGAGCGAGGGGGGAAGCAGGCTCCCCTCTGAGCAGAGAGCCAGATGTGGGGCTCGATCCCAGGACCCCGGGATCATGACCTGAGCTGAAGGCAAGGCTTTAAACCACTGAGCCACCCAGGCACCCCATGAGTTACCCTTCTTAAAAAAAAAAAAAAATACTCAATGGGAAAAAGAACAGCGTCTTTAATAAATTTTGCTAGAAAAACTGCCTATTTACATTTAAAAGAACAAAACTGGTCCCTTATCTTACACTCCTAAAAAAATAATAATAATTCAAAATGGATTAAAGGCTTAAATGTAAAATTTGAAATATTTCTGCACAGAAAGCAACAATAACACCAAAATAATCAATACAATGAAAATGCAATCACTGAACGGGAGAAAATATTTGCACATCTTATATGGGGTTAATAACCAAAATTCAAGGGCGAACCCACCCCCCCAAATGAACAAGCTTTAAAAATAGAGGAGCCAAAGGGCGTCTGGGTGGCTCAGTGGGTTAAAGCCTCTGCCTTTGGCTCAGGTCATGATCTCAGGATCCTGGGGTCTAGCTCTACTTTGGGCTCTCTGTTCAGTGGGGAGCCTGCTTCCCTCTCACTCTCTGCCTGCCACTATACCTACTTGTGATCTCTGTCTGTAAAATAAATAAATAAAACACTCTAAAAATAATAGAGGAGCCAAGTACACATTTTTTTTTTTCAAAAAAGACAGACAATAGGCCTGAAAAAGTGCTGAACATCTTTAATCATCAGAGAAGTGCCAACAAGAACCAGAGTGAAATATCACTTCACACCTCTTAGAGTGTCTATTACAAAGAAATGAAAGAGAACATGTGGAGAAAAGGAAAACATTGTGCACAGCGATAGAAAATCAAATTGGTAGAGCCACATAAGAAAAGTAATATAGAAATGCCTTTAAAAACTAGAATGAGAACTACCATGTGATCCAGCAATCCCACTTCTGGCTATATCTCTGAAGAAAATGAAATAGGACCTTGAGGGTATCTGCACTCCCATAATCACTGCAGTATTATTCAAAAGAGCCAAGATATGGAAACAACCCAAAAACGTAAGCGTGGAATCTAAAAAAGTCGAACTCAAGGAAACTGAGAGTAGGTTGGTGGTTAAAGAAGGTTTGGATGGGGAAAATGAAGAGATGTTGGTCAAAGGGTACATACTCTTAGTAATAAAATGAATAAGTTCTGGGAATCTAATGCTTAGCATGGCAACTATAGTTAACTATGGTTATCAATACTGTATTGTATACTTTAGAATTGGCTAAGAGAGTAGACCTTAAATGTTCTCACTAAAAAGAAAAAAAAAAAGAAGTTAGGTTACATATTAACTGGCCTTATCATGATCATTTGATATTATTAATGTACCTTAATCATGTTTTTTTAAAAGATTTTATTTATTTATTTGCTAGAGAGAGAGAGCACACAAACAGGGAGCAACAGAGGAAGAAGGAGAAGCAGGCTGTCCTCTGAGCAGGGAGCCCACTGTAGGGTCCTAGGACCCTGGGATCATGATCTAAGCCAAAGGTAGACATTTAACTGACTGAGCCACCCAGGTACCCCCGAATTGTGTTGTACACCTTAAATTTACAAAATGATGTGATTTGTCAAGTATATCTCAATAAATCTGGGGAAAAGCCTTATATAATAGTACAATCTAATGCAAAATATTAACAATATTAATATTAACAATATTAACACGGTCTGAAAAAAAACTAGTAATAACATACATTTTCACTTAAAAAGTTAAGGAACTGCGAGGATATTAACACCTATGGTTTCTTGCATTGTTTTTTTGAAACTTTAAATGGTTCTTCCACAATGGTCCTAGCGAATGTTCTTCAGACACTGACTGCTGGAACTGTGGTCCATTGACTAGCAGCAGTGACATCATCTGGAAGCTTGTTAGAAATGCAGAACCATTCCCACCTCAGTCCAGCTAAATCAGAAACTATGTATTAACAACAGATGATCTGTATGTACATTAAAGTGTGAGAAACACTGACCTTGATAACTCGAAGTTTGAGAGTTAAAAAGCAAGAGTGAAAAAAAAATGTAAGGGTGACCTTAGTAACTCAGTCCTTTATTTAGGGGCAATGTGAGCAGTTCATTCTGGATGTGGGCAATTTTTTAGAACTTAGACAATCATCAAAAATAATAAAACTTCTGGGGCACCTGGGTGCCTCAGTGGGTTAAGCCGCTGCCTTCGGCTCAGGTCATGATCTCGGGGTCCCGGGATCGAGTCCCGCATCGGGCTCTCTGCTCAGCAGAGAGCCTGTTCCTCCTCTCTCTCTCTCTCTGCCTGCCTCTCTGCCTACTTGTGATTTCTCTCTGTCAAATAAATAAATAAAATCTTTAAAAAAAATAAAAATAAATAAATAAATAAATAAAACTTCAGAAGAATGAGAATTTTATCACTGATATTGTTTAGAACTGTTGGTGAATGTTAATAATTAAAAAATACTGATTTTAGTCAGTTTATTATGGTTTTTATATTTTCTACATTCAACCCATTCCCTTATTGCTTGCACCTGTGGTGGACTAACCTCATGACCTCACTCTTTACATTGTTTACAGAACTTTTTTTGTTGTTATTGTGTTTTTCTTTTGTGATACCATTTTTTTTCCCTCAAGTTTTTATTTAAATTCCAGTTAGTTAACATACACTGTAATATTAGTTTCAGGTATAGAATTTAGTGACTCATCAGTTACATACAACATCCAGTGCTCATCACAAGTACCCTTCTTAATATCCTTCACCTATTTAACCCATCCCGCTGCTCACCTCCCCTCCAGTAACCATCAGTTTGTTCTATATAGGTAAAAGTTTGTTTCTTGATTTACCTCTCTCTTTTCCCCCCTCTATATTTGTTTGTTTTGTATCTTAAATTCCACATATGAGTGAAATCATATGGTATTTGTCTTTCTCTGAATGACTTATTTTGCTTAGTATAATACTCTCTAGCACCCTCCATGTCATTGCAAATAGCAAGATTTCATTCTTTTTTATTGCTGAATAATACTCCATTGTGTGTATGTGTGTATACACACACATATAATGTGTGTACACAAGTGCATGCACACACACACACATTTATGTATATATGATATCTGTACTTTATCCATTCATCAGTTGATAAACATTTGAGCTTTTTTCATAATTTGGCTATTGTTGATAATAATAATATTGTTGATAGTAATAATATTGTTGATAATGTTGCTATAAACATCAAGGTGCATATATCTCTTTAAACTAGTCTTTGTGTATAATTTGGGTAAATACCTAGTAATGGAATTGATGGATCCTAGGGTAGTTCTATTTTTAACTTTTGGAAGAACTGCCATACTGTTTTCCAAACTGGTTGCACTAGTTTCCATTCCCAACAGTGTAAGAGAGTTCCCCTTTCTCCACATCTATGCCAACACCTCTTGCTTCTGTGTTATTAGTTTTAGCCATTCTGATTGGTGTGAGGTGATATCTCATTATAGTTTTGATTATATTTCCCTGATGATGAGTGATATTGAGCATCTTCTCATGTGTCAGTTAGCCATCTGTATGTCTTCTTTGGAA
Organism: Mustela nigripes; assembly: GCF_022355385.1. Classification (NCBI taxonomy): domain Eukaryota; kingdom Metazoa; phylum Chordata; class Mammalia; order Carnivora; family Mustelidae; genus Mustela; species Mustela nigripes. The sequence continues at coordinate 70,624,873 of NC_081561.1, forward strand.
AAATGCCTATTCATATCTTCTGCCAATTTTTAACTGGATTATTTGTTTTTTGGGTGTTAAGTTTTACAGGTTCTTAATATATTTTGGATACTACAAAAGACCCCAAATAGTTAAAGCAATCTTGAAAAAGAAAAGAAAAGCTGGAGGCATTACAATTCTGGACTTCAAATTATATTATAAAGCTATAGTGATCAAGACAGGATGGTGCTGGCACAAAAACTGATGCATAGATCAACAGAACAGAATAGAAAACCCAGAAATAAACCTACAACTGTATGGTCAACTAATCTTTGACAAATCAGGAAAGAATATCTAAAGGAAAAAGTCTCTTTTAAAAATGGTGTTGGGAAATCTGGATAGCAACATGCAAAAGAATGAAACTGGACCATGTTCTTACACTATACACAAAAATAAACTCAAAATGGATGAAAGACCTAAATATGAGACAGGAAACCATCAAAATCCCAGAAAAGAAAACAGACAATAACCTCTATGATATTAGCTGTAACAACTTCTTATTAGATATGTCTCCTGAGGGAAGGAAAACAAAAGCAAAAATAAACTATTGGGACTTCATAAAAAGCTTCTGTACAGTGAAGGAAACAATTAATAAAACAAAAAGGTAACCTATATAATGGGAGAAGATATTTGCAAATGACATTTCTTTTGTGTTACTATTTTCACTATATTTAAAAAATGATACTCATTGTGGATAGAAAATGACCATTATGGTAGCAGAGATCTTCTAAGAATGATCCAATATCATACAAGGAATGGTCAGCAAGCCTGGAAAATGCAGGGAATATTTATACATGCCCTGACTTTTACCTGAATGTCCATAAAATTGGTTCCATAAAATGGCAATTTCTAGATCCATCATAGGGAACCGAGTAGTGATGAAGAGGAAATTAGAATGGTCTGAAGAGGAAATTAGAATGGTCTGTTAGCATATGTTATTTTCAACCTAGACCTTTATTTCTAGTCTTTAACAGTTTTTCCAGTGCACCCAGGTGTGCATGTGAACATGGAGAATGCAAAGAGTGATTCTGTTGCATTAGGTCTCTCTGATTAAACTTTTTGCTTTTTTTTTTTTTAAACAAAAATGGAAACAGCTGTTTTGAAACATTTAAAAACTCTATCCACCCTTGACAAACAACATAGATTTCTGAGGCATCTTTTTTATGCCAAATGAAAATATCTTTTGAAATCAGAAAAGAAGAGTTAGTTTTATTCATTTATTTTTATTTTTATTTTTCAATACTTATACAACTTCAGGAATTTATATTTTCCTTGTAAATCAAGTTGAGGGAATTCATTGCTTGTGGAGCAAAACACATAGCACTTTCAGGAAAATAAAGAAAGCAGTCGGTGTGAATGCTTTTCAACCAGGCATGGTCAATGCTCTCCAGCTTTGGCTGCAAAGAGAAGGTGTTGTGTTTTAGAAAGAAAGTCCCCTCATGAGTTCTACTTACTCTAGGGGAAGTTATCACCAATGATAGACACGTACTTTCACTGCCTCTTCTGCCATTTCTCTCTCCTGAGTGAAGTCTTTCAATCATGGTACTAATTGTGCCATGATATACATTTGAGATAGAGTTATATAGGTGGGCTATTCATCTATCCTTTCAGCATTGTATCTACTATAGAGGATGGATGTTGCATTTGTTTTATCACAAAAAGGCTCTGTCAACCTCATTTTATCTCACCCAGCATTTTAGAATATATGTGTGTGTGTGTGTGTGTGTGTGTGTGTACATGGTGACCTCTGCTTACTTGTTCCCGCAAAGCCAATTAAAAGAACATTATGACTATTATTAATGAATAATTGTGTTGTAGTAATCAATAGAGAATATTGTCTAAAATGTGGACAAATATGTTGATGATCAGTCCTTATAATTATTACAGATCTGTACATGAAGAATCATCTAATATGAGACACTGTTGAGGATCACTATCTGTGAAACTGACCAAGTGACTTGCAGTTATGTTCACTCTGAATACTTAAATAATTCAAAAAATAGTTTTAAACAAATAATGGATCACCAAAACCTGTTTACAAACAATTGAGAAAAGGATATAGGGTTAAGTGATAATTATAAGTAATTGTCAAGAATGGCAACTGGATTAGCTAACAAATGTTTTGCTATAAATATTTACCTTAAAAGCAGTGATGTGTGGCCCTTTCATGAACTTAAAAAATATTGTAAACCCAAGGCTGTATTCATAAACTCTTCTGACAACTCCTTTATGCCAGAAGTAGAAATAGGAACCACCTGGGAGGAGATGCACAAGGCATTTAGAGTTGTAAAGTTTTTTATTTCATTTTGTTTTTAATTAAAGTCTATCAAAGCTCCATTCATACATATAGATTTAAAAACCACTGCATGGGGTCCTAGAATGTTTGTACTTTAAAGGGCTTTGGGATCATAAATATTTTTGAGGAAGGGATATTCTGTAGGAAGATCAGCAAGGACCAAAGGGTAATGCACAGCTTAGCAATCTCTCTTCTTGGCCCCTTTCTCTGAATTTAGTGCTACTTCTGGTGTGATATCTGGTTAATATAAGGGAGAGGTGTGACTTACCCTCTTTTAGATCTGTCAGTGGCCTTTATTAATGTTTCACATCCTCTGAAATTCCCACTGAGTCAGTCTTTTGAGTAAATTTGGGTTCTCATAGCTCATAATAAGATGAACATGTTTGATGTTGTACGAATGTTTCCTTGACTTCATATCTGAATATGTATGTATCTGTCAGAGGGGAATGGCCACATACAGGTAGAAGAATGAGGGAGAGCAAATACTGGAATATCTGTAAAAGCTAGATAAACATAAGGGAGCACTATAATGCCATCAGATGAAGGCAGTGGAACCCTCCATATAAACTGTATATGGTATAATGTGTTTTCACTGGCTCTCATGCATATTTATTCAACATTCTTTGAACAAATATTACTGAGGGTCTGCTTTGTGCCGGAGTCTATTCCAGACTTTGGAGATAAGCAGTGCACCAAGGAGGCAATGTCCTTGCCTCACAGGGCTTACATTTAGTTTGAAAAGTCAAAGAATAATTAAAAATGTAAAATAAATAAATAAGCTCCATACCAGATGATAAAAAGTTCCAGGAATGTAATTATAGCAAAATAAGGGTGAAAGAAACAAGTATGAGTGTGATCTAGTATATGAGGTCTTCAGAGAAGTTTTTCTGACAAAGAGACAAGTGAACATATCTGAATGAGTGATAAAAAGATACATGTAAACAAATGGGAAAAGGATATTCTAGGCAGTAAAAAAAAAAAAAAAAAAGATAATAAGTGGAGTCATAAGTGAAAAAGGAGTGAATTTATTTGAAAAACAAGACCAAGGTAACTGGGTTGAGTGAGCTGAGGAAAGATAGGTAGGAAATGAGATCAGAAAAACCCAGTGGAATGGCCAAAAGCAGATAATGTACATTTTAGAATAGCTTTTTTGGGCTCAGGTTCTGTTGAAATAATTTACTACATATCTACTCCACACTAGCAGATTAAGGCCTCTGCCTTCCTGGAGTTTACAGTATTGAAAGTGAGAAAATAAGAACATAATTGCAATACATTGTGATTCACTGTGTGTGTGTGTGCGTGTGTGTGTGTGTGTGTGTTTTCTGTTTTTGTTTTTTTCTCTAGGTATAAACCCAAGTTGCTAGGGCAGACTTAAAAGAATGCGTATAAATTTTCCTGGTGCAGTCATGGGAGGCTAATTACAGCACATAATACATAGGCTGAACTTTGAAGAACAGAGCAGAACTTGTCAGGTGACCAGTTTAATGAAAGTATTCCAAGCTGCCTCAGTGGTTTGTTTAAATGTACAAAGTCATAGGAAATCACTGCAGTTTGCCCTTGAGTGATGTAATGGAAAAGCAAAAAAGCACTCGAGATAGACAGTGTCTGAATATTGTCTTTGAAATACAGAACACTCCTTAATTTCCCCTGCAAATGGGGATTAATAATCACACCTATCTTGTCAAATCATTGTGATTAGTGATCCTAAATGTGGTATGCCTGGCTTATATTATGTGGCAGTAAATCCTAGTTATTATTTTCATATAGAAAACTCTAATATTGACAATAGGCACAGGTTTCATTTCCTTATTTTATTCTCAGACATTGTTCAGAATGTGAAACAGCATGGGTACTCATGAATATTTGGTATACAACTGAATGAACTGGCATAGTTAGAGTTTCCTTTCGACTGAAATAGTGCAGGTAACAGAAGATAAAGAACTGGACGAAGACAATGGTGGTGGACATAGGAAAAAGTCAATTTAGAGATGTTTCAGAGATAAAAGTGAAAGAATTTGTTACTAATTGGATATGGGTGAGAAAGAATCAGGTTGAAAACTGAGTGACTGGATGAAGGGTAGTCCCTTCTACTAAAATGGGATAACTGGGAGCAAAAGAAAGTGGTTTAAGTTGTATAAGAGAAAAAAAATGAGGTCAAGCTGACTTCATAATTTTGAGATATCTACAGATGATGCAGGTGAAAAAGCTTAGAGGTGATCAAAAATAAAGTCTGGCTTGCAAAAGAAGGTTCAAGCAAGATAGATACACTGGCAGTAATTGAAGCCTTTTTTTGTGAATGAAATTTGGTAAAGATATTATTACAGAAGAGGGAAAAGAAATGTAATTATATATTCCAGACAACATTATAATTTAAGGTGCAAACATAAAAAGGAAGATCACTTGAATCTCATGACATCACAGAAAAGTTAAGAGAGCCATGAGAAACTGATATCATCTCATAACTTACTTTTCTTTGTATTTGTATAAAAACAGTACAAAACATAGTTTGATATAGCTTAAATAGTCTCTCACTGAAGGACTCCCTAACTTAGATCACCTTAATCGCACAAACTCTAAGAGCTCATAATGGTGTGTGAGAAATGATCAATGATAGTAAGATTCACAATTCAGAAGACAAAGTCCTGTTTGGTTTATATGATTTAAACATTATGAGATCATTATTTCTCATTTTCTTATTGGGCATTCAACTTAATATTATTCAGTATGTAATGAACAGACAATTCAGATAAGTGATTATCATTGTTGGAAAGTTTTCCTGGTAGATATCATTTATATATCTACTCATTTTCAATCTTTATTCAGTTAGATATCATTTAAAGTTTTTTTTATTATTATTGCTTTCACATTATGCTTGGATATACTCTTTGATACTAATCCAGAGAAGGTAGCTACTAACATTTTTTTAAAGATAGTTGGGAGATCTCTAGCCAAACAGATAAACAACAACTTTCCTATAACAGCATTCATTGAGTAATTTTGTCTGAACATTTCCTCAGTGGTTTAAAAACCTTTCTTTTTTTCAGAATGTTATATTTTTCTATATTATTTTAGTTGATTATAATTTGGTGTTTCAGTGAATTGGGACTGAAGTTCATTATACTGTATTGTTTTGCTGTAAAGAGTAGCAACTATCGGAATACAAGCAGGCATTCCATATTCAGATGAAAAATACAATGCTGGCATGATTATCATAATGTAATCCAGATCTCTCTAAACATGATTTTACAAAAGCACGGTTGGAAAAGTCCAGGTATCAGTGAAAGCAAACTTCAGTATCATGATGCAAAGGCCTCTATTACTAACGTAGCATTTATTTTGACATCAGAGTTAAAGACATGAGCACAATATGTTAAATGTCCTGAACTGCTTCTGACTAAATCAAACCAACAATCATACTAAGTGGACACAGGGTACTTTCATTGTTTTCTCTATGAAAAAAAAAATTCAGAATTGTTATAAATTTTATTTTTCTAAGTAAGACCTATCTTTAGTATGTTAATTACAAATAAAGATACACTAGTTTAAAAAACATTTTGATTTGTTAGAAACTGAGAAAAAAGATTGTGCTGATCTATAATAAAAGCAAAAGACATATAAGAGAAGAGTGCAGATAAGCTGAGGAGTTTTGAGTTGTGATTTATAGAAAAATTTTGAAACTGAAACTTTACGAACAGGATCTGGAAAAGAAAATTATGTGCTGAAGAGTTAAATATTTCAAAATAATTTTCACCAGTCTGGATATTCTAAACTAAGTGTTACAAAGTTGTTATTAGGAGTGCCTGGGTGGCTGAGTGGGTTAAAGTCGCTGCTTTCAGCTCAGGTCATGATCCTAGGGTGCTAGGATCAAGCCCTGCATTGGGCTCTCTACTCAGCATGGAGCCTGCTTCCCTTCCTCTCTCTCTGCCTGCCTCTCTGCCTACTTGTAATCTCTGTCTGTCAAATAAATAAATAAATAAATAAATAATATGAAAAAACAAAACAAAACAAAAAAACAACGTTTTTATTAATCATTGTCAGGGAAATAAGCCTGGGTGTGTTGTATATACTAAAAGAAAGAAATGTGTTCAATACAGTATTATTTTCCCTGAGAAGAATGGGACATTTAAGCCAACTATAGATATCAATGAACTGATTAATATAAGAAATGAGATTATACCTCAGAAGCAAGCTATGCTCCTCTGGATAAGAGGATAATATAAAGAGGGGAAAGTAGGGGAAATACGCCTAAGACATGCCTGCTGAACTGTTAGAGTCATTGAGTAAAGCGGGAGGGCGAAATTTGTTATACCTATATAAGATTAATAGTTTTTCCAAACTTAATCTAGGAAAGACATTGCTTAATTAAGTTACACATCTTCAATTCCTGGAGAATCATCTGTAACCAGATGGGTTTTATTTTGTTTTCTCATTTCTAATGGAGCTGGGAGAAAATACAGTGGCCAGTGAGAGCTGAAACTTCAAGAAAAATTGGGCTCTGGGAGCTTCTCTCCTTGAAAAGAGTCCTGAGAGCTCCAGAGAGTATACTTCCATGATGTGTGTGGAATAAGATTAAGTGATTTGGAAGACAGTAAAACTGCTGGCAAGGTAGGAAAAAGCCAAGTATCAATGATGCAATTTCTGCCCTGTGACAATACCTAAATGTAAGCAAATTTCCTAAACATTACAAAATGCCAAATTGATTTATTCTCTGGGACAGGCTAGGAGACATAGCTCAGCACTGGATCTCATCCAAGTGCGGGTGTCCCCTAAACATTATTCTAAAAGTAACTATAAATTCTGGAAAAAAAATCATCTAAACAACAACCACAAGAGAACTCCAGTGACTAAACCAAAGCCGGATGGATTTGGATGAGATAAAATCTGAAGCAATCAATAGGCACAGGGTGAGGCCCTCCTCTAGTGCTGTGCAGCTTCACTCAGAGGGGAGCTGCAGTCGCAGAAGAGAGGAGGCACCAGATGCTTAAATTCTAGTATAAAAACATGCTGACTTTCAGGCCAAAAAGCCCACACAGAGGCGTCTGGGCTTACTTCAGTTCCCAGGGCATTTTATGGTTCATGGTTTTGTCTTCCATGGAAGAGACCATTGCTTATCCAATTTCACAAAGACTTTTTTTCTTCTGTTTTTCTTTTTCCCCCTTAAGAAATTTATACTTTTAGATTTTAAACTTAGGAGTGTATGGGTGTATGCATATAATATGTGTACATATTTATATATATACATATATGTGTGTCATAAACATGTGTCTTATAAATATATTATGCATAAAATAATAAAATATAAAAATATCTAAAACATTGTTCCTAGGAAGATGTTGCTGCGGCTGGGGTCGAAGAGGTTGCTGCCTGTGTTCTCCTCAAGGATTTTGATGGATTCCTTTCGCACATTGAGTTCCTTCATCCATTTTGAGTCTATTTTTGTGTGTGGTGTAAGGAAATGGTCCAATTTCATTTTTCTGCATGTGGCTGTCCAATTTTCCCAGCACCATTTATTGAAGAGGCTGTCTTTTTTCCATTGGATATTCTTTCCTGCTTTGTCAAAGATTAGTTGACCATAGAGTTGAGGGTCTATTTCTGGGCTCTCTATTCTGTTCCATTGATCTATGTGTCTGTTTTTGTGCCAGTACCATGCTGTCTTGATGATGACAGCTTTGTAATAGAGCTTGAAGTCCGGAATTGTGATGCCACCAACGTTGGCTTTCTTTTTCAATATCCCTTTGGCTATTCGAGGTCTTTTCTGGTTCCATATAAATTTTAGAATTATTTGTTCCATTTCTTTGAAAAAGATGGATGATACTTTGATAGGAATTGCATTAAATGTGTAGATTGCTTTAGGTAACATAGACATTTTCACAATATTTATTCTTCCAATCCAGGAGCATGGAACATTTTCCCATTTCTTTGTGTCTTCCTCAATTTCTTTCATGAGTACTTTATAGTTTTCTGAGTATAGATTCTGTGCCTCTTTGGTTAGGTTTATTCCTAGGTATCTTATGGTTTTGGGTGCAATTGTAAATGGGATTGACTCCTTAATTTCTCTTTTTTCTGTCTTGCTGTTGGTGTCCAAACTAATGACCATTTTACAAAATTCCTGACCAGTACTCTTCAAAATTCTCAGTGTCATTAAAAACGAGGGAAGTCTGAGAATATGTCATAGGCCAGAGGAGCCCATGATGACTAATGCTATGGGATATCTTGCATGGGATCCTTGGACACAAAAAGAGCATTAAATAGGTAAAACCCAAAAAAACTGGATAAAGTCTGACTTTATTCAGTTAATAATAATGTGTCAAGATATTTCAAGAATATATCATGTTAAAACAAAAATCAGATAATTTGGATATAATGTCTATGGAAACTAGTATCTTCACAAGTTTTCTGTAAATTTAAAATTTTTCTAAGAAATAAAACTTATTAAAATTCTCCAATCATGTTAGAAATTTTATATCCATCTAAATAACTGTTAGGAAACACACACACACACACACACACACAAGCCAATAAAGAATTATAGAATTTAAATAATTTTCAACCATTTCAACTATTTCAATGCAATAATTGATATTTGCAAAACTTTACAAACTGCAGAATGAAGCTTTTTTTCTTAAAAATATAACCATAGTTTGTGGAGCGCTTGGGTGGCTCAGGCAGTTAAGCATCTGCTTTCAGCTCAGGTCATGATCATAGGGTCCTGGGATTGAACTTGGCATCAGGCTCCCTGCTCAGTGAGGAGTCTGCTTCTCCTTTTCCCTCTGCCCATCCCTTTTCTTGTAATCTCTTTCTCTCAAGTAAAGAAATAAAATCTTTAAAGTGAACAAACAAATAAAAAAACAATTGCACAGTTTGTTTCCCAAGATAGACCATAAGCTGAAAAATAATATAGGTCTTAATAAATTTAAAAGGTAAAATCAGAACACAATACAATTAAATTTGAAATACATAAATATCAGGTATCTAGGAAAATTCCAAAGAATATGCAAACTTGATAATACACATGGGTAAAAGGAAAAGGCAATAGAAATTATTTTGAACTAAATGGTAAAGAAAATACAGCAGATCAAAATGTATGGAATGCAGCTAAAGAAGTGAGTAGAGGTAAATGTATAGTGCAAATATGTAATACATAAGGAAAAAAGCATAAAACCAATGTTCTAAAACTTTACATTAAAAAGCTGGGGCAGAGGGGAGTAAAAAAATGTAGGAAGGAGGAAATGATTTGCAGGAACAAATGAAATAGAAACAGTCACACAATGGAGAAAGTTATCAAAATAACACTGGCGATGTTTCTTTGAAATTGACAATTGGTTAAACTGTTCAAGAAAAAAATGAAGATATAGATATATAGAATATGAAGACATAGCCTAAGTCCACCTACAAACTTCTATATCCAAAATGCAAATGGATATACTGATGGACTTGGAAGACAAACACACATAAAAATAAAGTCCTGGTACTAGACACAGGACCAGTAAAAATGTTTTACTTACGGGGCGCCTTCGGCTCAGGTCATGGTCTCAGGGTTCTGGGATCAAGCCCTGTATCGGGCTCTCTGCTCAGAAGGGAACCTGCTTCCTCCTCTCTATCTGCCTGCCTCTCTACTTGTAATCTATGACTATCAAATAAATAAATAAAATCTTTTAAAAAATGTTTTATTTACCAAAACTATAAGCATTAAACCCTTGGTGAAACTTAGAAGTTAAGTGCAGAGTTGAGGATTGGGGCAGAAAAAGGAAATTAAGATACCAAGTTTTAAGGCTTAAGTGGGAAGGCATGATGAAGAAGAATGTGTAAAATGTCTTGAACATGTTTCTTGGTTTATTTGGCATAAGTATAAGAAAAGAGAAATATATTTTTATTTTTATTTTGCAGCAGAGATTCTTATAATTGACCCCTATTATTATTACCTATTTAGTTTTAATAAATACCTTAGAGTTAGTAGAGAAAATTCTCAGCTATTATCTCCATTTTCTAGCCTTCTTGCTATTAGTTGTGACCCATCAATTAAGTATGTATCAGCCAAACAAATATGAATAGAAGTGATATGCCACTTTCAGAGGAAACCTCTTAAAAAACAAATGACTCAATTTCCTTTTTGTCTGCTTATGGACTAGAACTTTACTTAAAAGTAGTATAATTACAGATTGTAATAAGTTTCATAAAGAAAATAAAGACAATTAATGCAAGGGAATATAGTCTAGATAGGATGCATTAGGGAAGGCCTCTCTGAAATGATATCTAGTTGATACCTAATGTAAAGAAGATTCTGGAGAAATAAATTTTTAGGCAGAGAAGGCAGCAAATGAAAGACCTAGAGGCTGTAACATATCAGCTATCTTTGAAGAAAAGAAAGGAACTCCATGTGGCTAAAGCTGAGGGTGGAAGAAGAAGCATAAGAAGTGAGGTCAAGAGAAATGAATCAAGGTTCAGATTTTATTCTGTTTATCAGTCTTTTGGATCTTTGGGGCTTTAGGCATATCTATTTTTAAATTGCATACAATAGGATTATTTTCTCTCAATCTAATTTTTAAATGATGAATGATCTGTGAGTTGCTATAAAAACTGCTAAATTTTTCTATATCACCATTTTATGCTGTGTTTTACCCTTACAAGTCTTCTTCTTTTTTTTTTTTTTTTAAGATTTTATTTATTTATTTGACAGAGAGAGAGATCACATGTAGGCAGAGAGGCAAGCAGAGAGTGGGAAAAACAGGCTCCCTACTGAGCAGAAACCTGATGTGGGCCTCAATCTCAGGACCCTGATATCATGACCTGAGCAGAAGGCAGAGGTTTAACCCACTGAGCCACCCAGACGTCCACAAGTCATCTCCTTTATCTCCAGTTTCCTTTCCTTTTTGACCTGTTTCTGGTTTAAAAGTTAAAAATTCTACCTGAGGATATTTAGTGGTTATGGTCACATTTTTACTTTTTTTGATTGTATACTTTACTAAAAGAAATAGAAACTTGGAAATCCACTCTCTTCTAGAGTAACAAAAAAGTCTTAGAATGTTTTAATTCAAATCTTTAGTATATATATGCTATCAATATTTTTCATTTCACTTTGCTGGTGTATTCCCAAAAGTCATCATAATTATTATGATTATATTATTTAGAACATCCTTATTTAGATTTACTGGTATGTTTATCATTATCTTTGTTCAATAGTCCCTTTAACATTCTATTTTTCTTCCTGAGTTCTTTTTTTTAAAAAACACATTTTCTATTAGTTCTTTCATTAATGGGTTCTGATTGTTAATTTGTCTGCTCTTTTACTTGCTTAAATACTTTAATTTCATCCTGATTTTTGAATAATAATTTAGTGGCATTTGTAATTCTAGACTATTAAATATTTTTCCACAGTCCTTTTAGTCCAGTATTGTATGGACTATACTATTCTTGCTGTTAGTAATTATTGTTGTTGTAGTAATTATATTACTACAATTACTATTATGTTGCTATTGTGAAGTTAGCTGTCAGTCTAATTGTTTTCTATTGGTTAGAAACTTTTATTTCCTTCATACTTGATCATAAGATATTAACATTGTTTGGAACTACTGAGGACCACATACTATAATAGAAATGAATCTATTATTTATTTTTAATTTACCTGCAAGAAAATGTTTTCCTAAGTCTGAGGATTCATGTCTTTCCTCAAGGTACCATTATAATTCTGAGGTCAAGGCATAGACTGGCAAATGAGCATCACCCTTCCTTAGGCAGATCCATCAGCCTGGTGATAAGCAAAATAAGTCCTGGCATAGAAACTAAAGCAGTCTTTTAGGGGGAATATACACAAATCAAAACATCTCTATTGAATTACTCAATAAAATGGCATTACAAACAGTAAAAACTTTCTTTTAACTTATCTATATCTTGCAACAGAAAAAGCAACTATACAATGAATTAAAAATATATGTCAAAAAACAGTTCAGAAATATGTGTTTTAAGATAATATAATAAAATATTCTTAGGGAATCAGCAAAACCTAAACATTTACAGATTTTTGTGGTTCTGATTATAATTCAATTGCTTTTCAAATTACCCTACAGAGGTCATTTAATATTTCCTAGATATAGATTCTCTAATTTTTTTTTTTTTAAACAACTTAACATGTCGATTTACATAAACCAGGAAAGCACTTAACGATTTTGTCAAAGATAATGCAAAAACACTTCAGGCAACCAGATCCTAAATTTTATATAATTTTAAAAGTAATGTTTTTTGAAAGGATTACCCCTGTACAAAAATTGACTTACTTGCTGTGCTGTTAATTGGACACAGTAAACTAGAGAAAATAGCTTACTGGTGATCATTACAGTGGGAAGCTGTTGTGGTCATCAATATGAGATAACTATGTCCAAGGGGAAAGACATGCTTTTAGAGGGACAGGAATGTTCAGAGTTTGAGACATAAACACACACACACACACACACACACACACACACACACAAAGTGAATTCCACCGAATGGGCTCAATTAATAGGTATGCGATCAGATTTCTGATGAACGGGGTGCTTGGGTGGCTCAGTGGGTTAAAGCCTCTGCCTTCAGCTCAGGTCATGATCCCTGGGTCCTGGATCCTGGGATCAAGCCCTGCATTGGGCTCTCTGCTCAGCGGGGAGCTTCCTCCTCTCTCTCTGCCTGCTTCTCTGCCTACTTGTGATCTCTGTCTGTCAAATAAATAAATAAAATCTTAAAAAAAAAAAAGATTTCTGATGAGCACCATGAAAATTTTAGATACAATACTGTTCGGCTCACTCAACATTAAAGATTAGAGAAACACCTTGAAAAAACGGAATTATAGAGCTGCTGACCTCTTCAGGTTACATCTCCCTTTCAATTTTTCAGAAATATGCATATTTATAATATGAGTATTTGTGTTCTTTAGTGCATGTATATTTTTATCTATCTTCCAGTCCATATATCACCTATCTTCATGTTGTAAATACTTTAAAAATATTGTGCTTCATTGTGCAGAATTACTTGACTTTCAACAATATCTGATAAGTTCACCAAATTAAGCTACATGTGTGACAACACATGGCTAAATATATTTTTAGTCAAAGGTTTTCACTGCTGAAATTTTCATTGCAAAATTCCCACTGAACTGAAAATGGTGTAACTTTCAACTGAAGCCTAAGTTAGATAAATCAATGACATTTCACACACTATTTTTGCATTTCACACTAAGTGGGAAAATATCCCACTTAAATTGAGTATTCCTTGATAATTTATGTTCAATAATGTCAAAATAAATTAGAGATTTGCAGGGAATAATCTTATCTTTCGGTATCAATTGAGCCCTGATTTGTGACCCAATATGTGGTCTATTCTGGAGAAACTTCTACCCCCAAACTACTAGAACTCTTACAGTAATTTAGTAATGTGGCAGGATACAAAATCAATATGCAGAAATCAGTTGTTTACTTCTACATTAACATGAAAATATAGAAAGGGAAATTAGAGAATTGATAAGATACCTTGGAATAAACCTAACCAAAGAGGTAAAGGATTTGTTCTCAAGGAACTACAGAACACTCATGAAAGATACTGAAGACACAAAAAGATGGAAAAGCATTCCATGCTCATGTATCAGAAGAATAAACATTATTAAAATGTCTATACTTCCCGAAGCAACCTATACTTTCAATACCATCTAAATCAAAATTCCACCAGCATTTTTCAAAGTGCTGGAACAAACAATCCTAAAATTTGTATGGAACCAGAAAATTCCTTGAATAGCTAAGGAAATGTTGACAAAGAAAAACAAAGCTAGGGCATCATGTTGCCTGATTTCAAGCTTTACTACAAAGCTGTGATCACTACTACAGCATGGTACTGTCATAAAAACAGAAACATAGACCAGTAGAACAGAGTAGAAAGTTTAGATATGGATGCTTGACTCTATGGCCAAATAAAGCAGGATAAAATATCCAGTGGGAAGAAGACAGTCTCTTCAATAAATGGTGCTGGGAAAAGTGGACAGCTATATATGGAAGAATGAAACTTGACCATTCTTTTACACCATACACAAAGATAAACTCAAAATGGATAAAAGACCTCAATGTGAGGTAGGAATCTATCAAAATCCTAGAGGAGAACATAGGGAGTAACCTCTTCAACACTGGCCACAGCAATTTCTTTCAAGACATGTCTCCAAAGGCAAAGGAAACAAAAGCAAAAAATGAACTTTTGGGACTTCATCAAGATCAAAAGCTTCTGCAAAGGAAACTCTTCAAACTCAACACACACAAAACACAAAATCACATCAAAAAATAGGCAGAAGAAATGAACAGACATTTCTCCAAAGAAAATACACAAATGGCTATCAGACACATGAAAAAAATTTTATCATCATTAGAAATCAGGGGAATTCAAATCAAAATCACATTGAGATAACACCTTACACTAGTTAGAATGGTCAAAACTAATAGGACAGGGAACAACAAGTGTTGGTGGGGATGCAAGTTGGTGCAGCTACTTTTCCAAGTTGGTGCAGCCACTATTCCACTGGAAAACAATGTGGACATTCGTTAAGAAATTAAAAATAGTGGGGCACCTGGGTGGCTCAGTGGGTTAAGCCGCTGCCTTTGGCTTGGGTCATGATCGCAGGGTCCTGGGATCGAGCCCCGCATCGGGCTCTCTGCTCAGCAGGGAGCCTGCTTCCTTCTCTCTCTCTCTCTCTGCCTGCCTCTCTGCCTACTTGTGATCTCTCTCTGTCAAATAAATAAATAAAGTCTTTAAAAAAAAAGAAATTAAAAATAGAGATACCCTATGACCCTACAATTGCACTACTGGGTATTCACCCCAAAGATACAGATGTAGTAAAAAGAAGGGCCATCTGTATTCCATCCAGTGTTCATAGCAGCAATGGCCACAATCACCAAACTGTGGAAAGAGCCAAGATGCCTTTCAACAGACAAATGGATAAAGAAGATATGGCCCATATATACCCATGGAATATTATGCAGCCATCAGAAAAGATGAATACCCAAGTTTTCTATCAACATGGATGGGACTGGAGGAGATTATGCTAAATGAAATAAGTCAAGCAGAGAAAGTCAGTTATCATATGGCTTCACTTACTTGTGGAGCATAAGGAAGAACATGGAGGACATTTAGAAGAAGGAAAGGAAAAGTGAATTGTGGTAAATCAAAGGGGGAAATGAAGCATGAGAGACTGTGGAATCTGAGAAACAAACTGAGGGTTTTGGAAAGGGATGGAGGGTGGGGTGAGTCTGGTGATCAGTATTAAGGAGGGCACATATTGCATGGAGCACTGGGTATGGTGCATAAGCAATGAATTTTGGAACACTGAAAAAATAAAATTTAAAAGAAGAAATTAGAGTTTTATTTTTAGGGATTACTAGAAATGTTAGTGCTAAAACCAATTTAGAAAATATTATGACATCTTACTGTGAAATGCAATTATAAATATCACACAATCTCATTTGACAGATGCTTATTTCAATTCTTCTTAATTAGATATGCATTAATTGCTAAATCTATGAGGATATCTGTGTGTGTGTGTGTGTGTGTGTGTGTGTGTGTGTGTGCGTGGGCATTATGAGAAGATTGTTCTAGTTCCTTGTTTAGTATCATGGAATTATCTAGAAAATCCTGTCATGTATTTGCTACCATAGGCAAGAAAGAGTAAAATTCATGTTTCTTATCCCAAATCAAAATCTTTTTAAAGATTTTATTTATTTATTTGACAGAGATCACAAGTAGGCAGAGAGGCAGGTAGAGAGAGGAAGGGAAGCAGGCTCCCTGCTGAGCAGAGAGCCTGATGTTGGGCTCGATCCCAAGACCCTGGGATCATGACCTGAGCTTAAGGCAGAGGCTTTAACCCACTGAGTCATCCAGGTGTCTCCAAATCAAAATCTTTAAGAAACTAAAGACATTTGCTATCTACCTACCTATAGATATATACATAAATTTATATATATATATATATATATATTACTATATATTAGAAGGAGAAAAAAGTGATTCAATCTCAGATGCTCATTTTTCTCCGAAATTTTCTTTAAGACTTCATCATCAGCAGGGCACCTGGATGGCTCAGTCACTTAGGTGTCCAACTCTTGACTTCGGCTCTGGTCATGATCTCAGGTTCTGCACTCAGTGGGGAGTCTGCTTAAAGATTCCCTCTCTGCGGTACCTGGGGGGCTCAGTTAGCTAGGCATCTGCCTTTGGCTCAGGTCATGATCCCAGAGTCCTGGGATCAGGTCCCACTTCGGGCTCCTTGCTCAGCAGGGAGCCTGCTTCTCTCTCTGCCTGCTGCTCCCCCTGCTTGTGTGCTCTCTCTCACACAAATAAATAAAATCTTTTAAAAAAATTTTTAAAAGAGATTCTCTTTCCATCTTTTGCTGCCCCTCCACCTGCTCTCTCTGTCTCTAAAATAAATAAATCTTTTTTTTTTTTTTTAAGCCTCCATCATTAGCAAGAGTTGAAGACTGAATAGAATGGACATGTGGGAGCTGAGAGGGACTCTGACTTCCAACTTTTTGCTGTCTTCCTTTACTTTTGTTTATTTAAACTATTTGTAGTTCTCTCACCCATCCAATGCCCTTGCTTCACATCTTCTTACCTCTCTGTCCCTGATAAAAAAACATTATCTTTTCCCCAACCTCACTTAATTCCACATTATTTGTCCTTGGGGGTGGGGGACACCTTCAAAAAGTGTACATTTTCTTTATCTGTGATCATAACTTTCTTTTTTTACCCCAAAATACAGATGAAGTGAAAAGAAGTGGCACATGCACCTCAATCTTCACAGCAACAATTTCCACAATACCCAAATTGGGGAAGGAGCCAAGATGTCCTTCAACAGATAAATGGATAAAGAAGTGACTCATATATACAATGGAATATTACTCAGCAATCAGAAAGGATGAATACTTACCATTTATTTCGACATGGATGGAACTGGATGGTATTTTACTTATGCTAAGTAAAATAAGTCTATCTGTGATCATAACTTTCTACCTTGAAGAAAATAAAGACACTGCAGATATAGGAAGATGGTAAGGCTGACTCAAATTGTTTTCACAGCTATGGAAAATGTCTGATGAAAGTCCTTCGTGCCTTAGACTCACAGCACCAAATGTCTCATATGAGTGGCTGGATTTATGTGATCATTATAGAATAGAATCTTTTATTGTCATAAATGACTTGGCCATATAGCAATCATGTTGTAGTTAAGTTAGCTGACTAGGTAAACTATCTATAAAACAGATAAAGGACACCATCTACCTATTTTGAAATTTTTAGAGTTTCTTGTTATATCTGTGTTGTTATTTAATATTGAATATATCTGCAGATACAGATAGAGAATGTATCTGTATTTAATATTGAATATAACTTCAAGTTGCATAATAAAAGATATTCACATTTATTACTTCCCAAACAATAGTTCCTTACACTTAAGCACACTATTTTCCTGTTTAATTCCTAACATCCAAGAGAAAAGATTTTTTTAATCTTGTAAACCAAACTAAGAACTCCCATCACTCTAAATAAGTGGCATTCCAAAATGTATGAATGAAGTTACCACTTAAAGTATTTCATTTAAATGTGACCAATTCAGAATATTAGTACCTGAATATGAAATATATGAAACATGAAATAAATATCAGTCGATACAGGGACAGAGTTCTCAGATAAATAAAAATTTAGCTTATTCCATATCTCCTTGAATTTTTAAAGGTTAACTTAATTGTGTTCTTGTCATCTTCAGCACATTTACAACTGCTGAATTCATTGTCAATAATAATATAGCAAGTGTGATCTATCTTTTCCTAGAGTTGGTTTTCTTTTGAGTTCAGAGTTAACCACCCACAAAGTGGGACATAATAGTATTATACATTTCAGTAGCCATGAAAACTGGTATATAGAACATTATAAACAAAATGATATTTTAAGAATAAGTTCCCAACTTTGCAACTCAGTGATTTTGAGTCCAACAGGTTTAGAGATTTTTTTTCCTTCAAAGTGAGTCTCTCTATATTTGAAAAAAATAAAAGGATACAATCAAAAGTTAGTAAAGTTGGGAAGAGAATTTTGGATAAGAGAGACAGTGGGGAATGTTCCTGAGTCTGTTATTAACTTATGTGTGACCTTCACTAGCTTTTCAGTTCTTTATTTTTCCCATCTGGACAACATTATTTGCCTCCCTTGCTGGAATCTTGTGAAGCTTAATTAATGTTTGTGAACCACTTTGACTTCCACAGCTGAAGGATGTGGGAAAATTCAAATTATTATTGTTGTTATTTATTATTTATTGTTTTCTATCTAGACTTAGTTCCAGTCTCTGCTGTCTTACCCCTTGAGCCTTGGAGACAAATTAATAATAAATGCAGTGCTAGTCCTTCAGCAAATACTGTAATGGCTCAATAGGAAACAGTTAAAGAAATGTTTTACTCTTCTAAGAGTCACAAGAGTTAAAAGTTAAAAAAAAAATTATTGGAAATCTCACAATTTTAATCATATTGACCAATTCTCCTTTACTATGAATTACCAAGGATTTTCATTGCACGCAGCATTTTTATTCCACTGAGATAATGTCATTTTAGACTGGCAACGTGTCTGCTTAATTCGGCTTTGTTCAATATACAAAAATCAAATTTGAAATGATTGCTTTATATATTGCAGCACTAAAATCCTGAGTTTACATTTCTAAAATGTTTACCTTCTCTTCAAATGGTTCATATTCCTTTTAAATTATGCTTTATAAATATTGAATACAAATTGTATGCTCTTTTATTAGAAATATTCTTGTAGAAAATATTTTTTAAAAGTTAACTTTTTTATAAAACATGATAGGAAAAATGGAGGCACACCATGTACGTCTTTTACAAAGACTATTCTTTTCTTCCTAAGAACAAACTCTTCAATTTATGTTTAGGTAATTCTGCAGATACTCCCTAATTTCTGGGAAAATAATGCCCTGCATCCTCAGAGGATGATTAAGACCTGTGAAAGCGAAAGATGACCCCTTTGCCAGATACTCACTGTCACAGGTTCCCTTGATCCTATAGTTGTCATGTGCATAGCCAATGAGGTAAAAGTACTCTGATAATCTTCTGGGAAGATTCCTCTCTCTTTTAATCAAGATATAGTCATATCTTTCCTTTCTTAATGAAAGGACTGTACAAGACTTTATGAATGCATGTCTTAGCCATCTTCTTGCCAGAAGAGAAGGAAAAGAATTTTTAATTTTTATTTAACAAAAACCTACTGTTTAACAAGCCCTTGCTCATCTAAATAGATGTTTTCTTATGATAAATATTTTTATCATGTAAGCTCTTCATTTTGTCAATTTTCTGCTAGATACTGAAGAAAACAATCTCAGCTAATATACAGTACTTGAGTATACCAATCCTCATTAATTTTCTCCATACTTCTATAGCACTTATAGTCACTACATATAATTTAGTATTAAATTATATATTTATTTTATTGTTGGGCATTTGTTTTTATATGTCTCCCAGACTAAACTGTAAACCCTTGAATGTGGAAGACCTATTCTAAACTTCCTGTACTTCAAGCCAATCTTTGCACAATGTTGGCTCATAGAAGTCTCTCTCTCTGTATATATATATATATATATATATATAAAGATTGTATTTATTTGAGAGAGAGAGGGAGCAGAGAGAGGGACAGCAGATAACCCACTAATCAAGGTGCTGATGTAGGACTGGATCCCTGGACACTGAGATCATGACTTGAGCCAAAGGCAGAGGATTAACCAACTGAGAAGTTCAATATATTTTAAAAAGGAAGTGTGTGTGTGTGTGTGTGTGTGTGTGTGTGTAATGTTTTTCTTGTCTTAACACTCAAAATTCTATCATGAATTCTCTGAAACATAGCTCTTTGCCATGTTCCGTTATTCCTTTGTTTTCTTTCCCTCTCCTTCTGTTTCCATGGCCTACCCATAGGAGTGCAAAAAAAGCTTTATTTTTGGTCTTAAAGGCTTTTGCTTCTGTGCTCTGTTCCTTGAAGATTGTATTCAATATGCCTCTCATTTATTTTACGCAAAATGACTGTTATATGATAGTCTCACTCTGACCTCTATCCTGAATATCTATTGGGCATTCCCAACACCTTGCAATCGGTACTTCCCTCTGACTATGAAATTAAAGTCTTATTCTGTCTTCAGTCACTGCAAGTGAAGTATTATCTCCTTCCTTTGAATTTCTCTAACTTTATACTTGTACCAGTATTGCTTGTATTAATAATTTAACACCGCCTAGATTTAAAACTTCTGAGAACAAGGACTATGTCTTGTTAATCTTTACCTTCCACCTATTACGTCTTATATAATATGAAATCAATAAAGGCTTGAATGAATATATGCTTACTTTATTCCAACATAGAACTATATTTTGTTGAAAAAATCAGTTACACTTTTTTTCTCTTTTTGTCTTTGAGGAATTTTCACCTTTTTTTTTTTTTACATAAAACTAAGGAAGGTATATTTTTATTGATCTGCTTAGTATGTAAAAATTCTGTTTTCTAACTGCAATATTAGTATAGTTTAATTAAAATTTCCTTGTGTTTTGAGCTTTTTTTCAGTACAGAGAATTATATTTTTCTAAGAATATGTATTTTTGTAAACTTGTACAAAGAAATATCAGTATTATTTTATCACTCTTTATTCTGAGGGTGAAAACTCCATGCATTTATTTTAAAAGAATTAAAAACATATGTCCACACAAAAATTTGCACATGAATGTTTATAGAAGTACTATCCATAATGGCTAAAAAATGGAAACAGCCCAAATTTCCAACAGCTGATGAATGTAAAAACCAAAGATACTCCAGGATAGAAATAAATAAAGAACTATCTTTTCCCCTTTTGTATCATTTGTGATTTTCCCACCACTGGCTGAATTAGAAAGGAAACTGTTCCAGGCTGTTGGTGGTTTTTTGTTTTGTTTTGTTTTGTTTTTAAGTTATTAATCTTTAAAGACTAAGACAAAATTGAATTTTAATGCATATGTGTTTTATACAAAATTCAGATATTTCTTTTACGATAGGAATAGTGTTGAATATATAGAAAGTGGTGGATTGATTCATAAAAACCATAGTAGAGCCAATCAAAATTTTATATGAAAACTATTTTGTGCTTTCTACATGTAAGTCATTGTGCTAAAACATAAGGAGAAATAGGGGTGCCTGCGTGGCTTAGTTGGTTGGGCGGCTCTTTGGCTCTGGTCCTGATTCCAGGGCCCTGGGATTGAGCCCCACATCAGGTTTCCTGTTCAGCAGAGAGCCTGCTTCTCTCTCTCCCTCTGCCTGCTGCTCTGCTTATTTATGCTCTCTGTCTCTCTGTCAAATAAATAAATAAAATCTTTTAAAATATTTAAAAAATATAAATAAGGAGAAATCGGAGATACAGTCTGGCTTACAAGACAGAACAATTCAGGTCTTTGAATATAGATTATTTATGTCAATATTTGAAAGGACCCAGAGGAAATAACTTTGGGATGAGGGAAAGTTCTTGTTAACAGATAATTAGTGATCACTTTGTAAGAAAAGGATGATATAGTTCAGTCTATAAGATTTCGATAGATCAATCTATAACAGAAGGAGGATAAAAGAAAGGGAAGGTGAAGAAAAGGAAGAGGAAAAGAGAAAGACAAAGGAGAGGGAAAGAAATAAATGGAACAGATGTTTTATATGGAGCTTTCCAGCAATATCTTTAATCAAGCCACAAACTGAAATATTGAGCTACATTCTGTTTTCCTAGGAATTCAGCTGAGAACATATTACCTGAGGAGGTTATAATCCCCTCAGGTCATCCAAGATAGACCAAGAGTAATTGATACTTGCCTAAGGATAGATCCAAATAATAGTGCTCCAAAAACTGCTAAATTTGAGCATTCTGCTATATTTCTCCTGATAAAATGCTCCCTCACATGTTAAAAATGCTCTAAGTAATTGATGAAAGGTCAAATAACTCTTCTGAATATAGGGATTTATTAATTATTCAGTTTATTGATTTATTGAACATATCACTCACAGTTCTATAATGGTAAGGTCTTAAATACAGATTTTGAAACATAAATTAAATTTCATGAGTGATTCACTTGCTTTTTGTGACATCAGATTCTCTAATGCCAAGGTAATAAGTGTTATGTTATTGAAAATTCAAAGTCAAAAATCACTTATTTCAGTCACAATTCAAATCTCTGATATCCTTGTGTCTCCCTTTCTGTTTCTAGTGAGTCTTTTAAAAGATTTAAATCTTTTTTTTTAAGATTTTATTTATTTGACAGAGAGAGACACAGCAAAAGAGGGAACGCAAGAAGGAGTGGAAGAGGGAGACGAAAGCTTCCTAATGGGCAAAGAGCTGGAGGTGGGGCTCAATCCCAGGACCCTGGGATCATGACCTGAGCTGAAGGCAGATGCTTAATGACTGAGCCACCCAGGGGTCCCTAAAAGATTGAATCAGAGATAAACAACTTATCTATAGTTCTCCATCTATGTCTTCTCTTTACCTAAACCAAATAAGACTTTCTCTTACACATGATCTCTATGGATTTTCATTTCTCAGAGGCTCTCTCTTCTTCAGAATTTGCATGCTGGTGAGTGTTCAGTCAGGGAGTTGAGGTGATCTAATATTGATTGGCATTACACAGTGACATTATGATCAGCATCAGGTTAAAGCACCATATAGGGTGGTGACAAGACAATCTGATATTTGATACTTTGCTACCTGGAAAAGGACTCCTTATCCTATAACCCTGAAGAGGCTCTCCTATTTCCTTTTTCCCCATTATCAGCTTTTGACCAGAGACATGGAAGATAGGAAGAAATATCAAAAAGACAAGAGTAGACTCTATGATAGTTATTATGTCAAAAACTGTACTGGTCATTTTCACACAGTTGCAGTTAATTAACTGAGTTGTAGTGAACTGGGCAAGAAGAGGAGATGAAAGAGAGAGAGAGAGAGAGAGAGGGGATAGATATACAGACAGATATAGTAATAGATCTTTTATTTCCAACATCTGTGCCATCTCTAACCATCTCCCACAGTCTCTGTCATGGTCCACAGATCCAACATAGGAGCAGTGCCATGAGCAGCCTTAGCCTTTCAGAGCTCCATGTAGTCTTCTATGCTCTGCCACTGTAAAGATCTCATTATCTCGTATTCACCACAAGACTGTCTATTCCTTGTGTCCTTACCTACACAAATGGATAGACTGTTGCATAAGGAGGAATTGGGTGCATGACTAACTTCATAAGTTAATACTTTGAAACTCTGGTTTCTAGAGAATCCCTAGCTAATAATTCAGTCAGCACTCTACAAGAACTATCTTATTTACAAATAATATAAGAATACCAAAACACTAAAGAAGTCCAGGTTTTTTTTTTAAACTGTATTTCTTATAAATATAATTTATTTCAACTGATATTTCATTAAAATATTTTATTTCAATCTTGTAATAAATGGTCAATTTATCAGATTGGTTAAGGAACATCAATTCTGGAACCAGACTTCCTGGATTTTAAACCCTTCTCTGTTATTTTACTAGCTGTGTGAACAATGAGGCACTTCTCAGTGCCTCAATTCTCATCTATAAAATGGGAATAATAGTAACACTATGTCATAAGACAGCTGTGAGGAATAAAGAAGTAATACATGTAAAGCCCTGAGAATAGATCTTCTTAGCACACAGTAAGCACTATGTAAAGGCTAGATATGGTTATTACTATCTTAGACTTTTCTCTGAAAATATAAAATAATTATAATTATTATTTTATTTTTATTATTCTAAAGTATTCTAAAATGGTCTTTTCCTTTTCAACTTATCACACTCTTATTATTTTATAAAAACAATCTATTCCTTAGACTTTTAAAAAGTGAATATTAAAAATAGTGAACAAAGATTATATGTTTAACTATACACATTAACTTTACAGATTCTCCACCCACCACAACATCCACTAAAATGACAATATATTAAAAAAGTAGGAAAAAATCTCATTCATCACAGAAAATCATAGAAGACAACTATTATGTACAGGAATCTAAATTAATTTCTGCAAGATATATTAGATATTAGAAATAAGACAGTTTGAAGATAGTAGAAACACTTCTCTCAAAATAAACCCACTAATAGCCCTAAGTTTGAAGTTCTAGGTCAAAATTCTACTTATTTTAAATGTTACCCATATAAAATTTTAAATTCTTACAATCATATAAGAACAAAATCTTATATATATTTCCACCACAGCCTTGTTAGGTATTAAGCTAACTCTTAGTGTCATCCAATCAAATTCATGTAAATCAGAATCTTATCCATCAAGCTTTACTAAATAAATTTAAAGATACTAGTAGTCAAATAACTCAGAAGAAGCAGAGAAGGGTAAGGAACACTGAGAATCCCTCCTAGGTCTTTCCTTCCTGCATGGTCATATACCTCTAGCCCAATATAGATGAAGTCTTTCAGTGAGGTTTTCAGGGTTTCTCATACAGTATAGTTTAATTTAGTCACATCTCTGTTTTATACCCCTAGAGAATTGTATTGTCTGCATGGCCTTCTCCAGGGAGTCATGTCTTGCAGATTTTGTGTTCTATTTACTATTAATAAACTTATCCAGGGACTTTTGCTCTGGGCATTTTGTAGACAAAGCCTCTTCCTTCTAGCAAATATCATTAGTTTATTTACCCAGAGGTCCTGTTGACAAGAAAATTAGACCAGGTTACCTGCCTTCTTTTCTTCTCTTTTGGTGTATCCCTAAAGTAAATTAAGTGAATTAATTTCTATCCAACTGCTTTAACTATTTCCTTCCTTAAATCATATTTTCAGATTGCTTTTTCTCCCTGGTGTTATGGAATGACTGCAATCAGATTTATAAAGAGTGAATGTTTGCTGTTTTAAAATAAATAAACTGAGGTACAAAGATATTGGAGTCTAAGATACCTAAATGCCAGAACTAACAGTCCTTGGACTCTCAGTTTAGAGCCTAATCTCCCAGTCAAAAATAAAACAATAGCATTGCTTGGTGGTTCAGTTGGTGGCCCATGGCCTCTGCTCAATTCTTTGCAGTCCATGTTTGGCTGTTTCAGTAGTCTAAAGGGAGTCTAACAGACAAGAAAAGATTCTAAATTTCCCGAATTTAGAATTTAGATTCTAAATGAGATTCTAAATTTCCTGAATTTATAATTTAAAATTTAGAAAATATTCCAAATTTTCCAGACTCAAATGATGAAAACAAACAAACCATTAATGGGTTTGCATAGAAATAACAAAATTATAGCTTCAAATAATGTGTGAGCATTATCCTTATAACAGGCCCAAGATACCTTGATCAATCAAAATAATGTTTCATTTCAAAGGAAAGTGTTATCAGTTATGCATGCCCTGGCATGAATTTAAGGTCAAAAATTGGTTATTTTAAGACAGCTGTATTAAAATTGTGTATCTAATTGTGTAAGAAAAGACTGCTTCACTTGTAAAGGGATTTTCAAGGGTTACAAAGAAGTGGTCAAGAAGGTTGGAATGGAGCTCTTTGGCCCTGGTATTCAAGGGCCCTTAGAGTCTGCTCTGTCTGAAAAGGGATTTCATCCCTCCTGACCCTGCCCATGTGCATAAATAAAGACACAAAGTTTGTCAGTATGAGAGTCCTCAGGAAAGAGTCTACTTGAAAAGAAAATTGAGGGAAGAAAATTGTCATTTTAGAAAAATAGGAAATAAAAATAAGACAGTCTTGCCTCCTCTAAATAGCTTAAGAAAAAGAGATACAAGAGTGAGAAATACATATTTATTTGTACCTCATGCCTATCTCAAAAAGAACCCTTAGGCTGGGAATACTTGGGTCATCATCAGTATTATCAAGCAGTATCCCTGGGGTCAGAATGAAATTATTCATTTGATTTACAAATAAACTCATATATCTATGATGTGTTCCCTCTTTCTACTCATTGCCTATGATAGAATTAATGGTATACCATGCTACTGCTCACAGAACATTTTCTCCTGCAGGAAAGTACTGAAAATTATGAACACTCACTAAAGCAGGACTGTTCCACATAATGACCTGATGAATTCTGAGCCTTATCTGTGAAGCTGTTCATAAACTTGTGCTGTTCCCTGAAGAAAGATGATTGAAATTAAATTTTTAAGAATGGAGATAGCATTTTTAATCATAGGGAAATTGTCATCTCAATATTCTTAAAAGATGTTCAATATTTAAATAAGATCATTTCAAGATCTAATGAAGCATATGCAATATTTAATTGAATCATAATTTTCCTTTAGAAAACAGGGCGCCTCTCACATATATATTTTCATTAATTATGTAATAGTTCTCAAGTTAAGATATCTTAACAAAACAAATTAATCTTAAAACAATTCAAGAAGAACCATAGGCCTTTAGCTATTCAAAACCTAAATGGAACTGACCACTAAGCTCTGCTCTGGTAATGCAAAGTCAGAACCAGTATTTGTGTAAGGTAATTGCATCTCAATCCATGACATATATGGGTAATTTACATTAGTGGAATTGCTTCTAGTAAGTCTTTTTATCCTATAGCAACAGACAGTTTTCAAAATTCACATTTTGAAATACCAGTTGAGCATTTATACTCATTTTCAATTCCATAAACTAGACATAAATAATCAATATTACTAATAAGTTTTTATAAAACATAAAATTAAAACACATATACATCTATGATTTATTTGTTTAACAGACTTTAACTGAGTGCCTAGTATGTTACATGTAAAAAAGTTACACATCCAGTAAAAATAATTTATTTACATTTAATACATGTGCCATTGTTTAAAAAAACATCTTTTTCTTGAGGTGCCTGACTAGCTCAGTCAGTATAGCATGTGATGAGTTCAAGAGAGATTGCTTAAAAATAATTTTAACTTTGATCATTCTTTTCTGAACTCACTATATGATTTGAAGGTTGTTGTTTTTTTTTAAATATTTAATTTATTTACTTGAGAGACAGGGCATGAGCACAGGGAGGGCAGAGGAAGAGGGAGAAGCAGACTATCCATACCAGGACCCCAGGATCATGACCTAAGATGAAGGCAAATGCTTCACTGACAGTTAGCCAGGCACCTCTGATTTGAATTTCTTCATTACTTGAATTGAGGTAGTTTTCAAAAATAAATCTCTTCCACTTCAAAACTAGTTTTCTAGGACGCCTGGGTGGCTCAGTGGGTTAAGCCGCTGCCTTCGGCTCAGGTCATGATCTCAGGGTCCTGGGATCGAGTCCCGCATCGGGCTCTCCGCTCAGCAGGGAGCCTGCTTCCTCCTCTCTCTCTCTCTGCCTGCCTCTCTGCCTACTTGTAATCTCTCTCTGTCAAATAAATAAATAAAATCTTTAAAAAAAAAAAACAAACTAGTTTTCTAAAAAAGTAACAGCTTAAGAAATAAATAATAAGGCAAAAGAACACTGTACACCCCACCAATTAAGAAGGATTAGATGGCCGAAAAGCCTGTTGAAAAAGAACTTAAAACTTTTAGCTTGATGTCTTACAGGAAGTCCACCCAGGCCTTCTTCACTCTGAATTTCCCACCCCCTCGGAGTTGGGTTATTGGCAGCTACTTGTGCACCTTGCAGTGCCACTTTCCAAGCTACAGGTGATTACATAAAGTCCATTAAATTTGGAACAAGAATTCAAAACAGATGATTAGACTATGCATGTGGCCAGAATTTTAATATGTAGTTTGGGAAGCTGTAGAGCAGTTATATTCTACTGTGAAGATGGAAAAACAGAAGAGAAAGCTGGTATGTTGAGAAAACAGAAAGAAAAGTATACATTGTATGGGGTGACTGCAAACCATTTTATATGACTATAAAATGATACTTGGAGCGACATAGAATAAGAAATTATTAGAACTTTGGCTTTTGTTTGCATATGACTGTGATGGTCCAGGACTAGAATGGGTTTCATGCCAACGATGAAAATGCTGTTATCAGGATTTTATTTTTTCTCCTTTTCTTGGTTCTGCTTCTTCTCACTTGGCTATTTCTCTCCTCAAGTCATATATAGGAAAGGTGGACCCCAGCAAGTCCTATGGCTTACACATTCCTACAGATAACAATTTCAGAAGGGTCCAGAAATTCCTTCCCCTCCTAGTACACATCAGTTCTCTCCCAAAGGCTCTAATGGTTTAGGTGGGGTTGTGTGTCCAGCTCCATAATAAGAAACCTGTAGTGCTTCAGTGATAGTACCATTGAAATTGTATGGAACAGGAGAAAAGAGTTCCTAAAAGAAAGGAATACAGAGCTTTCCAAAATTTAGAGAAGACTACCAATACTGTGGGACCATGGAAAAGCTACATCATTTCTCTAAGCCTCGGTCCTCTCCTCAGTCAATTGGGAAAAATAATACCTAACTCATAAGATTATGTGAATAACAACTTGGAAAATGTTGACAAAGTGTTTTTCCTAAATGGCCAATAAGTGATACCCATTTTTAGTATAAGATAATAATAGATGTCTTTGGAAAACCTAAAATACATTAGAGAATCATTGGAGAAAATTCATTTCTCAATTATATTGTGGAGCAATGATTTTTCCAAGGGAAAACAGATCTTAAAAATTGAAAGCTACATTAGATATGACCCTATTATTTAAATCGATATCATCTAGTTATTCAAGTGTACACTGGCTTGTTTTTAAACTATAAGTTGCAACTACAATGAAAACAAGGACAATACTTGACATCAGAATTGACTAGAAAACAACTTGATTCCATAGCTTTGGCCTTTTATCAGAGTACCTGCTTGCATTCCATTAGGAAACATCTGATCTAGTGTTTAGTGGGGTTTTGCCCCCAAGTAACATTATCTGAATAGTTATGGACACAGGATTAAATACAAAGAGGTTTTGATAGCAAGAATTTTAATTTCCTTTCCAGGTCTCATTTTTGTTATCAATCATAAAATAGTTTTCACCAAATATTCCTCAAAGTCTCTTTTGGGAGTTATGATTCTTCAGAATTACACTATATTTTATAACTACCCAACAAGCTCTAAAGTGTTGATTTTATTGTAAATACATATGTTTTTCTAACTTTAAAAAATAAATGATCATGAAAACCCTTTAATTCTGAAAATTATGAAGAGAATCAGATTTTAGCCTGGGCATAAAAGAAGAAAAATAGAATTCCAACTTTTAGAAGCCAAGTATATACCTAAAGTATTCTGCTTTAATCCTTCATGCCTGGCTTCTGATTACTTCTAGCTCAGATGATAGAAAGCAATTTTCAGCTAAGTGCTTAACTCCAGTAGTCTGCTTTCACATCTGGACCTCCAGGGCCCTACTTATATATCCCATCATGTAAAGTGTTTCCACAATTCTTTGCCTTTCTTGGAAGAACATATCCTTGGAGGTTTTACATGACTTTCCATTTCAATCACTATGTTAAGCCCAAAGCTCTGAACTTTTTCTTGCTTTCTCTACTTTATAGACTACTACATTTCCTATAATGAAAGTGAAAAAGAGAAAAACTCAAGTTTCTTGCAAATTAATTTATGTTACACTAGATGTGTTTATCTGTTTAATCAAAACCAACAGGAAACTCTGAAGTATGCATTGCTGGTCAGTTTGCAACAATAAAATGTAATTAAAATAGACTTCTGTAAAATGATGGTGACAAATTCCACACATCACATGTAGGAAGAAACTAAAAAGCCATGGGTAGTTCTGCACAGATGATTCAAGTCTCAGTGGAAAGGAGATGAGGAAAAAATAAGGAATTAGCCATGACTAGTGTACTTTAAAATTTTTTTTTCATTTTTATTTATTTATTTTATTTTTTTATTTTTTTATAAACAAAAATTCAATTAGTCAATATATAGTACATCATTAGTTTCAAATGTAGTGTTCAATAATTTATAAGTTGCATATAACACCCAGTACTCATCACATCATGTGGCCTACTTGATGTCTATCACCCAGTTACCCCATCCCCTTACATACCTCCCCTCCAGCAACCCTCAGTTTGTTTCCTTATAGTTAAGAATCTCTCATGGTTTTTTCCTTCCTCTGTGATGACTTCTCATTCAGTTTTCCCCCCTTTACCATATGAGCCTCTGCAGTTTCTTATATTCCACATATGAGTGAAATCATATAATAATTGTCTTTGCTTGACTTATTTTGCATCCACATTGATGTAAATGGCAAGTATTCATCCTTTCTGATTGCTGAGTAATATCATTGTATATACATATACCACATCTTCTTCATCTGTTTGTCTGTTGATGGACATCTTGGCTCTCTCCACAGTTTGGCTATTGTGGACATTGCTGCTATGAACATTGGGGTGCAGGTGCCCCTTCAGATAACTACATTCGTACCTTTGGGATAAATATCTATTGTAATTGCTGGGTTGTAGGGTAGCTCCATTTTTAACTTCTTAATAAACCTCCATACCATTTTCCAGAGTGGCTGTATCAGCTTACATTCCCATCAACAGTGTAAGAGGGTTCCTCTATCTCCACATCTTCGCCAACACTTGTTGCTTCCTGTCTTGTGAATTTTAACCTTTCTGCCTGACCAAAGTACTCTTTATTTATTTGTTGTTTTGGAATCTATGTGTCTTCATGACACAAAGTTGTGGCTCAAATAAAGAGCCACATAGGCATTTGATGGTCACTGGCCATTTTTATTCTCTGGGAATTTGTCAGGGAAATTATAACAAACATACAGTATGTTAACAGGTGGTTTCAGTGAAAAAATATGAGGATCTCAGTGAAAACCTTGTGCCAAATTTAGACACAAGGAGACATATATGGATATAATTTAAATAGAATAATGTGATGAAAAGAGGAAGAGAGTGTCAGTTAACATTTAAAATGAATTCTTTATATCATTATGACTAAATACATTTCAAAAATTTAATTTTAATATACTAATAAGTTATAAGCTATTTTATAATTAAATTTCAAATTTTGAGGAGAGTTTGTGTTTTCCTCTAATTGGGTTTTAAGATGTGTATCTTTTTCTCAATATAAAATAAAAGAACTATAGATGAACATATAAAAGAAAGAATTAGTCATTTCAAAAAAGTAAAATAATAAGGTGGAACTGTAACAGAAAACTAAAACTTTTATGTTCTCAATTATTAAAAATAAAATTGATATAATTTGAATTTGAAAAGTAAAAGGTGGGGTGACTGGATGTCTCAGATGGTTAAGCATCTGCCTTTGGCTCAGGTCATGATCTCCTCGTCCTGGGATGGAGCCCCACATCGAGCTTCTGGATTAGTGAGACTCTGCTTCTTCCTCTCCCTCTGTCTCTCCCCCAACCCTATTCATGCTGTCTTTCTCTCTCTGTCTCTTTATGTCCTAAATGAATAAATAAATTTTTTTTTCAAGTAAAAGGCTTTAGTCTATAAAGGATGAAAGATATTCAATGCAGGCAAGTATTTTGGGGTCAACAGAAGGATCTCTTAGTTATGACACATATTTAGAAAAACCAATACCCATTACTAAAGTTTATATGTACACTTAGTTTTAGAATCATGTAAACTAGTGTCTTAAAAGAGAAATGACAAATGATAAAGTTCTAATAATAGCAATTAACATATAGAAGGCATTGATTCATTTTACTGTGATAGATAAAATTTACATAACATAAAATATAAACATGAGAAAAATGACAGGTTTAATTTGTGGAAAGATTTACTAACTCAACTAATTTTGACATTGCATACTGTGATCATGATTTCAGGTAAATTTCAAAGTTGAAAACCTCTCATTTCTTAGGTTATTGCACACTCATTAAAATGCATCAATAGGTAAATAGGAAATAGCCTGCAATTTTTAGATTGTCCATAATGAAAGTTGCTTCATTAATTCAGAAAATAGGCTTTAGTTTTAAACAATAGCTTAGTTACTTCTTGATGATGATCTCTCTGGAGAGCATTTATTTACAAATGACTAAATTCAGAGCTCAATTTAAAGATTAATGTGACTATAAACCACTAAGATAACCCAGTACATGGATAGCACCTCCTTATTTATGCATGGCCTCCAGGGAATACCTCATTCTTAAAATGAACACAGTTTCCTATGAAAAAATTACACATTTTAAAAACTATGCATTTAGAAGTTCCAACATTTTGCTTTATCACAACTTAAAGATATCTTGAGAAACGGGTATTAAAAACATAATACATTGACCTTGCAATAAATTCTTTTAAAATAATGCCATTCTACTTATTCTTAGTCCAATATTTATTTCAAGCACCTTCTCAGTGTTGGAAAATTCCAGAGAGTTGGGATGTTTGCCTATTTAAAATTGTAAAGATTATTAGGAAATTAGGAAGCATGATGTCTCCAGCTTTGGTCTTTCTAATTTCAAAATATACTATGAAAGCTATGCAATTTAAACAGTGCATTTGCATAAAAATAGACATATTGACCAAGTCAACAGAATAGAGAACTAAACCCATACATAAGTGATCAACTAATCTTCCATGAGGGAGTCCAGAGTACACAATGAAGACAGAATAATCTCTTCAAAAAGTGGTGCTGGGAAAACTGGACATCAACATGAAAAAGAATGAAATTGGACACTTGCCATAACTATACACAAAACCAACTCAAGGGGCACCTGGGTGGCTCAGTGGGTTAAACCCTCTGCCTTTGGCTCAGATCATGATCCCAGGGTCCTGGGATCGAGCCCCTCATTGAGCTCTCTGCTCAGTGGGGAGCCTGCTTCTTCCTCCACCCCGCCCCGCCTGCCTCTCTGCCTACTTGTAATCTCTGTCAAATAAACAAAATCTTAAAAAAAAAAAAAAAAACTCAGAATGGATTAAAGACTTAAACATAAAGACTTAAACATAAGACCTGAAACTATAGAACTTCTAGAAAAAAAAAATTGGGAGAAAAACTTCACAACAGTGATCTTGACAATGATTTTGAACATGACACCAAAAACATAAGAGACAAAAGCAAAAATAGACAAGTGGGACTTCATCAAAATAAGAGTTTCTGCATATCAAAGGAAATAATCAACAGTGAAAATGGGAACCTATAGAATGGAAGAAAATATTTATAAACCATATATTTGATAAGGGGTTAGCTTACAAATATATAGGGAACTTCTAAAACAATAGCAAAATTCCAAATAACCTGATTGAAAAAATGAGGGGGACCCTGAGTGGCTCAGTCAGTTAAGCATCTATCTTCAGCTGAGGTCATGATTCCAGGATCCTCGGATTGAGCCCCCACTTCTGGCTCCCTGCTTAGGGGGGAGTCTGCTTCTCCCTATGCCCCTCCTTCTGCCTGTACTCTCTCTCATGTGCTGTCATTCTCTCTCAAATTAATAAATAAAAGCTTTTAAAAACATGGGAAAAGGACTGAAGAGACATTTCTCCAAAGAAGACATTCAAATAGACAAAAACTATATGAAAATACACTGAACATCACTAATCATCAATGAAATGCAAATCAAAACCACTTTATTCCTGTCAGGATGGCTCTTATCAAAATAACTAAAGATAACAAAAATGTGGAGAGAGGAGAACCCTGATACATTGAAATATAAAATGGGAAATCTTCTAAGAAAAGCAGTATGGAGATTTCTGAAAAATTAAAAATAGAATTACCATATAAACCTGTAATCCCATTTCTAGTTATATATACTCAAAAGAATCAAAATCAGGATCTCAAAGATTCTGATATTTATTGTAGCATTTATTCACAATAGCTCAGAAATGGAAGTGACTTAAGTGTTCTTGGATGAATGAATGGATAAAGAAAATATTATATATACATACAATGGGATATTACACAGCCTTAAAAAAAGTGGGAAACCCTACCATTGTGAGAACACTAATGAACCTGGAAGACATTATGCTAAATGAAATAAGCCAGTCACAGAAAGACAAATATACATCATGATTCCATTGATATGAGGTGTGTAAAATAGTCAAGTTCATAGAAACAGAGAGTAGAATGGTGACTTCCAGGGGCTGAAGGGAAAAGAATTAGCAAGTTTTTTACATATAAAGTTGCAGTTAGTAATATGAATAAATTCTAAAGATTTGCTGTACCACATTGTACCTATAGTTACCAATACTGTATTGTGCATTTAAAATTTGCTAAGAAGGTAAATCTTATGTTAAATGTCTTTACCGTACACACAAAAAAGATTAAATTGTAAAGATTAAAATAAAGTTCACAAAAAATAATAAATACATAAATAAATAAGATAAAGTTCACCATGAAGCAATGGGAGTTTAGGAACAAGAAGCTCAAGAAAGAATATTCTATTCACTTGTCCTCTTATATTTATAGTAAAGGTCATAATTTTATGGAAAGAAATTCAGTGATAAAATAATTAATGGTAAAAGCTGTAATTGTAAGTTATTACTGAAATTAAAGTAGTTTTCCGCCAATATTTCCTTCCTTATAAGTTTTTCTTCAGTACTATCAGATACAAAGGGAAAAAAGCAAGCAAGATATTAAGATTCTATACTTAAAAACTCACTCTTGTAAATGAAATGGATAGTTTCCTATCTATTACAATTAGCTGTCTGAGATTTCCAACCTTGAACATGGGATTATTATTTAATAATAGCCTGACTTTGCTTAGGTCCACTTTCTTATAGTTATTTCTTGTTGACCTCAAATAACAAAAAGCAAGTTCATTAAATCTGTAGACTTGCCCTGTAAGACAATGTGTGGAATAAAGCCACTTTTTTCAAGGGACAAAATACATTCTTTATTTTCGTGACAAGGTTTATAGGAAATAAATCAGCATTTTAAGACAAGGCAAAAAAGAAAAATAAAACTGAAGATAAATGTTTTGCTGCAACAATGTCCACCTTAGATTGAGACAGGAAGGGGTCCTCCTGTACCTTGTACTTCAGAGTACTCCCATATCACAAAGACACAACACCTGAAGACATTTTTATCTTCTCATAACTGGTTCTATAGAGTTGTTGTTGTTGTTGTTTTAGGTTGTTTGTTTGTTTATTTAGTTCAGTAAATTAGTTCATAGATTGAAAGGGTTACTAGAGCTGAATTGAGACCCCAGGCAATTCAGCTCTAGTAATCCTTCCAATCTATGAACTAATTTACTGAACTAAATAAACAAACAAACAACCTGAAAATAAACAAAAAACCTGAGGCTTGGTGCCTGAATATGAGGGTGGGATGGTAGGGGGGGAGAAAATCACAATTTCTGTCTCAGAAAGCTGGAGAATTTATATAAAGTTGGTCCTTACAATTGTCACATATTGGGTTTCCTATTAAATTGAGTTTGGACAATAACTAGACAATTGTGGTTCCTCTCTCTCTTGCCTCTATGGTCTAGTTTTGGGAGGCGTTAAGGACAACCTGGAAATCCTAAACTAGGGAACAGAAGTGAGTGGATCATAGACAGACTGTTTGTGTGCTCTCTAACCCAATCCAAACTTGGGTGGATTCAGTCACTGTCCAAAAGACATGGGTCTCAGTGCAGCTTTAGACCTGTCCTGTCCCAGCATATTCAATTGACTCAGACTCACAGACAGCAAGGCATTTTTTGGCTCTTGTTGGCAAAGATCATCACCAGGGATTAGACTTTGAGCCCAGGATGGGAATATGGACATGTACATGAATGTGAGCTAATGTATAACGTTGATATATCTAGATATCTGATACAGTAGTTGCAGTCTCCTCTGTGCTTTTGCCCTGCACATAGATGAGCACATTCTGTATTCTGAAGGCAGATTCAGGAATATTCTGCAGTTTGTCTTTTTCTAATTGTTGTACTTATACTTTGATTTCCCATAGTCTCTTTTCCATCAAATTAATGAATAGTCTTCCATTTTTTATTACAATAACTCGTCATCCCAGCCTACCTTAAAATTGTCTACAATAAATAAATAAATAAATAAATGAAAATATAAAGCTTTCTACTATGTTGTTGACAGTGTCTTGTTACAAGTGAAAGGCACTAGCTTTCTGAAAGTACCTTTGGATTATTGAAGCCACTGAGAAAGTTTCAGCAGGATATGCCTAAGCTGCTTAGAATCTACTCTTCTGTGGGTATTAAACACATACACAAAAGTCTCAGGCAAAGATTCTTCGTGAGCAGAAGGGTAAGAGCTGGAAGCCTCAGTGCCCTGGGGTCTCTGACAAGGCACTTTGACCAGTCTCCCCACCTATTTTGGAGGACATTTCAGCCACTTACCTTGATTTAGAAGACCCTGTTGACTCAGACTTGTACTTTGGCTAATAGTATGTTATTTTATCTTTTTTTTCTAATCTTGTCCTTATACATATTTATTATATTACTATTTACTTCATCTTTAATACAAAAATGATAGTCAGGAAACCACATATTAAAAGCACTGTAAATTATGGAGATATACCAGTGAGCTCAGCAGAGAAATTAAACTTGAATTATCTAAGAAAAAGTTCTTGTCAAAGTCCTGGATGATGGAAGAAATGGTTAAAGTTTGTTCAGTGAGGGTAGACAAGTATATTTATCACATTTTTCCATCAAATTAGAATGAGAACACAGCCTGCTGGACTTTATCAGCCTAATCCCTAAACTCTTCATTGGGTAATATTTTTAATACTATGCCCCAAATAGAAAGTAGTCAGATAGGCTTTAAAAAAGTCTGTGTTTTCTGTAAAAATATGTTTAAATATCAAAAAACACCATCTCTCATGAAAAAAATAGAATGAAAATTTCCATTTTCTTTTGTTTTAACTTCCAGGAAAAATAGAAAAATTATTTAAATTTAAATATTTAAACTTATATGAGCCTAGATGATGAGTGCATTTACTTTTCCCTCTACATATTTGGCATATTTATAAATTTTCAATTATTTTATGTGTCTATGTGGCTTTACTGATGAAATTATCAAATCATATTGAAAACATACATGCATATAAGCTTATTATAAGTTTAAGTATTTAAATTATTTTGAACACTAATTTTTGTTAAGACTATAAACTTCATGATTATTAATTTATTTATTGTGGTATTTAAACCTATCATAGATATTTTTATAGGTAAAGAAAGTCAGGTTCAGAGCATTTAAATAACTTGCCCTAGATTACTCAGCAATAGCATATAATGAAAATTCCAACATCTAGTTGGAATTTAGATTTCAAATAACAATAAGAATAATGTAATCAGCATTAAAACACAGAAGACATGGAGTGCCTGGGTGGCTCAGTGGGTTAAGCCTCTGCCTTCAGCTCAGGTCATGATCTCAGGGTCCTGGGGATCCTGGTCCTCGGTATCGAGCCCCACCTCAGGCTCTCTGCTCAGCGGGGACCCTGCTTCACTCCCTCTCTCTCTGCCTGCCTCTCTGCTTACT
Organism: Mustela nigripes; assembly: GCF_022355385.1. Lineage (NCBI taxonomy): Eukaryota > Metazoa > Chordata > Mammalia > Carnivora > Mustelidae > Mustela > Mustela nigripes. The sequence continues at coordinate 70,662,511 of NC_081561.1, forward strand.
TGTGATCTCTGTCTATCGAATAAATAAATTAAATCTTTAAAAAAAACACAGAAGACATGTTTTTAGAATAAAATCTATTATGTGGCAATAAAAACACCTGAGAGGTCAAGTTCTCTCAGTTTTTTACAAGCTTTTATTTTATAGTCTAATAGAATCCAATTCAATGACTGTATAAACTGTTTTTTTTCTATTTAGTTACCCCAACTGAAGAAAGAGAATTAACAAAATACATTATGTGTATCTTGGTACTAGATGATGAAAATATTATCATGATACTTTCCATTTAGAAAGTGACAGACTTCAGATTTTACTGTTATACAGAAAAAGAACTAATGACTTTCAGATTACCTTCTACATCATACATATCTCTGTGTTGTAAATAAAAGGAATTATGCTATGTGATAACAGAGCTGCTTCTAAATATTTGGCTTAGTAAAGGCAATCAAGATATGATGGATGGAATTTTAGAATATAAGTGAGGTTCGGTGGGATGGAGTCCAGAGCCAATGACCAAGAAAGAATTCTTGAGATGTCTTTGGTGTAAAATGTTGGTTTATTAAAGCATGGGGACAGGACCAATGGGAAGAAAGAGCAGCTGAAGCACTGGGGTTGTGAGGAGTGGCCCATTATATACTTGTAGGTTGGAAGGGGTCAGGGATATGGTAAGTCTCTAAGGAATTTTGGAAGCAAGGCTTCCAGAACCTTGAGGGGCTAGCTGTTTTTGGGGAAAGGTCATTTATCAATGTCTAATAAAACCTTAGTCATGAGATGCTTCAGATGTGGACCATATCAGGGGACCATATGCTTGGGGATGATTGCCATCATCCCCAAGGGTTTAGAGATAAAGTTTCCAAAGGGATTTTTGTGTGTTAAAGTCTGCCTTTGGCTCAGGTCATGATCCCAGGGTCCTGGGATTGAGATCTATGTCTGGATGTTTACTTGGTGGGGAGCCTGCTTCCCCCTCTCTCTGCCTACTTATGATCACTCTCTCTCTGTCAAATAAATTAATAAATTCTTTAAAATAAATAAATAAATACAGAAAAATACAATAGACTTATAGAATCCTGGTTGGGGGTGGATGTGAGGGGCAGTGGGAGTTGGAGGTCAGGCTAGGATTGCCTTTTGCCCTTAGCAAAGTATTAAGGTGGAGGCAGTTGAGTCCCTAGAGGAATGTCACACTGTCTCTTTCAAGGACTTGTGAGTGGCTCTAGGTAGTAAGGAAATTTAATAACTTTTCTTCTACCTTTGTTTCCCACATCATGATGATTATCAAGTACTAAGTATTTCTGGTTTTAGATGAACATATCTTCAACTCCTAATTAGTTATAGATCGCTGGTTCTTGATGAGACAAGTAAAGATCCTTTCTTCCCTAGGGGAAAAACAAAACAAAACAAAACAAAACTTTCCCTACAGAACTTTATAATTCAAAGCATTTCATGTTATTTACACTCATATACTTACTATATATTAAAATAAAAGAAGAGTTATCTTTTTTGTCACCTTTTTATGAAAACATATTTATAATTTGTAATTCTCATTAACTTATTTATGTTTGTGGAAGTATTGATAACAATTTTAAAACTTCATAAAGCTTTTAAAAAGTCTGATACATCGTTAACCTTTACATTTTGCTTTAAAAATATCCAATGAGAAAAAAAAATCCAATGAGTTTTTAACTTGTTAATATTTGACTTCATGGCCATTTAAATACCACTTAGCTAAATCTTTCCATATACCTTACAAAATTTTTCAAACTCTTTAGGTATATGTATTTTGGCTTGAGTGCTATAATAAATGTAGAATTCTCAGAAATCTCATTTAATTATATAAAGAATTTTGACTTGTGAAATAATATATTTTTTCACTGTCATAACGTGAGTATCACTACTGACCATATTTCAAAAAATTTTAACTTAAACACGTTCACATTGAGGTGAACATATCAGATTATTTTATTTGGTTTAGAAATTGGAATTTAAGGATATTTAAGGCATAACTAGAATTTAAATAAAAATTGGGAAGAAAAAAATAACAATTTTTAAGATAGAGATTGGAAAAATCTAATACTGTTAAAATCCAATAGTTTCTGCTATGTGTCATTCACTTTTCTACCTGTACAGATTGGTGTTGTTCGCAAGGGAAGGCCTTGGGCAAAGAGAGCAATGGTTGTTTTTCTTATCAGTTACCCTTCCATGTGCTATCTCAGGCTGCTCCGTTATTTCAAATATACTTCAGTTGGGCTTGTCTGTACTAGTACTTGCTCACATGTTGAGAATTTAGGTGACCTATAGCACACATTCAGGGGTTACAAAGTCAACTAGTAAATTAGCTTAATTCATTAGATTTTATTAAAGTTCATTTAGAGAACTACTATTATGAATTATATGTATATAAGCAATACAATTTCATTTTAATTTAATTTCATAGAGATACTATCCACATAATATTTATTGACAACTCAAGATTTCAGCAGTCTTAAAGTTTAATTCTGGATTTTGCAGTGGGAGCTCAACTTTCCTATTCAGTATATTTTCTCTCAGTCTTTCTTCCCAGAAACTGTTCACAAAAGGCTGCAAATGCTAAAGCAGGTTTATTTGCACATGTACAAGCTATTGTTTATGCCTCCACAGTATGTAACAAAAGCCAAGAAATTGAGCTGCAATGATTACTTCCTGATGCTAAAGACCATCTTATTTATCTCTGTAATCTCACAACCTAGGATAACACCGAAGGTGTATGGGACTAGAAAGCATCTCTGTGCTCCCTAATATGGGATTATGATTTACCTACCCTGGAAATGACTTTAAATTTTTTCTCAATAAAAGGCCTCAGTCATACTTTTTTTTGGGATGAGAAAGTGGTCTGTCAAATTTCATACCCCCTTGAAGAGAGCATCAGGAATACTGATATGTTGTCATCCTTGATCAGATCTAACAAATATTTTGCCAATTCTCTACCTTCACTACAATGTTTATAAGACTGAAAAATAAATGATTTGTAAAAAATAAATGATTTGTATATAAATGTATATGTATTAAATATTTATACTTATATTTATACTTTTAAAATGTGTGTGCAATAATGTATATATATTCTAATTAAACTGTAATTTTAGTAATTAAGAAAATATAAAATGGACTATTAATTCCCTCAGACCTTTACTGTCCATCAGACATTTAAAAAACTACATATTATAACAATAGGAAACTAAAGCCTAACTCCTCTCTTTTTACAGAGAAGGAAATAAATTTAAATGGTTGAAGTGATTTCCTTAAGGCTATACAGTTAAATAACAGAGCTCAATATATTCCCTATTTTTCTGACTCCCAAATCAGTGCCTTTAATTAAAAGAGGATACTGAGCTCTATTGTAAATGAACTAAAATTATCATGTGATATAGTTTTATCTATTGAAGAGAGGCCATGTTGGGAGTGAATCTCAACAAGATCTCAACATCCTGGGCTAAAGATAGAACCTAAGTGTACCAATCTTGAGTAAATTGCATTAAAATTGTATAATTTCAGATATTCAGTAATTCATTCATTCAGTAAACACTTATTGACCACTTACTTTGACTTAGGCACTCAATATGGAAATAAGTATGAAAACATCTTTTGCTTTAAAGCATTCACAGTTTAGTGAGATGGACAGATAACCAACAGATAAATTATAGAGCAAGGTCATATGTGATAAATAATGGTTATGTGAACAATAGGCACAACAAAAGTTAAAATTTTTATCTATATAATTCAGAGATACTGTATATTTATCTTACTTCTGTTCTCATTTCTGACACCTAACCTAAGTTCAGTGGTTTCTCAAAATTACCTTTAGTTTTGATAATTTTCTAAAAGATACACAGAACTCAATGTTACCTATTATATTCATGTATTATACCATGTTTATTACAGGGAAAAGATACAAATTAGAATAAGCCAAAGGAAAAAATGCTTAGACCAGAGTCCAGGAGCATTCCAAATACCAAGTTTCTGTAATCTTTAACACATTAGCCACTCACATCAATGTGTAATAATATGTATGGATTTATTAACAACTCAGGAAGCTTGGTGTCCAGAACTTTCATTGGTTGATAGTTCATTGCTGTGGACAGACTCACTGTAGAACTTCTGGAGAAAAGGAGATCATTTGATATTTTTATGGACTATATATATTAAGAAGATGAACCTTATACACATAAAAGGAGTGTTTGAAACAAATATATGGTGCTCATTCGAAGTCCCAACTGATTTTCTTTCATAGGCTTGACCTCTACCTCTAGAATGATCTGTATTTCAAAAAAAAAAAAAAAAAAAAAAAAAGCTCTTTCCTGTCCTCTATTTTTCATCTATTTTTCCCCAGTAACATTGGTATTGAGGAGAATCCCAATAATAAAAAATGACCACTTTCAATATACATAGGTGATGGGTACATTTAAAATGAAACAAGTTCAGGGGGAGAAGTCAAGATGGCAGAGAAGTAGCAGGCTGAGTCTACATCAGGTAGCAGGGGATCAGCTAGATAGCTTATCTAAAGATTGCAAACACCTACAAATCCAATGGGAGATCAAAGAGAAGAAGAACAGCAATTCAAGATACAGAAAATCAACCACTTTCTGAAAGATAGGACTGGCTGAAAAGTGAATCCAAAGTGACGGGAAGATAGACCGCGGGGCAAGGTGCAGGCTCCCGGCAAGTGGCGGAGCAACAGAGCACAAAATCAGGACTTTTAAAAATCTGTTCCACTGAGGGACATTGCTCCAGAGGCTAAACTGGGGTGAAGCCCATGTGGGGACAGCATGGCCTCAGGTCCTGCAGGGTCACAGAAGGATTGGGGGTGTCTGAGTGTTGCAGAGCTGGCAGGTATTTGAATGGGAAAGCCATCTACAGAGACAGAGCCGAGGAGTGAGCTCTCAGTTCAGGCTTACCTTGAACCGGCTGGATGCCAGGGCAATGGGAATAATTGGGTGCTATTCTCTGAGGGTGCACTGAGGAGTGGGGCCCCGAGCTCTTGGCTCCTCTGGGCGGGAGACAGGGAGGCCTCCATTTTCATTCCCATCCTCTGGAACTCTACAGAAGGCATTCAGGGAACAAAAGCAAACCTGAGCTGATTACACAGCCGGGCCCCTGGTAAGGCAGTGCAATTCCGCCTGGGGCAAAGACACTTGAGAATCAATACAACAGGCCCCTCCCCCAGAAGATCAACAAGAAATGCAGCCAGGACCAAGTTCACCTACGAAGGAGCACAGGTTCAATACAGAGGAGAGCAGCGAAATTCCAGAGGAGGAGAAAGCAAAGCACGGAACTCATGGCTTTCTCCCCATGATTCATTAGTCTTGAAGTTAATTTAATTTTTCTCTTCAATTCTTTTTCTTCTTCTGCTAAATTTTTTAAACTTTTACCCTTTTCTTTTTAACGTTTTAACTAGTTTATCTAATATACATATTTTTTTCTTTTTTATATTTTTTCTTTATTCATTTTCTTTTTTTAATTTTTTCTTTTTTTTTTTTTTTT
>NC_081561.1:70671021-70678353 GCF_022355385.1 Mustela nigripes
GAGAAAGAACAAGAAAGAAACCCTAAACCCAGAAGGAGAAGAGAAATAATAAAGATCAGAGCAGAAATCAATGAAATAGAAACTAAAAAAACAATAGAACAAATCAATGAAACTAGGAGCTGGTTCTTTGAAAGAATTAATAAGTTGATAAACCACTGGCCAGACTTATCAAAAAAAAAAAAAAGAGAGAAAGGACCCAAATAAATAAAATCATGAATGAAAGAGGAAAGATCACAACTAACACCAAAGAAATACAAACTATTATAAGAACATACTATGAGCAACTCTATGCCAACAAATTTGACAATCTGGAAGAAATGGATGCATTCCTAGAGACATATAAACTACCAAAATTGAACCAGGAAGAAATAGAAAACCTTAACAGACCCATAACCAAAAAGGAGATTGAAACAGTCCAAAAAATCTCCAAACAAACAAAAGCCCAGGGTCAGATGGCTTCCCGGGGGAATTCTACCAAACATTTAAAGAAGAACTAATTCCTATTCTCCTGAAACTGTTCCAAAAAATAGAAATGGAAAGAAAACTTCCAAACTCATTTTATGAGGCCAGCATCACCTTGATCCCAAAACCAGACAAGGATCCCATCAAAAAAGAGAACTACAGACCAATATCCTTGATGTACACAGATGCGAAAACTCTCACCAAAGTGCTAGCCAATAGGATTCAACAGTACATTAAAAGGATCATTCACCATGACCAAGTGGGATTTATCCCAGGGCTGCAAGGTTGGTTCAACATCTGCAAATCAATCAATGTGATACAACACATCAATAAAAGAAAGAACAAGAACGGTATGATACTCTCAATAGATGCTGAAAAAGCATTTGACAAAGTACAGCATCCCTTCCTGCTCAAAACTCTTCAAAGTGTAGGGAGAGAGGGCACATACCTCAATATCATCAAAGCCATCTATGAAAAACCCACTGCAAATATCATTCTCAATGGAGAAAAACCGAAAGCTTTTCTGCTAAAGTCAGGAACACGGCAGGGATGTCCATTATCACCACTGCTGTTCAAAATAGTACTAGAATTCCTAACCTCAGCAATCAGACAACAAAAGGAAATTAAAAGCATCCAAATTGGCGAAGAAGAATTCAAACTATCACTCTTCGCAGATGATATGATACTATATGTGGAAAACCCAAAAGACTCCACTCCAAAACTGCTAGAACTTGTACAGGAATTCAGTAAAATGTCAGGATATAAAATCAATGTACAGAAATCAGTTGCATTTCTCTACACCAACAAGAAGACAGAAAAAATAGAAATTAAGGAGTCAATCCCATATACAATTGCACCCAAAACCATAAGATACCTATGAATAAACCTAATCAAAGAGGCAAAGAATCCATACTCAGATAGCTATGAAGTACTCTTGAAAGAAATTGAGGAAGACACGAAGAAATTGAAAAATGTTCCATGCTCCTGGATTGGAAGAATAAATATTGTGAAAATGTCTATGTTACCTAAAGCAATCTACACATTTAATGCAATTCCTATCAAAGTACCATCCATCTTCTTCAAAGAAATGGAACAAACAATCCTAAGATTTATATTGAACCAGAAAAGACCTCAAATAGCCAAAGGAATATTGAAAAGGAAAGCCAAAGTTGGTGGCATCACAATTCGGACTTCAAGCTCTATTACAAAGCTATCATCATCAAGACAGCATGGAACTGGCACTAAAACAGACACATAGATCAATGGAACATAATAGAAATCCCAGAAATAGACCCTCAACTCTATGGTCAACCAATATTCAAAAAAGTAGGAAAGAATGTCCAATGGAAAAAAGACAGCCTCTTCAATAAATGGTGTTGGGAAAATTGGACAACCACATGCAGAAAAATCAAATTGGACCATTTCCTTACACCACACACAAAAATAGATGAAAGACCTCAATGTGAGAAAGGAATCCATCAAAATCCTTGAGGAGAACACAGGCAGCAACCTCTTCAACCTCAGCCTCAGCAACATCTTCCTAGGAACATCACCAAAGGCAAGGGAAGCAAGGTCAAAAATGAACTATTGGGATTTTATCAGGATCAAAACTTTTGCACAGCAAAGGAAACAGTTAACAAAACCAAAAGACAACTGACAGAATGGGAGAAGATATTTGTAAACGACATATCAGATAAAGGACTAGTGTCCAAAATCTATAAAGAACTTAGCAAACTCAACACCCAAAGAACAAATAATCCAATCAAGAAATGGGTAGAGGACATGAACAGACATTTCTGCAAAGAAGACATCCAGATGGCCAACAGACACATGAAAAAGTGCTCCATATCACTCGGCATCAGGGAAATACAAATCAAAACCACAATGAGATATCACCTCACACCAGTCAGAATGGCTAAAATCAACAAGTCAGGAAATGACAGATGCTGGCAAGGATGCGGAGAAAGGGGAACCCTCCTACACTATTGGTGGGAATGCAAGCTGGTGCATCCACTCTGGAAACAGCTTGGAGATTCCTCAAAATGTTGAAAATAGAACTACCATATGACCCAGCAATTGCACTACTGAGTATTTACCCTCAAGAGACAAATGTAGTGATCCGAAGGGGCACGTGCACCCAAATGTTTATAGCAGCAATGTCCATAATAGCCAAACTATGGAAAGAACCTAGATGTCCATCAACATATGAATGGATAAAGAAGATGTGGTATGTATACACAATGGAATACTATGCAGCCATCAAAAGACATGAAATCTTGCCATTTGCAACAGCGTGGATGGAACTAGAGGGTATCATGCTTAGCAAAATAAGTCAAGTGGAGAAAGACAAGTATCATATGATTTCCCTGATATGAGGAAGTGGAGATGCAACTTGGGAGGTTAAGGGGGTAGGAGAAGAATGAATGAAACAAGATGGGATTGGGAGGGAGACAAACCATAAGTGACTCTTAATCTCACAAAACAAACTGAGGGTTGTTGGGGGAAGGGTGTTTGGGAGAGCGGGGTGGGGCTATGGGCATTGGGGAGGTTATGTGCTATGGTGCGTTTTGTGTAGTGTGTAAACCTGCAATTCACAGACCTGTACCCCTGGGGATAAAAATACATTATATGTTTATAAAAAATAAAAAAATAAGCCCCACTTTGACACCTGCCATTTCAGAAAAACAAGTGCAAGGGAAGAAATAAAGATATTGTAATAGACAGATGGATTTTTTAAAAAAATGAAACAAGTTCAAATATCTGCTCAGAGATGAACACATTATCATTTATAAAATGTTTCCTTTTCCCTCCTAAAGCTACCTTACACTTTCATAGTGATTTTCCCAAATATTTTGAATTAGGAGATTAAATTTTACTTATTTATTTATTTATTTGTTTGTTTGTTTATTTATTTTTGTCTTTTTTATTATCTGTGCCTTACTAAATTTTTATATTATTTTGCTTTCAAATTTTCATTCTGCCTTATGGTTGATCTACTCACAAGGCACTTCATCTTCAGATCTAAATAGCTCCATCTTTGAATTACCAATTAACACCAAATTAAAACTGGTGCTTATGGTTAGGTTGACTGGCATTTATTCTGTATTGTAAGTAGGAAAAGACTGAATGACAAAGAAATTCTTTTAGAAAACTTACCAGGTAAATTACAAATGGAGAAAACAGACTGAAATTATTTTTTTAAAGGAGATTTGGGTAGGTAATATGATTTATGGTAACATTTTATTATTTAAATATTGTAAAACATTAAGTGCATTCTAAAATAACATGAACTCTCTTATGAGGCATAAATTGAGTAACTTAGGCACACCAGCAGTCTCTTCTTCTTCTTTCCTCTCTTCATTCTTTCTTCTTCAATACTCAGGAAGAAGAGTCAGACAGGCAGCATTTATGTGTCAAGAGAATGTGGCTCTTTACTCAATAAGCTAAATTATTATGGTTATTTATATATATACTTTAGATGTCTAGTCATTTTCTACTTTGTGCTGTCTAGTACTTGTGAGCAAGAACTTCACAAAGAACACTTGAGAATTACAAATAAAGGTATCTCTTCAAGAAAAAGTACCTAAAGAAAATATTCAAAACAAAGATGGCCAAGTGAACAAATATTTCTAACATATTTTGATGCCACATGGAATTATAAAGGAGTTAGGATGATTCTTATTGAAGAAATAACATTAATTTCAATTTCCTATTAACTGATAAATCATGATTCCAAGGTTGCGTGTTGTGTGATATTTGATGAAGCTATTATTGCCACAAGGAACATAACACTCAACTCTGGCCGCAGTCCCCCATTACTACAGGTATCATTTGTTTTTGTTTTCTTTTAAAATAGGTACATGAATTAAAATGATATGCTCATAGGCTTCATAAACTTGCAGAATACAAAGCTCAATAGAGTATATTACCAACACAGCACTCACAGGCCAGTGAGGTAGAAGGGGTAAAATAATGTTACTCCTGTTTTGATAAAAAGAGATATGCAGAGCTCAAGTGATTTGATAATAAATAAAATGTTAATCAATGACAAAGAACCAGAGTTCCCATATCCAGGTACAATGACTTTCCCTCCCCATGTTCTTACTGCTTCATAAATAATTAAGGCAAAACATTGTATGATCATTTTTTTAGGTCCCAACTCAACACCCTGTGAAGGAAGCTGACCCTCAAAGCTGGTCATTATAAACAGTATAAAAAAGTGGAAATAACACTTCCTGTGTTATCAAGTGGACCTGGATTTAAACTCCAACACTGCCCCTTAGCACCTGTGTCATCTTTAGCAAGCTATTTAATCTCTGAGCCTCCATTTTGCAAAACAGATGTAATAAATCTTGCCTTCACAGGATTTTTGTGAGGACTAAAGAAAAAAAATTTTATTTTGATTTTTAGTGACTGATATTTCTGTTAATTTCAAATGATAATTAGTCCTCTAAACAACAAAAGAAGTGATATTATCCTAATTGTATTGATAAATACACTGAAGCTTAGAAAAACTAAGTAATTTGCTCAACATAACACTCTTGGTCAGTGATGGAGTCAGGGTGCAACCTGCATTTATATGACTTCAAATATATATTTTTTTTAAGTTTTAATATAGGAATTCCAGTCCCAAGCAAGGAAATGTGAAGTCTGAGAATAAACAAAAAGCAAAAGGAGATTTGCCTGTTAATTTTATCCCTCTTTCTTCATTTAAAAACAATAGTTAAAGGTTAAACCAATAAACAGAGCTATATTGATGAGACACTATATTTTCCCATAGCGCTAAGGTCTTATCTCTCATATCACTTAATATTTAAAAGAGGAAAATATAACTTTACATTGGAGAAACCAGGAAGATAACAGCTGAACTGTGAGAACACTCTTAATCAGTAGGCATTAGACGATCCAACTTGACGTGGCTCCTCCTGATCACAGGGCCACATACAAAATAGCTAAAAATGTTTAATTTGTGGTGGCACCCCAGAAGCACCTTCTCCTCCCAAAAAAATCTCAGCAAGTTTTTTGTAGAAAAATGCTAAGCTGATTCGAAAATCCATCTGGATATTCAAAGGCTATTCAACCAAAATAGCCAAAATAATCTTGAAAACAAAGAATAAAATTGGGGGACTCACATTGGCTGACTTCAAGACCTGCATATATGGACAACTGAATTCCTAAAAAGATGCAGAAGTAATTCACATGAGAAAGAACAGTCTTTTTAATAAATGCAATGGAATTACTGGATATCCATATATAAAATGTAGTAATAACTAGATGCATACCTCACACCATTTTAAAGTACTTAACTGTAAATGGATCATGGTTAAAAATGTAAAATCTGAAGCTATGAGACAAGTGGAAGGAAATATAATAAAAAAATGATTATAAATTTAGATTAGGGAAAGAGTTCATAGAGACAACACCAAAAGTACGATTCATAGAGGTTAAAAAAGATAAAATTGGACTTTCTCAAAATTAAAAATGTATGTGCTTCAAAAGACATTATTAATAAAATCTTAAAAAAGCAAACTGAGAAAACATATTTTAGATTATATGTTATAGAATTTGTATCTAGAATATATAAGGAACTCCTAAAGCTCAATAAGAATTCAATTAAATATGAGCAAGATTCATAATGTGATCCTTAGATGAGGATTGAAATAATTTATATTTGGATTTATCTGTGTGTATGTGTACTTTCCCCCCAAAGGTCACTTTATTTTAAAAAGATGATTCAGGGAAAGGATGTATTATTTTTTCCCTGCTCTTTTGTCAGTAACAACAACCAACTTGGATTCCTACTTCAGTAAACGTGTCCTTCTTTCCTAAAAGAAACCTTATTTTGTTTGCTTCCCTCTTTCTTTACTGCTAGATTCTCTTAGTCACCAAATTCTGCTACTTATATCACCGAGCTGTCTTTCATATTTATACACTGCCCCATATTTCCACTACTCTTGCACAATTTTAGAATAAGTCTCCTAAATCAATAACTTCATCTCCTTACCTATGGATTCTACCTACTAATAATCCTTTGACCAATGGCACCAGTACTAGTATTCTAATATAGATAGGTGATCATGTAATTCAACCCTCATTCTGAAATTTTAGGATTTTGTCAATATAAGGCATTTAAAGCCTTAAAAAATTTTATATTTATCCTCTAATTTTGTTTTCTATTCAGCTCACTTATGGGATGTATGCCTTAGCCACATCAATTTCCTTACTTCCCTGAATAGCTCTCACTCTTTTGCATCGATTTTCCACCCAAACTGGTTTTTTCCAACTGAAATAGCCATACCTCCAAACTATTATTCCCTAAAATTCCAGCTCAGGATTTATCTCTTATTCTCAAAAAAACCTTTACACATTTCCTCTATTGCAATAAATCTTTCCTTCACTTATAATACATGATGTAATAGCCATTATTATAATGTTTATTTTAAGCTTTTAAAAAAATGTGTATCTCTCCCACTAATTTGTGACTTCGTGACTTCTGAGTTTAGAAATCTTGTCTACACATTCTCCAAATACCCACATTCCTAATATTTTACTTAGTAAATATTAGGCACAATATATGATGTATGATAAATGTAATAATAAAGGAAACTAACCTGAAATCAGTAGTATCCTATTTCTGTTCATCGGTTGTTCTCAGAGTAAGGTAAGTCCTCTAAGAAGAGGGCCCAGGAATGTATAGAATAACTTAAGAACAATTGAAACCCTTTAGAAAACGCCTGATGCGAAGATGGCGGAGAAGTAGCAAGCTGAGACTGCTTCAGCTAGCCGGAGATCAGCTAGATAGCTTATCTAAAGATTGCAAACACCTAAAAATCCATCGGCAGATCGAAGAGAAGAAGAACAGCAATTCTG